>NC_057861.1:504944430-505255541 GCF_019393635.1 Dromiciops gliroides | reverse complement strand
AATTTAGAAAACAACAAAATCATCTTAGAGAGGGGCAGCTAGGTGGCACAGTGGATAGAGCACTGGCCCTGGAGTCAGGAGGACCTGAGTTCAAATCCAGCCTCAGACACTTAACACTTACTAGCTGTGTGACCCTGGGCAAGTCACTTGACCTCAATTGCCTCACTAAAAAATAAAATTTAAATAAAAAAAAATCATCTTAGAGAAATTGTCTGTGGATTCAAGTGTGTTTGTTATGGCAGGAATGACATCTTACTTTTTGTGGGCAAAGCTAATTTTCCTTGAAAACGGGACAAGGAGGCTGTCCTTGGGATAGCGTTTTGAAACTTTGGCTTAGTTTCCTTGATAAGTGAAGGTGGGGGAAAAACTCAGCTCATGGAGAGTTGGTGTTCCTGAGATTTGGCAGAATTCCCACTGCCATGCAGATACACACTCCCTACTTTTAAAGAGACTCTACCTCTTTTTCCAGCTACAACTACTTAAAGATACTATGCTGTATTTTGAGGGGATTTAAAATGTTTTCAAGGGGTAACTAGGTGGTGCATTGGATAGAATGCTGGGCCTGAAGATAGGGAAGACTCTTCTTCCTGAGTTCAAATTTGGCCTCAGACACTTACTAGTTGTGTAACCCTGGGCAAGTCATTTAACCCTGTTTGCCTCAGTTTCCTCATCTGTGAAATGATCTGGAGAGGGAAATGGCAAACCACTTCAGTATCTTTGCCAAGAAAACCCCAAATGGGGTCATGAAGAGTTGAATACAACTGAAAATGACTGAACAACAACCCCAAAATAATTATGGAAAGACAGAATCAACAGACTTTAGCAACTGACTGAATTGGGAGGAAAGAGGGAGTCAAAAATAAAATTGTTGTGTGAATAACAGCAATATTGTCTCAAGCAACTTCTCCACAGGTACCTGTCTTCTACTACTTTTGCTTTAACTATTTTATTACATTCCTACAATTAGAGAAATAAGTTAGTAAGCTCTTAAGCCAGTTATAATTATAATCCAAGTTAGTGCATGTTGAAGGAGTGTGGATTATTTCTCAAAGGCGTTAAAGAAAACATGAGGTCAATGGCAATGGCTCTTCTAATCTTTCTGAATGTCTTCCCAACTTCTGTCACCAATTTATGTTTGTAATATTTTTTGGAGGCTTTATGTAATATGATGAAAGATATTTCCCTTAGTGCCAATGAGCAGATTGATACTTGAACCCAAAGAGACCACACCATGACAGCCTCACTTGGCTGTCATTTGATATGAAATAATAACACAACTTCAACAGATGCTAGAAGATGGATTTTAAAACCAAAAGCAGATCACAGCGATGGTCATTTCTAAGTACATGTCCTGGCAAAAAATACTGTTCACTGGCCTATAAAATTAGTTCTACATAATAACAGTAGTAACTAAAATGCTATTCTTCCCCTTAAAAAGGCATATATGTATACATGCTAATTTTTTAAGTACCTTCTTAGAGGAGAAAATCACCATATACCAAATGGGCAAAATCTCAATCTCTGGGTCTGTCTGTCTCTGGGTCTCTCTCTCTCTCTCTGGGTGTGTGTGTGTGTGTGTGTGTGTGTGTGTGTGTGTGTATAAAATCATGATTTTAGTTTCTTAGGTCAACCTCCATGGTAACATTTATACTAGATCATAACATTAATTGAAATTTCCGATAGGCTCTTGGGTTTAAAAATCCTTTAGACTGATTCTGACTTTCATCATATACGTGTGGTTTGAATTTGACCAACAGATTTGTTTTACCTTTAGACCATGACTGGAATGCTTAGTTTGTTTCGTTTCTCTTCTTGTCTCCTCTTTAGATTCTATTGGTCTACATCGGGTGGAAAACACAAGTCATACGGAACCTGCTGTTAGCCTTCATTTGTATAGCCCACCCTTTGACACTTGCCATACCTTTGACCAAAGAACAGGACATAAGAATAAAGTCACAATGACATTCTATAGCAAATTTGGAGAAAGGACTCCATTTGTAAGTATGAAATTGGAGAAATCCTTATTAACCTCTCAGTGACCAGCCCTGGGTTTGGATTACTATGATGGCACCAAGTGTTACTAACACATTATGCCTTGGGTTTAAAGGTTGCTTTTTTTTTTTTAAGTATAGATCTTCATAAATTGATTGAAATTGACTTTAACTGTAGATTAAAAATTCCCACACTTGTTCCTTTTCTCATGTTTTTGGGATAAAATTTGGAATTCAGAACTTTAAAGAAAAATGTTTATTATTATTTTTTTTTTAAAGAATACAGGGGCAGCTAGGTGGCGCAGTGGATAGAACACCGGCCCTGGAGTCAGGAGTACCTGAGTTCAAATTCGGCCTCAGACACTTAACACTTACTAGCTTTGTGACCCTGGGCAAGTCACTTGACCCCAATTGCCCCACCAAAAAAAAAAAAAAAAGAATACAAGCTTTAAATTGGTCAATTCAGAATTAGAATAAAAGTTCATTCAAATCCTCTAAATTCCATGAGAAGCCCTATCTCTAGACAATGCAGCTGGGAGTTCAAGAAGGAAAAGGAATGAGAAACCCTCAAAAATGCTTTATTCACTGAAAACTGCCCAGAATAGCACTAATGTTTAGGCAACTGGAGAATTGACTGACCAGAAATATGAGGAATATGACCAACCACCTAACTTTCTAATAGCAAACTGCACTAATATGTTACAACAAACCTATTTCTAATGAAATAACTGGTAACATCTAAGAATAGTTTGTTTGGTTTTTTTTTCGTTTTAATAACTAGCTTATGTTCTAAGGTAGGGGTGTTATGACTACTACTTAGAATTTGAACAGGGACTGCTATAAGACCTATAGCTATGTTGAGACTACCCTTTATTAAGTAGCAAAATTGTGCTGATCTATATCTTCACAGTGCCACAACCTTAAAGGGGTGCTTTTGCTAGTATATATATGGTCAATAGTTTAGGAAGAACATTCTTGCTGTATGGACAGGTTGAACTTTCTGTTCTCTCTCCCCTAGATAGACTCTCTTTAAAATAAAATCTGAGGATATCTAATGAAAGTTATCTTTTTTTTCTTTTCTAGGCAACTTCAAGTTCATTGGAGAACAACTAAAGAGATTCAGTCGCTAGAGTATTTTTTCCTTTTTTTTTCTTTTTAAAATATGCAGAAATCTTTAATTGTGGCCAAAGAGCCACCAATCACTTGCTGTCCAATAGTACCTTGGAATATGATGCTTAGAGATGTATTAGGGCAGGCTTCTGGGTGCTTGTAGTTAACTTGGATGAATGCTAATGACAGGGATCTAACTGAGTAAACAATGCCAGGAGATACTGGAGAGGAGAAGTCCTATTTTTATGGTTGATATACTTGGAAGACCTAACCAGATGCTTTCTTGGGCCTGCCTCCCTCTCTCTCCCCCTCTCTCTCCCCCTCTCCCCCCCTCTCCCTCCCTCTCTCTCTCTCTCTCTCCCACTCTCATCCTTACAGTCCCCTACTAGGAAAGGCAGTGAAGTCCTCTTGACAGTTTCTGTCCCTCAAAATTGGTAATAATTAGCAATAAAACCAAGCATCAGACCTCATAATCCTACCTTTGTTATCCTGAGAATTAAGTATACAAATTTTCATTTTGTTTTCTATTCTCTAAGATGTTCAAGAGAATTGTTTTTGAATCTAGATTTTGCTGGGTTTTCTTTCCATCTTCACAAATTCCTTTTCTGTGTAAAGAGACACTTGAGTCAGTTTGCCCCTTGGTTGTAAAATAAAGGGCAAAGATGTAGGTGGAGTTCATAGCAAAAACAAATCACAAATGTGTTTTAATGTGACCAAATGTCCATGTAAAATACTTTTTGTATTGCTACCAAAATTGTCAGATTAACTTGAATAAAACTGAATTTGAACATAATTTGGAACGGCTCCATGCCTTTTTAGCTTCTCCAACAGGAAACCTCATAAACCAGGTTATCTTCTACTTATCAATTATGATTGTAAGTTACACCTTTCTTCCCTTCCCCTAGAATAGTTTTCTCTATTTTGGATTCCAATAAATACACAAAGCTTTTGAATATTTTCATAGGTTTCCAGGAATGTCTTTTTAGTTATTCCTATTTCCATGGGTTTATTGATTACCCAGCACAAACATGCTCTCATCAGTTATACAAGAGAAAGCTAACCTTAGTCTTGTCTTCATGCAAGGTTAAACTTAAAGGAATAGTTATACACACACACACACACATACCCTTAAAATTTTTTTCTCACCTGAAATTCTACACTCAATTTACTGCCATAATTACATCTAGGTATCAAATACCTTTAACAGTCAAGCCCAACAGTCAACCAGAACTTGCTTACTAGGATTAAAACACTACTTGAAGCTTATTGTTCAATCCTGAAGCAGGGTCCTGCTCATTTTTATATTGTTACTAATTCACACTTTAATAAACTCGAATAAAGACACTTACAAATTCTTTCAGTTTAAAACTGTCTCATTCTTAAGTGCCAAGTTCTACTGCATCCTGAGAAGGAAGCCAGTTCAAAAAAGCAAGTGTCCCTATTTTCTCATAACTCCCACCCCCTACCTGAAGAAGGTGAGAATGGCAAATTCAGGGACAAGAGGCCGACAATCCCTCTAGGGGAGTAGGAAGAGTTTAAATAGAGAAGGAAGAAAGTACAAGTTGAAATTTTATTAACACTTTTTGGTAACTGGTACCTATTTTACCTAGTACTTGGTTGTTTCAGAGGAGTTGACTAACTCAACATACTCCTCAGTATCATGGTAGCTGCTAGTGTTCCGCATTCCCACTTTGAGGTGGCTTCAGGTGGTCCACTGTACTGTCCCCAACTCAGCCAAGCTAGCTATAGATTTCATTTTATTTTCCCAGTGGGATGAATAACTGGGTTTGGTTTTCATCTCCAGGGATCCAGCTGTAATCTCACTTCTGCACTCTAGTACTCCATTACCAATTGCCCAATAGACATGTAAACCTGGATGTCCTTTAGGCATCATAAACACAACATCTCTAAAATGGAATTTATCATTTTCTCCCAGAAACCTATCCCTTCTACAAACTTTCCTATTGGGGATACCACCATCATTTCAGTCACCTGTGTTTGCAACCTCAAAGTCCTCCTTAACTCTTTCCTATCCCTACCATATCCAATCAGTTGCCACATCTTATCAATTCTACTTTCAACACCTCTCTCACATGCATTCCCTTCCTTTACTCACATAAGCTCCACTCTCATTCGGGCCTCTATCATCTGTCACCAGGAATATTTCAATAGCCTTCTGATTGGTCTCCCTGCCTCCAGACACTCCTTTCCCCCTTCAACCTCCATCTAGCTGTCAAACTGTTATTTCTTTTTGTTTGTTTTGGTGAGGCAATTGGGGTTAAGTGACTTGCCCAGGGTCATACAGCTAGTAAGTATCAAGGTTCTGAGGCCGGATTTGAAGTCAGGTCCTCCTGAATCCAGGGCCGATGCTCTATCCACACTGCCACCTAGCTCCCCCCAAACTGTTATTTCTTAGACACAGAGATGACCATTCCCCTACTTAATAATTTTCCATGGCTCCCTATTCCTTCTAGGATAAAATATGAACTTCTCCATTTGGCATTTAAACTCCTTTACAGTCTGGTTCCAGCCTACTTTTCCCAGACTCATTTCACATTATTCACTCTACATGAGTCAAATTGGCCTCTTAACTGTTCCCCACATATGACTTTCCATCATCTCTCCTGTCTTAGTGTCTTTGCAAGGTGATCCCACATGTCCAAAATACACTCCCTCCTTTAAAAATCTAATTTCCCTTACAACACAACTCAGGTACTGTTACATTCCTTTCCCAAATGTCTCCAGATACTAATGCTCTCTACCTCTTAAAACTACTTTATATTACTTTTCCTATCACATATTGCTATGGAGAATGGTTTGAGGGGGACTTTCACTACCCCTTTTTTTGGCTGGGGAGAAAGGAAGTACTGATTCTCCCTAACCACATCTGTCTCAACTGGCTAGGGCAGACTTAGGTTATGAATTCTCAAAGTTCCCATCTCTACTCCCTCATTTCTACTCTTCCATATCATTGGGGAACACTATTAACTGGAAGATAAATAGATTAGCCCATCAGGGTTTTAGTCTAAGGCAAAGGTCTCTATTCCACATGCCTTCTTTTCTCTGCAAAGTTAGAGAGCTTAAAAATAGAGATCATTAATAAAACATATAAAAGCTCTAAACCCCCAGACAGGCTTTTGATTGCCAACTTGCAAATGAGGCATTCTAGCCAATTACTTTCAGCATAATCAATTTTCCACAGACTTTCCCCCTTATCCACACACTCTACTGCAAATACATCAATTCAAGACACAATAAAAATCATCTTACCTTACTATTACTAATATATAATCAACCAGTAAACAAATTTAAAAGACACCTGGTGATAGTGCTCATTTCTATGTTGCAAATAAAACATAAAGGGGAGAAACAAGGAGAGGGTAGACTCTCCATCATTCCAGTAACTTTTCTTAGGCATAGATCTTTCATTCTCTGATTGATTCTCTTAATAAGCAGAGTGTTGGTTAATAAGCCAGGGAAAGGGAAAGGAAAAGGTTCCCGTCACTACAAGGCTTAGAATCAGCCTCCTGGAAAGCACCCTCCATCTGCCACTGTTCAATCCTTGTCACTGCTTCCACCCTTCTTTCTCTTTTATTATCCTGCCAACTCATTCAAAAAACTTCCCAGACTGGCATATCTCCAATAAGTCCAAACAAAACCACTCAGTTGTTCTGTCTTTTCCTGGACTGGGAAAAAACTACAATTACTGGACTCTAACAACTTAGCCCCTGTCTAATGTTTTCTCTGAATGGCTGTTACATCAATTAATCTCTCTGGGCTGCAGTTACCTCATTTACAAAATTAAGGGGCCTCCAAGGTCACTTCCATCTAGGAACCTATGAAACTTTCCTTCCCTCTAATATTCCATTCTATGTCTCAATGCCAACTAGGTGGCCCTACAGTTAGAAGTATCCATCTTCTTCTTTCTAAAAACTGACTGTCTTCCTCTAGTCCTGTGTCATTTCTTCCATTTGCCATCACTTATCATTCACAAGTTCTTTCAGTGACTTGAACTTAGTGATGGAAACTTACTTTAGACCAGCACCTGATAGATGCTAATTTTTCAACATTTCATCTAAATTAGGTGCTAATTCCGTGCTTATGTGGCTAGATAATCCAATATAATCCTATTTTTCTTGAAAGATGTACATTTTAAGTATAGTTTAGAGCAGAGGTGTCAAGCAGGCCCTTGGGTGCCTAAACCAGATTAAAATATAATGGGGTGGGGCAGCTAGGTGGCACAGTGGATAGAGCAATGGCCCTGGAATCAGGAGTACCTGAGTTCAAATCCAGCCTCAGACACTTAACACTTACTAGCTGTGTGACCTTGGGCAAGTCACTTAACCCCAATTGCCTTACTAAAAAAAAGAATAAAGGAAAAAACAAACAAAAAATATAATGGGGAAATATTGAACAAAAATGAATATAATAAAACATACATAATATTACATTTTTAAACTAAATTAATATATGATGCACAGAGAGTCTCATGTATGGATTAGTGTATCCCTCCCCCCTTTCTATTTGAGTTTGACACCACAGGTCTAGGGTGGAGGAAAGGCAGTAAGCTCTTGGAACTCATGACACAATCGCTCCAAAAAAACCTCCAAATAATACCATAGGACAATTCCTGGAGCAGCAAAACCCACAAAAGAATGGGTGAGATAATTTTCCAGCCAAAGATAGCTTAGAAGGTTGGCAGGAGGGCGCTGCTGTGCCAGGGCAGGAGTGGAGCCCAACCCCACAGTCACACGACACAAATCCAGTCCCAGGCAGGCCAAGCCAGAGAAAGAGACCCCCAGAGCCTCTGAATCAGCTGCAGCGCCAGCGTCGTCTGGAACTAAGCTCATGGTCTGGTGAGAGGGCTGAGCAGTTGGCAGGGGGAAGATTACAGGGGTCTCTGCTGGTGCTGAGGTGGAGCCTGAGTTTTTCACCCCTGCTGGGAACCAGGAAGTAGGCTTGAGTAGCAGTGGCCCAGGTCGGGGGAGGGGTGCAGGCTCTTTGGAGCTAACAACCACAGCACACAAAATTTTGATGTCCGGTTAATTAGCAAGTTGGCCTGGGGTTATCTATGTACCAGGGAACAGGCCAGGCAAGTAAAGAACCTGCCCCTCCCTAAATCATACTACCTGGGACCCCCTGAAGCTTGGGACAGTGCAGCCTGGAAACAGTGCCCCACTTTAAGGAGCTAAAAGTCAAGTAAAAGACAGGCAAGATGAGCAGACAGAGAAAGGTGAGGACCATAGAAAGTTTCTTTAGTGACAAGGAAGATCAAGGTGCACCCTCAGAAGAGGATAGCATTGTCAGGGCTCCAAGATCCAAAGCTTCTAAGAAAAATATGACTTGGTCTCAGGCCATAGAGGTGCTCAAAAAAGGACTTTGAAGATAAAGTAAGAGAGGTAGAGGGAAAAATGGAAAGAGAAATGAGAGTGATGCAGGAGGGTCATGAGAAAAAAGTCAACAGCTTGAAAAGCCAAATTGACCAAATAGAAAAGGAGACAGCACAGGTCTGGAGGAAGTAAAAGTATGAACTGTGAACCACTCCATAATTAACTAGTATTTATTGCTATCGATAGTTACTTTCTAACTTCTTTTTTTGAGACTGGTAGGTCATTAATATTCTTAGAAACAAAAAACATCTTCAAGGATATGAGTAGATCTTTAGATTATTCTAGTTGAGTTAGCTACATTTTCAGAGGTATATAGGAGGGCTAGGAAAACAAATTGTTCTTTCAATTTGCAAGCCTGAAATTTTGTTCATTGCTTTCTAAACTTTTCACAATTTTATCCAATATATTTGGATAAATTAATGAATCATTTATTCAATCCATCATCCAACAAATGAGGTGCAGGCTCCCTCTAGGGAAAAGGACTTGACCTATGACCTTATTGGCATAGGAAACACAGATGAAGGGATTCCCTCTACCAATATAGGGCAGCACCTTCTCTAAAACACATAGTCATGGAGAGTTGCCAGCATGTGTCAGAGGCAGGATTTGACTCAGGTCTTCCTCACTCCAGGACCCTCACTCTAACCACTATCCCACACTGCCTCTCTAGACACCACTCAGGTTGGATTATTTTCTGTCTTCTATCTAATTCTTCCACCTCCATGAACATTCCCCCCCACCCCCCATACTGGTATATCAATTCCCCCATCATGTTTTGAAGTTGTGAAATGATTTCTTCTCTTTAAATCTAGTTCAGGCACCATGACTTCCATTATACTTTTCCAGATTCACTTAGCTAGAAAAGATTACTTCAACCTCAAATCCTTAGTGCAAGTGGGTTGTTTGTTTGTTTTTTCCTCTTTCCTATTTACTCAATTGTATCCTAACACATATGATAGATGTTTGTGGACATTCTTTCATTACCCTTTCCCTTCTCCCACACACACTTATTTTCCTTCTTGTATTATGAGCTTCCTTCTTGAGGGGAAGGATTGTGCTATCTCTCATTTTTGTATCTCCTGGAATTACTACAATGACTTGCACCTAAGAGGGGATAATTAAATGTTCCTTGAACAACCCAGACTCTAAGTTTTTTCTCTTCAGTGAAAGAGAAACCTACTTTTTTTTCTTCCTGTCATATCAGTGACGCTCACTTTTATCAGCAACATAAATGTCTGTTGAGCTCTACAGGGCACAGTGTCCCAACAACAAAAATTCAATTTAATAAATATTTAATTAACTACCATGTTCAAGGTACTATACTAAATATTGGGGATACAAAGATAAAGAAAGTGGACACAATCCCTTTACTTCAAGGGATGTATGATTATAATACATATTATAGTAATAATTGTCACAAATTTTAATCAAGTAATTACTATGTACAAGGCAGTATGTTGTTGAGCCTAGAGAGACAAAAATGACAGTCCATGACCTTAAGGAACTTGCATGAATACAGTGTTGTCAAGGACATGACCACTCCAGGAATCACCCAGAAGATCAGGATGTCAGAGACATTTGCCTGCTGGGGCAGGGGAAGGGGGCCAGGCAGAAATCTTCCAATCTTTTCTTCCTCAACATCCCATTAAGGGTAGTTTTGCTTTGACCTTGGAACTGGTGTAGGGGGGGTGGTGTCTGACCTCGATTCATAAACTAACTTTTCCCACCTTTGGGATTATGAGAAGAAGAAAAGAGAAGCTATGGAACCTAAGAGAGTTGGAAGAGGTATAGGTACCTCAGGGACTCCTAATCCAAGGTGGTGGGTATAAATCATACAGAAATCGAATTAGGGTAAATCTTGCACCATTAAAATCTCTGGATAAGTTCTGAGACATCCCAGGGCTTGAGTAGGAACAAACAAGGAGGGTGCTACTTTGTGTTTATGCTGATACTTAGGTCATGGACCACCAAGATTTCAGGGGCTTTTCCTATAAGTCTCTCACCACCAATCTCCAACCCCTCAAAAAGTAGTAGATACCAGTTCAGACCAGTATGAGAAAGGAAGCCAGAAGAGAAACTGGGGCAGAGGACCAATGTAAGTAGTTGTACCAGGCCTTAATATAAGGACTGAACTTCAGCTGGGTACAGTCCTGTCCACCCAGAGACTATTACCCAAGGCTGGTGTAAATTCCCTAACATAGGTAGAGACTGAGGCCACTTTGCAATGTAGCCACAAGAGGTTTACTAATGAACAAAGGCAGAGGGGAAGAGAGTCAGAAAGAGAATGATTGGGGAATATCAAGAAAAAAACCCTGAAAATACAAAGATTTTAGGAGTGTAAGAAATTAATTGTGATTTGGGGTTTCCATCACCCCATTTTTGCTTCATTATGGCCAGACTGAAAAAGATGTCATCTTGAAAAGCCTAAGAGAAGATGGGTGTGTACTTGAAGAGATTATAGAAAAGAACAACTAAGTATCTAAGCCTTCTCTAGTAGTCCCCCTATGCCCACGTGGGCCTGGCCAAATTATAATGGGGACAGCCCAGGGGATATGTTGAACCAATTAGAGAATCAGCAGGGCTAAGAACCTCCCCTTCCTGTGAGAGAGGAAAAACGGGAGGGGGGTAGGGGGGTAGGGGGAAAAGGAGCTGGATGAGAGAACTTCAGAGCATACCTGAGAGAAACTGCACAGCTGACTCTCATTGGCCCTGGATTCAGGAGAACCTGAGTTCAAATCCGGCCTCAGACCCTTGACACTTACTATCTGTGTGACCCTGGGCAAGTCACTTAACCCCAATTGCCTTACCCCCCCCAAAAAAAAAGTATTCTGTAGATTCATATCTGCTTAAGACTGGAGCCCTAATGACGAATTTACTTTTACTAGTCAGGGCACGACTAGTTCAAAGAAAGGTATTTAACAAAATAGCATAGTAACTACAGTAACACAATATTCCTCCCATAAACATGGGACACCCTGCTCCAAAAATACATCATTAATGTGAAAAGTGGACACATGTAAGGACTGCTAGTAAAAGACACACATTTAAGGAGCTCATGCAGTCAGTGCATATACATAAAGGGGCAGCCTTTGCCTCTGATGCTCCAGGGCTGCTGATATCTTCTGGTAATGTCACTGTGCTGCTCTCTCTGGGCACTGCTCTCTACTGGGCTTACATTACCTCTATTCCCCACTGGATATAGTTTCTCTTCCACTCATCCCATGATTCTACTGGCCTCTTGGTTATTGAGCATCTCTCTTGTTTTTGTTTTTGTTTTGGTGAGGCAATTGGGGTTAAGGGAGTTGCCTAGGGTCACACAGCTAGCTAGTAAGTATCTTGTGTCTGAGGTCAGATTTGAACTCAGGCCCTCCTGACTCCAGGGCTGGTGCTCTATCCACTATGCTACCTAGCTGCCCCTTCTCTTACTTGTTTCTGCGCTTCAACTCTTCAGAACACTGGCTGTCCATCTTGGTTCCCTGGGGAGAGAGCTAGGAGGAGGAGTGGAATCCAGAAGACCTGAATTCAAATCCTGCCTCAGACATTTGCTACCCCTGTGACTTTGGACAAGTCATATAACCTCTCTGGGACTTGGTTTCCTCATCTAGAGAAGGGGTTATATTCAATGGTCCCTGCTAGCTTCAAATTTAGAATCCTAAAATAGGCTGCAGTGATTTTATGAAAAGACTCTGATAAAGACAATGTGATGGTGCATTAGTCATAGCTGAGGCTATAAACCAGCTGTCTTTCCTTCCCCATCCCTCAGCATTTCCCCTCCATTTCTTTTGCATAGTCATAATTCACTCAATCTACCTCACAGACATTGTGCCAAATGAGACAGTACATTCCAAAGGCCTTCATAGTCTAGTATTCTCAAAGGACAAACTAAGATAATACATATGGATATTATCTATCTTCTCCAGCATTATGTGCTATCTCTGTGGTGGGAAGGCCCTTCAGCCTTGTTGCTACAGTGTCACAAACAACAAGCAAGGATGATAGCCTAAAGACCTTGATTGCCCTTGTCATGTTTTGTTTTTAACTAGTCAAACAAATGACTTGATGAGATATTTGTACGATAGATCCTGTCCTATCTCTGAATGGTCCAAAACATTCGCTGGACACAAGACAATGAAGCTGTAGGAGGCATAGTGCACTGGAACAGACTCAGAACAGAGAAGTAGGGGTTATGGATGGATGGATGGATGAAGAAATCGTGGGACAGGAATAACCCAAAGTAATGGAGCCATGAATTAGGGTGTGAACTCCTTGAGGGACCATCTAGATTTTTCTGTGCTCAGCACAAAAAGTGAGTGTTTAATAAAATCCTTTTTCACTCATTCATAGTGTTTAGGCAAATCAGCACTCGACGTCTATCATTTCTGAGGGCCATTGTAGATGGACTATAAGCCTGGCAGCAGTCACCTCATCCTGTTCCAGTTTTGTTTATTTATTATATTCCTAGTGAATCAAGTTGTCTTGGAATAGGAAACTTGGATTAAGAATGGCTTCTAATTTTTTTTATTATATATTTTACTATATATTTTTTGAAACTGGAGACAACTTCTTCAGTCACTCACTGTAAATGGTAAAAGTTTCCCCTTTTTGCACAAAGGAAATTTTTATTGCCCAGTAGATAATTCAACTTCCCCTGACCATGGTAGGTCACTGAAGTGAGCTGGAAGTGTTGGGAGACTGGCTGTTTGGGTCAGGATAGGATTTTTTTGCCTGTTTCTGTTGTGGTCTCTGTCATTGAAACTTATTTCTTCACTAAATGGACTTGTTTGCTCTGGTGTTTACTCTCACATCAACCAGAGCTGAAGGAAACTACCAGAGAAATAATTTAGCCCTGGGGGGCAGCTAGGTGGCGCAGTGGATAAAGCACCGGCCCTGGAGTCAGGAGTACCTGAGTTCAAATCCGGCCTCAGACACTTAACACTTACTAGCTGTGTAACCCTGGGCAAGTCACTTAACCCCAATTGCCTCACTAAAATAATAATAATAATAATAATAATAATAATAATAATTTAGCCCTGATAGAAATGGCTCAGGAGTGAAATGGGATAAAGAAGAAGGGAGTCTGGGGGCCAGCAAATGAAAGAAATGAAGGTGGGGCAGCTAGGTGGCGCAAGGGGCAGCTAGGTGGTGCAGTGGATAGAGCACCGGCCCTGGAGTCAGGAGTACCTGAGTTCAAATCTGGCCTCAGACACTTAACACTTACTAGCTGTGTGACCCTGGGCAAGTCACTTAACCCCAATTGCCTCACTATAAACAAACAAATAAATAAAAATTAAAAAAAAAAAAGAAAGAAATGAAGGTGCTATTTTTGTATACCTCCCAACTTTATCTATCAAATCTACCTTCACCCGCCTATTTTTACTTAATTTTGTTTCCCCACAAATTATAAAATAAGCTTTGCTTTGTACAGCTTGGTGAAACCTATACTCTATACTCTAGAACCTATACTCTGAAGTTAGAATGAGTCTCTTCTCTTATACCTTTAAAATATTTTTAGCGCCTAAAGTATAATATTGGATTCTTTATTCAACACAAGGTTATTGTGAAGCCCAAATGAGAGCATATATGTGAGCTCTATATAAATTTCAATTATTATTATTATTATTGTCCCCTTTTTAAAGAGGAAAATGAGACTTACAGAGAGGTTTCCTCATGCTCTAACGATCTGAGCTCCCAAAGTCAAAGTTAAGTCAGGGCTCTTCCACCAAAGCAGTCACAAAACCACAGACCAAGAGGTCAGTGTCCCTAACAGTTTAGAGTTAATTCACACATGATCCATTTATGCTCTACCCTATCAACATGGATACTCCAGTGGCAACCTAGACACACCTTCTCATACTTTGCGGCTCTTGTCCATGTCCTTCTGCAAAGCCTCATGAGCTGTTCCCCAACAGGCTGAGCCTCTTTCTCAAGATCTCTTGGTACTGCATGGATGCCAATGGGGCAAGAAGCCTTTCTATTCATTACTCTTGCTTTTGCTATGTGTTCCCCCTATCTCTTTTTTTAATAAAGTATGTCCCTAGTGATTTCTTTGGGCTTCTTCAAAAACAAAGGACAAACAACAATAACAACAAACACCACCACCTCTTCTCTTGCTTGTCTTCATCTGCAGGTTTCATGTTTTTAACCATCATCTCTTTGCAGATGATTTCCAGATATGTGTGTATGTGCAGACATATATATGTGTATACACACACATACATATGTGTATCTGCATATGTAAATATATTGTATATTTTATATGTTATTTATATAAAATATATCCACATGTATGTTTATGTGATTATATAAAGTGGTAGAGGCAGGTAGAGACCCAGGAAGACATGAGTTCAAATTCAGCCTCAGACATTTCCTATCTGTATGATCTTTGGCAAGTCACTTAACCTGTGACTATCTCAGTTTCCTGAACTTTAAAAAGGGGATAATAACAGCACCCACCTCTCAGGATTGTTGTGGGTATAAAATGAGATTATATATATTATATAATATACATATATATGTATATATTTGCAGGGCAGTGAGGGTTAAGTGACTTGCCCAGGGTCACACAGCTAGTAAGTGTGTCAAGTGTCTGAGGCCAGATTTGAACTTAGAATCTCCTGAATCCAGGGCTGGTGCTTTATCCACTACACCACCTAGCTGCCCCCAAAATGAGATAATATTTATAAAGGTATTTGTAAGCCTTAGAGCACTATATAAATATCATTTGTAATACCCTGTTACCTACTCATGACCATGATGCATCTTTGGGTTACCTATAATTTCAGACCTTAATAGCCACTCTCATATGACTGCATGGGCCCCTAACATCCCCCTTCATATCAGGGGGAAGTTTGGGGTTCCTAAAATCACTGTTCAATTTCCCCAATGCTATTCTGCCTGCTTTCCTCTTCCTTTTCAGTTCTAGCTTTATCTTACTGTCCATCAGCGGTGTCTATACATGCAAGAGTGTGCTGGAACCAAAATGCTGTAAAGGATCTTATAGCTGCCACATTTCCCCTCTACCTGGCTGACCTCTCACACTCACAAATCATCCATCTCAGGATAATTATTTGTTTAGCTGTGCCCGGGAAAAGAAACGTAAAGCAGAACGTGTGGCCAGAGATTTGTCTAGACCAATGCATGTGCCTTATCAGCTTTGTGTGAATACCCACCATTTCTGCCAGGTAGGGAAGGATACCCAGAGCCCTTGCCAAGTACCATTCCCAGTGTCCCTCCCCCACCCCCACAGTAAATCAGAGAGACAAAGAGAGACAGAGAGGGACACAGAAAGAGAGACAGAGACAGACAGAGAGACAGGGGCAGAGACAGGGACAGAGAAAAAGAGAGCTATAGTTAATAGTTCCAAAGCCAGAACAGAAGCTGTCTCTTCACATGCTAAAAGCCTAGCTTCTTCCTAAATCTCCAGGCTTTTGATTCCCACCACATACTCTTTAATCCAGGGACACTGACCTCCTGGCTGTTCCACAAACAATACACTCTATCTCTGTGCTCCAGGCAATTTTTTCTGGCCATTCTCCACACCTGGAACACACTGACTTCCCTGGTTTCCTTAAGTCCCAAATAAAATCCCATCTTTTGTTGAAAGCCTTTCCCAACCCTTCTTTTTTTGTTGTTGTTGTTGTTGTTTTTTTTTTGTGGGGCAATGAGGGTTAAGTGACTTGCCCAGGGTCACACAGCTAGTGTCAAGTGTCTAAGGCTGGATTCAAACTCAGGTCCTCCTGAATCCAAGGCCAGTGCTTTATCCACTGCGCCACCTAGCTGCCTCTCCAACCCTTCTTAATTCCAGTGACTTCCTTCTGCTTTATTATTTCCTATTTATTCTCTATATATCTTGCTTCGTATATATATT
Organism: Dromiciops gliroides; assembly: GCF_019393635.1. Lineage (NCBI taxonomy): Eukaryota > Metazoa > Chordata > Mammalia > Microbiotheria > Microbiotheriidae > Dromiciops > Dromiciops gliroides. The sequence goes on along the minus strand of NC_057861.1, from coordinate 505,239,183 downwards.
TTTTGCATATTGTCTCCCCCATTATATTGTAAGCTCCTTGAGGGTAGAGACTGTCTTTTGCCTCTTTTTGTGTCTGTACCACTTAGTACATAGTAAGTGCTTAATAAATGATTATTGATTGATTATTTCTTCCTTTAAAATGACATTGCGCCCCCCCCAATCCCTGCCATCCTCAACAAATCATCTGGGGCACATTTGGTACATTTGTCCCTGTTCCCAATTCTGGAAATATTATCTGGACTCCTGGGAAAGGTTCAGCATTATTGTTTTGAGTGCTTCCCCCCAATACCTTATACTAAAAAGTCCCCACAGAGTCCATATAACACTGTTCCCAGGGCCTCCCAAATGCCACACAAGTAGTCCTCCCCAGCTGCCTATTCTTAGACAATTCCAACATTCTAACCTTTTTTTTTTTTTTTAGTGAGGCAATTGGGGTTAAGTGACTTGCCCAGGGTCACACAGCTAGTAAGTGTTAAGTGTCTGAGGCCAGATTTGAACTCAGGTACTCCTGACTCCAGGGCCGGTGCTCTATCCACTGCGCCACCTAGCTGTCCAACATTCTATTCTTTAAAGAGGGCCCTGTCCTACTACGGCTGATGGACCCAGAGGCCACTCTTCCATACAAAAATAAACATTTTGTAAAGTCAAGGAAGGCCAATTTATAGCATCTATTATCTTCAGGGTATGGTTCATAAAGATTCAGTACACCTTCAAATCTGGGTGTAGTTGCTGAATGCTCAGTTTACTCTCTAAAGTCCCCAGGTCAACGTATTTATTTGGTCAATTAGTGATGTCTAACGCTTCATGACCCTATTTGGGGTTTTCTTGGCAAAGATATTGGAGTGGTTTGCCATTTCCTTCTCCACCTCATTTTACAGATGAGGAAACCAAGGCAAACAGGCTTAAGTGACTTGCCCGGGATCACACAGCTAATAAGTGTCCAAGGCCAGATTTGAACTCAGGAATATGAGTCTTCCTGACTCCAGACCCAGTGTACTGTCCACTATGGTGCCATCTAGCTGTCCTCCCCAGGTCAATGGGGGATAGACATCTCACAGTATGAAGCCAGCACCACTAGAATCCCAGAGACCACTGGGGAGAGTTCTTCCATAGCAGAGCCTCTGGTCACCTGGGATTCACCTTCCTATGTATTTCTTCTTCCACTTCAATTCAATCATGCTAATCTAATCGCATCAAGCTTTTGTAGATCGATTTGGACTCAAACTACTCTGTTAGTTCAGTCAGCAATGGAATTAAATGAGATACTCATAGACCATCTAATAATTAGCTAAGGAAATTTACTTATCCATAGCCTAGAAACACATCCCCAAAGGACGCAGAATTCATTCAGTTGGACACAGTTTTCTGAGCTCTGCTTTGGTCATGTTTGCACAAGAGGTAAAAAAGCATGCATCAAGTCTGTTGGAAGAGCTACTGGACTCCTTGTGGGCCAGCTTTTGTACTCATTGTTTCTGTCCAGTCATTCAGTCGTGTCAAATTCCACATGACCCCACGGACTTTGTCCATAGAGTTTTCTTGGTAAAGATACTGAAGTGGTTTGCCATTTCCTTTTCTAGTGTGTCCCCATTTTTACAGATGAAAAACTGTGGCAAATACAGGTTAAGTGACTTACCCAGGGTCACACAGCTAGCACGTGTCTGAGACCAAATTCGAACTCAGGTCCCCCTGACTCCAGGCCTGGCATTCTATCCACTGCACCACCTAGCTTTTGTACTTGGACTAATAATAATTATAATAACTAACATCTATATAGTACTTACTATGTGCCAGGCTCTGTGCTAAGTGCTTTATAAATAGTACCTTATTTGATCTTACTTAAACCACCAGGAAGCTGTGTCAGTGGTTTCCCCCTTCATTTCTTGGACCAATTAAATCTCAAGGCCAGTTTCAATAGTTTCCAAGGAAAAGCTAGTCATCTGTGTAGAGTAAATGAGGCTCCTATGCACTGAATTTAGTTCTGAACTTCTTGTCTATTGAGGCTCCAAAATGAAAATCATTAATAATAGTTAACATTTATATGGTCCTTACTACATTCCAGGCACTGTGCTAAGTGCTTTGATCCTCACGTTAAACCACATGCTCCTCATTATCTGATGAAACACAAATTCGTCTGGAGGATCAAACTTCCTGGCACTGAATATTAGAAGGTATTTATTGATGGATCCTTACATAACATGCACTAAAGCAACAGAAATGATGATGTCTTTAGCTAGGGTTTTGGAAAAGACTACAGAAATGTAATAATAGTAATATTGATAGCTATTATTTATACAGTACCTATTGTGTACCAGAAACTGTGATCCATAAAACAGTTAATATTATCCCCATTTTACAGTTGAGGCAAATAGAGGTTAAGTGATTTGTCCAAGGACACACAGCTAGTAAGTGTCTGGGGTCAGATTTGAACTCAGATCTCCTTGACTACCAACTCAGTGATCTCTCCACTATACTATTATTTTAAAGCTATTATTTAGTTATATCAGTCCTCCATTAAAAGTGGAGGGCATGCTATCAGATCTCAATTTAGTGAAAACTGAAGGGCCAAGATAATTTGGAAGATCACAGAGTCAGACACGACCAATCAAAGGTGTAAATGCTCATGCAGAAATTCAAATAGTTGGGTCTTATGAAATAATATGATCAGGCTGATTCTATGATAAAGGATACAAATCAAGAAAGTCTAGACATGCATTAAGGTTTAGGGGGAAAGACCACAGGCTTCTAAGTGAGAAGAAGACCTAGATTCTAGTCCTACTACTCCTGGTTCACTACCATGTCCTCACAGTAGGAAAACAAATGCAGTGTCCCTCTAGTACAGAGATGTTCAAACAGAGCCTCATTGCAGCAATAATACCGCTGAGTGCCTCCAAACCAGATTAAGATGTAATTGGAAAATATTTAACAAAATAAATAAAAACACAATAGAACATAGATAATGTTAATATGTGATTTTCTAAGACAATATGAGCCAAACTGGGATCCTTACATGCAGTTTAGTTACCTCTCCCCCTTTCTGTTTGAGTTTGACCCACTGGTCTATTGGATAATGAATTGGGAGTCCTGACTGGTAGATAAAGTGACTTGAGGCAAGTCCCTTTCCAGGCCTCAACTTCCTCATTTGCTAAATGAAGAGACTGGATCTCCAAGGCCCCGCTCAAGTCTAGAATCCTATGAATGAATCTTTTTTCTGAAGGAAAGATAGCAGCCTCGGGTTTTCCTCTGCTATACTCATTTCCTCCTCCCTAAAGAAAACCGCATGTGTTTTAACTGTTTTAACTATGAATTAAACATTTTTTGATTGGTCTCTGTAACTGCTTTGCCCTGAATGGGAGCCTTAAGACTGAGCTACGGGGTCTGGGAACAATGCCAGATGACAGGAAGACAAGCCAACTGGCAGCACACACATGGGAAGAACTGGATAAGTCTGTGAGCCTGATGTTTCGAGCTAACTGCATGGCCACCGGCCTGAGAGAGGCCCTCTTTCTAGGATGATATCTCTGGGTGATAAAGGGGCAGGAGTGGGGAACATGATAACAGCATTGTGTCTTTTTTAGAATGAGATCCCTAAATAGATCTGGGGGTTTAAGCTTGTGGGTCAGGTATGGCCTGGCCTATTGTCTTTTCAGTCAACACAATATAGGAAGTCTATCTGAATTTTTCTGCATGAAACTCAGGTTTTTTATCTTTGCAGTAAACATATAAAGGTTGACCAAAAAATTTTAGAAAAGTACATTTTGTGATAGCAAAAAACTAGGGGGGAAATGACCATCTGACAATTGGGGAATGACTGAACAAATTGTGAAATATGAATATAATGGAATGCTATTGTGAATGCCAGAGGCAGCTAGATGATATGATGAATAAAATGCAAGGCCTGAAGTCAGGAAGACCTGAGTTCAAATGTGACCTCAGACACTAACTAGCTGGGTGACTCTGGGCAAGTCACTTAACTTGTTTGCCTCTGTTCCCTCAAATGTAAAAGGGAGATAATAATAATACCCAGCTTCCAGGATTCTTGTAAGGATCAAATGAAATAACTTATAAAGCTCTTAGCAAATAATAAACACTTATTAAATACTTATTACCTATTTCCCTCCTCCTTCTGTGCCAGAAGAAACAAAGAATATGAATAAATCAAAACAAAACAACACAAAAAACTTGGGAACATTTCTATGAACTCACACAGACTAGAGCAAAACCAAGGGGAAAATATAATTCTGTAAAGAACAACAATGTGAAAGGACATCAGATCAATTTGATGCCTGGTCCCAACTTCAGAAAACTGATGAGAATCACGACCTGGCTTCCTCCCCTCGGCAGATAATAGGTATGGAATGAGGCACGTATTCAACAAGCATTCTCAATGTTTTTGTTTCATTTGATTTGACTTATTTGTTACAAGTGACAGTTCTATTGGGGAAGGATAGTATACAGAAGTGATAATAAAAACAAAAAGAACAGAAATGTAAAAAAGAACCATAATTTTAAAAAAAGATATGGACTTATCCTGCATAGCTAACATGGACCACATTTAGTATTTAAAAAAAATTTTTTTTGGTAGGATAATGAGGGTTAAGTGACTTGTCCAGGGTCACACAGCTAATAAGTGTCAAGTATCTGAGGCCAGATTTGAACTCAGGTCCTCCTGAATCCACAACCAGTGCTTTATCTACTGTAACAGCTAGCTGCTCCCACATTTATTATTTATTATAGCTTCCATATACATTAACATAGACTTTGAAGTATCCATTAGAGGAAGCGGGGTGGTTTCTGGCTTCCTTTAAAAAGCTATGTCCTCAAATGCTGCAGATTACACGACAGTTGCTAAAACATTTGTTTTCTTGCCTTTTGGTGCCTCATGGGATTCGAGCTCTCATTTTTGCAGAATCTAGGTAAATGGTACTGTAGCAACCAGGCTTTAAGAAAGGCATGTGGTTGCTAAAATTAGCAAAGCACACATGCAGCAGAGCTGGGAGGTGGGGGGGGGGGGGCACTCAGATGGCCTACAGAGTAATGTAATTCATATGAATAGCAGATTTGGCAATGGAATGAATCACTGAAAAACTTGAATTAACCAACCTAAGAACAGAGCAAGGGTACCAGTCTGACATGATCGTTCTAAAGACCTCCTTAAAATCTCCTAGAGTGATTTCAGAAGTCACAGGTCATAGAGATAGGTCTTTCTAAAACCTGGGATGGAAACTCAAAATAGTCCATCTGAGTACTATCATAGCTATTAAAAACATTCTGGAGACAGTAGATTCATTGTGCTATGCATGTACAAAACAGGAGTATAGATTGAATGAATATGAGAAGTCTAGTATAATACAGTCAAATTACATCTCTCTGGGATATGAGTCATACTAAATAGCCAAGTTTTCTAAATGGCTAAAATGGCTGAAATGTTTTACTTTGAAATTTATTACAAAAACTTTTTTAAAACTTTTAATCATTTGGTATATGATGCTGATGGAATATTATTGTGCTATAAGAAATGACAAGCAAGATGATTTCAGAAAGACTTGTATGAACTGATGTATAGTGAAGAGAGCAGAACCAAGAGAACATTGTACACTGTGACAGCAATAGTTTGTTGAAGAACAGTGAGTGACTTAGCTATTCTCAGCAATACAATGATCCAAGACAATCCCAAAGGACTATTGATGAAACATACTATCCACCTCCAAAGAAAGAACTGAAATTGATTGAACACAGACTGAGACATACTATTTTTCACTTTCTTTCATTTTTTTTTCTTTTATTCAAGTTTTCTTATACAAAATGACTAATATGGCAATGTTTTACATAATTGCACATGTATAACCTATATCTGATTGCTTACTGCCTGGGGGGAGGAGGAGGGAAGGAGAGTTAGAATTTGGAACTCAAAACTTTAAATAAAAATGTTTATTATTTTTAAAAATTTAATCGTTTTGACAGGAAATCTTTCAAAAATAAATCTTTCCTGATTTGTTTGTGATTCTAGGTCATTATCAAGAATAAGGATTGTGTTGTGTTGTTTGCCCCTACCTCAAATGGCCTCAGACTGATAAACTTTTTGAGTCTCTATTGCCTTTTTATAGTTTTTCTAACTTCCTCCTTATTATCAATTGTCACTGCTTTGACTGCATCAGTCAATAAACATTTATCAAGCACCTACATGTAAGAACTGAGGTTACCAAAAAAAAAAAAAAAAAAGCAAAAGGCAGTCCCTGTGCTCAAGGAGTTTATAGTATTTTGTTTGTTTGTTTTTTGTTTTGCGGGGCAATGGGGGTTAAGTGACTTGCCCAGGGTCACACAGCGAGTAAGTGTCAAGTGTCTGAGGCCGGATTTGAACTCAGGTACTCCTGAATCCAGGGCTGGTGCTTTATCCACTGCTCCACCTAGCTGCCCCCAGGAGTTTATAGTCTAATGGAGAAGACAACACACAACTAAATATATACAAAGAAGCTATATACAGGATAAATAGGACAATATACAAAATAACAGTAATGCTGTAAGATGATTTCCTGTGAATGCATTCACAGGAAATCATCTTACAGCATTACTGTTATTTTGTATATTGTCCCTTTCACTTTGCATCAGCTCATGTAAGTCTTTCCAGGTTTTTCTGATAGCATCCTTCTCATCTTTATTTTTTATACTAAATTGCATTTATAAGTACTTTAAGGAGAGATTTTCTTGCAAAACATCCATGAGGTTGATTATTGCAACAACAATAATAGCTTACATTTATATAGTGCCTTATACCTGACAAAGAATTTTCTTCACAATAGCCCAGCAAAGTAAGTACCATCATCATCCTCATCCTCATCTTACATTGCTCTTGCCTCTGCTTCAAATTTTTCCCCAGTTACTATTGCTCACTATGTTTCCTTCCATCCTATTTGCTCCCCATGATATTTACTCTATTTTCTATCTTCTTTTACCCTCTCCCTCCTCAAAAGTGTTTTGCTTCTGACTGCCCCTCCCCCAATTTGCCCTCCTTTCCTTCACCCCTCCCTCCTTATCCCCTTCCCCACAGAGCAAGATATATTACTATACCCATTTGAATATGTATGTTATTCCTTCTTTGAGCCAATTCTGATAAGAATAAGGCTCATTCACTACCCCCCCATCTTCCCCTCTACTCCATTAGCTTTTTCTTGCTTCTTTTATGTGAGATACTTTACTCCATTCCACCTCTCCCTTTACCTTTCTCCCAGTGTAATTCTCTCACCCCTTAATTTTATTTTTAAAATGTCATCATGAGGCAGCTAGGTGACACAATGGACAAAGCACCCACCCTGGATTCAGGAGGACCTGAGCCCAAATCCAGCCTCAGATACAAGCCACTCACCAACTGCTCGACCTGGGCATACCACCCCACCCTGACTGCCCCAGAAAAAAATGATAAGCAAAAAGTAAATGCTTTACATTTATCATCCCTTCATAATCAATTCCTACCTGTGCCCTCTGTCTAAATTTATTCCTTTCAGTTGCCCTAATACTGAGAAAGTTCTTATTAGTTAGAAGTATCATCTTCCCATGTAGGAATGTAAACAGTTTAATCTTTTAACCTCCCTCATGATTTCTTTTTCCTGTTTACCTTTTTATGCTTCTTTGGGGTCTTGTATTTGAAAGTCAAATTTTCTATTCAGTTCAGTTATTTTCTTCATGAATGCCTGAAAGTCATCTTTTTCATTGAAGTCCCATTTTTCCCCCTGAAAGATTATACGCAGTTTTGCTGGGTAGGTGATTTTTGGTTGTAATCTCAATTCCTTTGCCCTCCAGAATATCATGCCTTCCAATCCTTTAATGTAGAAGCTGCCAGATTTTGTGTTATCCTGACTGTGGCTCCACAGTACTTGAATTGTTTCTTTCTGGCTGCTTGCAATATTTTCTCCTTGATCTGGGAGCTCTGGAATTTGGCTGTAATATTCCTGGAAGTTTTAATTTTGAAATTTCTTTCAGGAGGTGATCGGTGGATTTTTTCAATTTCTATTTTACCTTCTGCCTCTAGAATGTCAGGGAAATTTTCCCTGACAATCTCTTGGAAGATAATGTCTAAGCTCTTTTTTTGATCATGGTTTTCAGGTAGTCCAATAATTTTCAAATTATCTCTCCTGGATCTATTTTCCACTTCACATTGCCCTCTATTTTTTTTTTTTATTCATTTGGATTTGCTTTATTGTGTCTTGATTTCTCATCAAGTCATTAGCTTCCATTTGTTCAATCCTAATTCTTTTTTGTTTGTTTGTTTGTTTGCTGGGCAATGAGGGTTAAGTGACTTGCCCATGGTCACACAGCTAGTAAGTGTCAAGTGTCTGAGAATGGATTTGAACTCAGGTCCTCCTGAATCCAAGGCCGGTGCTTTATCCGCTGCACCAACTAGCTGCCCCTCAATCCTAATTCTTAAGCAATTATTTTCTTCAGAGAGCTTTTCCATTTGGCTTTTCAAGCTATTGACTTTTTTATGACTTTCCTTCATCACTCTCATTTTTCTTTCCATTTTTTCCTCTACCTCTCTTACTTTATCTTCAAAGTCCTTTTTGAGCACTTCTATGGCATGAGATTAATTCATATTTTTCTTGGAAGCTTTGGATGTGGGAGCTCTGATTTTTAAAAAAAATTTTTTTAGTGAGGCAATTGGGGTTAAGTGACTTGCCCAGGGTCACACAGCTAATAAGTGTGTGTTAAGTGTCTGAGGCCGGATTTGAACTCAGGTACTCCTGACTCCAGGGCCAGTGCTCTATCTACTGCACCACCTAGCTGCCCCTGATTTTTTATCTACTTCTGAAAGTATATTTTGATCTTCCCTGTCACCAAAGAAACTTTTGATGATCCACACCTTTTTCTGTCTGTTCATTTTGCTAGCCTATATCTTGACTTTTAATTCCTTCTTAAAGTGGGGCACTGCTTCCAGGATGCACTGTCCCAAGCTTCAGGGAGTCCCAGGTGGTACAATTTAAGGAGAAGCACATTCTGCACCCACCTGGCCTGTGCTTTGGTCTATAAATTATCCCAGGCCTACTTGCTCTTTAACCCAGAAACAAAAAATCTGTTTTGCTTCGGTTGTTAGCTTTGGGTGTGCCTATGGCACCCTCCCCCCAACACACACACACCTGGGTTGCCACTCAAGACTGCTTCCTGATTCTGAGCATGGGCAAAACGGCCAAATTCTGCCTTAGCACCAGCAAAGACCCCTGTAATCTGCCCCCTACCAGATACTCAGCCCTCCCACTAGACCATGAGCTTAGTTCCAGAAAAAGCTGCCACTGCAGCCAATTCAGAGGCTCCAGGGGTCTGTTTCTCTCACATGGCTTGCCTGGGGCTAGATCTGTGTCAGTGTGGCGACAGGGCTGGATCTGCATGGTGCAGCCATGGGGCTGGGATCCACCCCCACCCAGGTACAACAGACCTTTCCCGCCAATCTTCTAAGCCATCTTCAGCTGGAAAATGATCTTACACTATCCTTTTGTGAGTTCTGCTGCTCCAGAAATTGTCTTATGACATTTGGAGGGGATTTTTTCATGATCATTTGGGGAACTCTGAGAAGTTACTGCCTTTCCTTCACCATCTTGGCCCCACCCTCCACCCCTGGAGTTTATTGAGCAGGGAGGTAACATAGTCAGATCTACACTTTAGAAAATTTACTTTGGTGGCTTTGTGAAAGATTGATTGGAGTAGGGAGAGACTCATGGCAAGGGCACCAATTAGAATGTGATTGCAATAGTCTGAACAAGATGTGATGGGGGCTTGAGCTACAGCCCATGTGTGTAAGTGAAGAGAATAGACTTTGCTATATCTTATTTACAGCATTGTTTCCCTGAGCCTTAGCTATTGTCGTGTGGTTGAATTGAAAGGAAGCTTGCATTTTTTTTCTTTCTTCTTTAAATGTTTGGAATGGTTGAATGAAAAGTATGGTGGAAGCATAGAATATTATAGGATAGTTTCACTTTATTGCAAATCCTATCCACTTAACCACTACTCTAGGAGACATATTTTAAAGGTAGAAATGACAACATATGGCAACAGATTAGGTATCATAATGATATGGAGGAAGCTTGTGTTTCAACCACTTTTTGTGCTTGTTCTTTCCTGATCTTAGGTAAATAAGTACCCCTGGGGTGGATATGTCCTTCCTTGGAAGCAATCCCCTGAGTTTGAAAGGTCCAGAGGTCTGCATGTAGCATCCATCAGAATGGCCATGCTGGTGGCTCCTAGAACAGTTGCTTGTGTCATTAACAGTGACTAAGCACAAAATTCAGAGATATTTTGGAGTTTTGAGTGGCATGGTATTGCAGGAGCCTAAGTGAAAGTTAAAACATCTGATTTACCGTCTTGCAAAACTCCTTTTTGCTCTGAAAAGGTGTAAATATGACAGATTGCACCCTGACGGCACAGATCTTTGAAGCACTGAAGTGTATATCACTCTCTGCTTAGTGCTGTAGATTGTAACTACTGTAATAGTAGTTATCAGTTAACTTTCTAAATCCTATTAAGTTATTGATTCCTGTTAATGTATGCTTTGAGTCTTTATTGGTAGGTGTTGGGTTTTGTGTATAGGAATAAATTACCAATCCAAATCCATATTGTATATTGAGAACCTTTTTTTTTTTTTTACTCTCCACCTTTTGAGGAATCCCTAACTGTGACTCATAATTTATGCTATAAATAAATCATCCCCAGGGTGCCAGGGTTGGGGACTTACTGAACCAAGAAGTGCAAAAGGGAGTTTAATCCCTCTTATTAGAGGCAGGCCCTACTAGGGCCTTCATGCCCAGGTGAAGAAAAGAGAGAGGTGGGTGACTTTGTCCCTGTGGGCCCAAATGCAAACTCCTCCAGGTAGAGAGTTGTCACAATGTGGACATTACCAAAGATCTAAAGATTGATATCTAGCTAATTTCTAAAAGAGGAAGGAACAATTAACAATTCTCTTTAAACAGAGCATGCAATGAGTAGGAGCTACCTATTTAAGATATCTATCTTTTCACTTGCACCCCTGTAAACTGAGAACAAGAACAGCTCCAGTGAGAGACAATTAGATCTGGAGGTAAAACAGCTTAATTAAAAATCCAGCTCTTTTTTGACCTCCCCATGCTATCTTAGGCAAGATATTTAACATCTTTGGGCATCTGCTTCCTTGTCTATAAAATGATGGAGTTAAAAACTAAATTAGAATTTATTTTTTTTTTTAGTTTCTGGCTCTAATTATTATGCTCCTCTATGAAGATATGCCTCCACTGTGGCCAGCCATAAGTCTATGGAAAGACTCTTTCTGGAGAGGTAGCCACCACTTAAGCCAGTTACATGCAGCCACCCAGAGAAGCTGGATTCTATTGTATCATCCAGGCCTTAGCTATTGTGGTGTGGTTGAATTACAAAGAAGCTTGGTTTTGTTGGGCGTTTTTTCTTTCTTCTTCTTTAAGTGCTTGGAAATGATTGAATGGAAAGTCTGGTGGAAGCATAGATTATTATAGGGTAGTTTTACTTTATTGCAAATCCTATCCAATTTATCACTACTCTAGTCATTAAGGTCTGTGGTTTTAAAGGAGAATTTCAAACATACTAATGAGGTAGTGGACTAGAAAATCAAGAATGATTTCACAATTTTAGGTGTGGTTGAAAACAGCAAGCTGTTATATTCGTGAACATTATGCCTACAAGGAGCTAAAATACAAAAATATCTCTGAGGCTTATGGAAAGAGTTCAGCCTAACCATATGTTTTTAACCCTATAAGTGCACGCTCTCTCTCTCTCTCCTGTCTTTCCTACCCAATAAGCCAGTCCTGGAAACAAAGATTTTTTTTAAAGAAAGGGGGGGGGGGAAGCAGTTCAGGCAAAACCTATCAACAAGTCAATCATGTATGACAGTATATGCAATATTCTATACCCACAGTCCCCCTCCTTTGACAAAAGGGGGCAGCTAGGTGGTGCAGTGGATAAAGCACCACCAGCCCTGGATTCAGGAGGACCTGAGTTCAAATCCGGCCTCACACACTTGACATTTACTAGCTGTTAACCCTGGGCAAGTCACTTAGCCCTCATTGCCCTGCAAAAAAAAAAGGGGGGGAGGTGCAATTTTCTCAACTTTTCTCTGGGGTCAAGATCTTCAGAATGCATAATAACTGGTAGAGTCCATGACTCACATGAAATTTAGTTTCAGCACCCATGTTCCTTATCTGCCCCTAAATCTTTGATTCCCTGATTAGGGACTGCCAGAAGCATTAACAGGTTAAGAGGACTCCCACACTAGGACCAATTCACCCATTCTAAAGATCTGCAATTAACAGTTCTACTGTGTGAGATTTAAAATTGGATATTAGATCATAAATCTCCCCTACTTAACCTTTCCCTTAATTTATCTCCCAAACTAGTAAATGGAAGCAGGTTTTGGTTTTCTAGATAGACCTTTTTATTTATAGTTATGATAGTCACAAGGTGATGTTGGTTAGAAGGATAGGAAAGTAGAAACACAATACAAATCGTCTTAAGTCTAAGCTTAGTCTATATTCCTTATAACAACTCACCAAACCGACAAGGCCACCAACCGACAAGGCCACCTTTTGACAGAGCGAGAGCGTCCCTGCCGCACCGTCAGGAGTCCCGCCAAGCAGGCAAAAAAGGCTACTTCCGTTCTCTCCACCCCGGAAGTAAAAAAAAAAAACCCGGCAGGCAGTCTGACATGCGCAGCAGGCGGACTGTACCCGGCAGGCAGTCTGACATGCGCAGCAGGCGGACTGTTCATCTCCTCCCCAAAAGGGTGGTCCTTGAAAAACTGGCGTCTTTTAGTTATCCTAACCGACTGTTAAAAACTTTCATATTTTACCACATTTCCCCCCTTTGCTTCCTCAAGAAATGGAATGTTTCCTTGATGGAACAGTAAAAAGAATATAATAACCTTTGCTGACTAATAATATGCGAACAACAATACAGAAAAGGAAGAGAGGAAAGTTTTGTCCAGAGGGGCGATTTTTTTTTCTTTCCTCATGAACCGACGCTTTGACATTTGTCTTGCAAAGGGAGAGCCTCTGCAGAGAGTACATGTTACAGATAGTATATAACAGAAAGGAGATAGTAAAAGCTAATAAAGCAAAACAGTTCATATAAAGTCTCTGAGTTCTCTTGTCTTCTTGAAGTGGTAAGATGTCATCAGGAGGAAACTGGATTCTGGTCTGGAAAACTGGATTCTGGACTCTGGTCTGGATTCTGGACTCTGGACTCTGGTCTGGAAAGCTGGATTTCTTCTTTAACTGTTTGAATTGCTGTATTTTTTTTTTACTAAACCTTAGCATAGCATTTTGCAATCAGTAACACTTTTTACCACCATGTGTCTGGATCTTCCTCACATGAGTCAAAGACATAATTTGCAAGTTCCTTAATTCTATCTACTGAGAGATTTCTCCAGTCTGGACATTGTTTCAGAAAGTATCTGCGTATTTCTGGCAGTGAATTATAAACAAATGTGTTGAGAATGATACAGGAATCTCTTAAATCTACTGGATCCAATCTGGTGTACTGTCTAGCGGCCTCACAAAGTCTATCATAAAATCTGTTTGGTCTTTCATTAGCCTCCTGAGGTAGGCTTAAAAATTTCTGCCAGTTTTCTGGTTTTCTAGAGCAAGATTCCATTCCCTTCAGAAGTGTTTCTCTAGCATCTTTTAATCTTTGGAAATCCCTATCATCATTATAATTCCACTCTGGATCCTTTAGAGGCCATTCCACATCGGCCTTACCTTTCGCAACAAGGGCATTTCCTGCTGAGATAACATCTGTAATCTCAGTTGGGGACAGTAAAGTTTCCAAAAGGCAAGTAACATCAGCCCAACTGGGTTGATATGCATTAAATATAGTCCTTAACTGTGAAATTACAGTGTTAGGATTTTTCTCAAAACTAGGGATGATTGATTTCCATGCGCTCAAGTCACTTGGTCTAAAGGGGCTATATTTTCTGACTTGAATTGGCACTCCCTTCTTACTATGTTCTATAGCTTCCTGCAGAGGGAGTAGTTTCTGCTGATCTGATTCTGAACTTGGATCATCTCTAGTAGAAACAGCCATTTTGAGGTCTCTCTCCATATGTGAGAATTTCATTTCGAGGTCTCTCTCCATATGTGAGAATTTCCCCCATATCATAACAATGATAATAACAAAAACAATGATAATAACAAAAACAAAAAAAAAACCAAAAAAAAATAAAATCCTTAGTCGTATGAACTATGGATGTGGTATTAAAAGGTATTTCAATTGCAGGCATAAAATTTCTACTTATATTAAACGTATTTTCCCAAAGATTCTCACGTATACTATTATACAAAAAACTTTTTGCTGCCTGAATGAGGAAAAAACCAATAATGTTATGAAGGACCATTGAGTAAACTATTCCTCTAAGTCGGGATGTTATGCTGTCCCAATACATTCCGATGAGAAAAATCAAAGGGATAGTAGAATATTCGAGCATCTTGCCCTTTAAACTGGGCTGGCTTTTCTGTTTAAAGCAAGACTCTTAGAGGCTTAAAGTCTTTAAGGGAGATTAGACAAAGGGAAAGTCCGTGGGGGGGGGGGGTAATTTGGAAAATCCACCGAATTGGCCGGCTTATGGCCAAACTAGGGAGGGTGGGAGGGTCCTTAAGGTCCCTTCGGGGTCGCCAAACTGTGAGATTTAAAATTGGATATTAGATCATAAATCTCCCCTACTTAACCTTTCCCTTAATTTATCTCCCAAACTAGTAAATGGAAGCAGGTTTTGGTTTTCTAGATAGACCTTTTTATTTATAGTTATGATAGTCACAAGGTGATGTTGGTTAGAAGGATAGGAAAGTAGAAACACAATACAAATCGTCTTAAGTCTAAGCTTAGTCTATATTCCTTATAACAACTCACCAAACCGACAAGGCCACCAACCGACAAGGCCACCTTTTGACAGAGCGAGAGCGTCCCTGCCGCACCGTCAGGAGTCCCGCCAAGCAGGCAAAAAAGGCTACTTCCGTTCTCTCCACCCCGGAAGTAAAAAAAAAAAAACCCGGCAGGCAGTCTGACATGCGCAGCAGGCGGACTGTACCCGGCAGGCAGTCTGACATGCGCAGCAGGCGGACTGTACCCGGCAGGCAGTCTGACATGCGCAGCAGGCGGACTGTTCATCTCCTCCCCAAAAGGGTGGTCCTTGAAAAACTGGCGTCTTTCAGTTATCCTAACCGACTGTTAAAAACTTTCATATTTTACAACTGGTTATCCCTCTTTAAAGTCAGTAATTATCACCATTTACATGAGGGAAAGTCATTGTAAAGGGAGGGTAGAATTATGTGTTGCTTTTCTTTTCAACAGGTGGGACCATTTTACCACATTATTTAGAAGTGAAAACAATGTTGCATATCTTAAATTTCTGTTGGTTCTGAGTTAGGAAGTCTGGGAATGTATGCAGGAGTGTGCTTGTAGATGTTTAACAATGGGTTCTCTGGAAAAATGGACACACGAAACACTTTAAAATTTGAGCTGTATCATTAACATTTTCTCTATCACTTTCCTAAGACGAGGCAAGCAAGAAAACAACAAAACAAGCACTGATTTATAGTGTTCGCTGAAAACTCAACCACCAGCTCTTGCGAGCCAGTATGAGCTGGTTGCACCACACCCTTGGAAGTATGCTTGCATGTGTGGTTCAGGCACTTGGTGAAATATCAATGTCAGAAGGTTCTGCAGACCAGCCCTGTTTTCAAAGGAGAGGAGTGTGCCATAGCCTAGTCTAGTGATAAGGGTTTTTACTATTTTAAAGAGAGAAGCTCTAGGCACTGGGCTGGGAATGGGGGTTCTGGAGCTAGCTGGGCAACCATGGAGGGGCCCAAATGATGGGAAGCCTAGAGCAGGTGCTTTTGTTTGGTGATTGGGAATCAAGAAGAGGTGAGGAGGGGCAGTTGGGTGGCACAGTGGATGGAGCACCAGCCCTGGAGTCAGGAGTACCTGGGTTCAGGTCCGGCCTCAGACATTTGACACTTTGCTAGCTATGTGACCCTGGGCAAGTCACTTGGCCCCAATTGCCTTACTAAAAAAAAAAAAAAGAAGAAGAAGAAGAGGTGAGGTATCTAGGGGATAAAAAATGGTATGAGACTAAGTAGGGGTTCAGAAAAGTATATGCCAAGGAGAGTAGTCACATCACGCTTGCTTTGGCTGAAGTGTGGAGAGCTGTTATCAACAGTGCTGGAAAAAGGTGTTTGTTAAAAATGTTCTTTTTGTGTAACTATTCTCTGGAGGCTCCCAGCACTCATTCTAACACAAATTAGACTTTTTTTTCTTGGCCCTGGAAGACAGACCTAGGACCAAAGAGTTGACATAACAGAGAAGCGGAGTGGTCCAACAACAAAAAATGAAAAATCGAACAGAGCTATCCAAAAATGGGATGGGCTGTCATGGCGGGGGGGGGTGGGTGGGTGGGTGGGGGTTCTCCCTAACCCTAGAGGGCTTCAGTAGAGATTGTATGATCACTGGTCAGGGATGCTATAATACTATGTATGATTTGAACAAATGACCTCTGAGACCTCTCAAACTCTCAGAATCTATGCTTTTAGGCAGGGAAGTGCTGATGTTTTAACAACTGGCTCTGTGGAGGAAAAAAAAATGGAAGCATGATGCTTTTAAGTTTCATCTTAACAGTTATTAACATTATTAACATCTTAGCATCACTAACATTTTCTCTATCACTTTCTTCCATCTGCTGTTACTGTTGTTCATCCTTCATTCTCAAAGAGGACCAATGACATCATGAATCAAGCTCTGATTTGTAGCATTTGCTGATTTTTGAGATGCAAATGCTCACAGTGAAAAGTAAACAAGCAGTTCCCTTCAGCTCTTTCAAGCTGACTCTAGCACATCCTGTCTTTTATGACCCATAAGGTGAAATACCTATGTCCCACACAGAGTGAAATTATTTTTTAGAATATGCATACTTATAAAAAATAAGATGAAAAAAATGTCCTTTATTTCATCCCCTCTCTATACCACAACTGCTGACCCTAGTCCCAGCTTGGCTGTTAAGGAGTCTCCTGAACTTGTCTTTTTGAGTTGTGATATTTTTCAGAATCACTGGGCCCAGGGTATGTAAGAGACCCTGAATGTGTCAAGGACAAAGTAACCACCCCCACCCCAAAGTTGACATAATTTGTTGTTTGCATCCCAAATTGGACTCCTTGTGTGTCCTTGGAAGTCAAAACAGGCACCAAACAGCCTGCACTACTAGGCTTGTGCAGTTAGGACCCATGCAGATAAGCTGACCACGTAGCAACTCTTTTCATGGTGGCCAAAAATAACCTAGAAACTAAGGGGAAGCACATCAGTTAGGGAATGGCTGGTGATATTTGAATGCAATGGAATAGTATTTTGCTGTAAGAAGGGAAACAGGGACAGCTAGGTAGCACAGTGGATAAAGCACCAGCCCTGGATTCAGGAGAACCTGAGTTCAAATCCAGCCTCAGACACTTGACACTTAACTAGCTGTGTGACCCTGGGCAAGTCACTTAACCCTCATTACCCCAACCCCCCCCCAAAAAAAAAGTAAGGGAAAAGATGGTTTAAGAAAGACAGGGAAAGACTTGAATGAATTGATGCAGAGGGAAGTGAGCAGAACCAGAAGAATAACTAATGCTATAACGCCAATATTATAAAAACAAACAACTAAATGACTAACCATGATTCCGGAGGACTGATGAAGAAGAAAGCGGCTCATCTCATGACAGAGAAACGATGGCCTAACGATCAGAATAAGAAAAACATTTTTGGACATGACCAAATTGGCATCTGTTTTCCTTAACTGTGCATGTGATACAGGGGGTTTTCTTCCTTCCCTCTTTCCATCCTTCCCTCCATCTTCCTTTCCTCCCTTCCTCCCTCCATCCTTCTTTTTGTCTTACTTTCTTTTTCTCTTTCATTTTCACTTTCTCTTTCTTTTCTTTCCTTCTTTCTCTTTTCCTCACTTTCTTTGTCTCTTCCTCTATTTTTGTTTCTTTTCCTTCCTTCCCTCCCTCCCTCCCTCCCTCCTTCCTTCCTTCCTTTCTTCCTTCCCTCCTTCCTTCACCTAGATTGGTAGCTGTATTGAAAAATAGATAGAGGTAAAACTGCCATCAAGAAGACCTGAGTTCAAATCTAGCTTCAGATATTTTCTGTTTGATCATGGGCAAGACACTTAGCTTCCATCTGCCTCAGTTTCCTCAACTATAAAATGTGCATAATAATGGCACCTCCTTTACAGGGTTGTTGTGAAGATCAAATGAAATAATGTTTATAAAGCATATAGTAGGTACCTAATAAAGGTTTCTTCCTTTCCCTCTCTCCTTTTTTCTTTACTTCTTTTTTCCTTTTCAGTGAATGTGGAAGGAGGAGGGGGAGAAACAATGAATACTTAGTAAGTGAATTTTTAAAAAAAATTGTATCCAAGACCTAAAATGTTCACATAGCCTATGTGAATTTACACTTCTGTGGCTTTCCTTTGAAGCACATACTGATTAATCTAATTAACATGACATAATTAACATGGGATATTAATTAATAGGTAATACATAATGCATATATAATATTAATTAATATACATATTTGTACTGCATCAGTTCTTTGAGGAGCACAGTGATATGATATACTGGAGCTAGCTCACAATAGCTTATAAGAGCCGATTGTTAAATATTCAGTATTAAGCATTTACACCTTAGAAATCCTCAAATGCTACAAATCAGAACTTGATTTATTGTTTTGTTGTTTGTCTAGACTTAACAAAATGATGGAGAAAATGTTAATAATGCAAATTAAAATTTAAAGTGTATAATATCTACATTCCCCTTTTCCCCCAGAGAGTTGGTTGTTAAACTTCATCAGCACACCACTGAGCGCAACCCGAAGTTCATAAAACACTTCTTTGTTGGGTGTCAATTCTCACATGGTGTTTTTGTCTCCCCATCACTAGCACCCCCAGCCTCTATCTATACTTTCTGGTTGTTTCATTTGTTCCTTTACCTGGTTTGAATTCCCTTCTAAGCTGTTTGAAGAACAGAATAGATCTGTCTCCTACAGCAAAAGGACTTTGTTTTCCAGCACAGCTGAATGAGCCAATGAATAGAAGGGCCCTTCAGAATATATGGTTCTGAGTACTTAATAATAGTCTTGCTAGAAACTATTCCAGAATGGCAAGATTGCAAATGATATCTAGTTTGTCTACTTAAAAAAAGCTGCCTCTCCCAAGTCTAAAGAATTATTCAGATCTACTGCCAACTTGTAACTTTCCTAAGGAAGATAATAGAAGAGATCATATGCTTGTCACATCATTTATAACTGCTCCTTTCTGATGTGTTCCTTGCTTATCTATATTTCAGGATGTCTCTCAAACACATTTTCATAATTCTCATGCCTCCCTTCAGGAGTTATTCTGACTCGCTATTAAGCCATACCTCAAGGTTTTATCTGTCAGCTATATTCCTCATAGACTAGACTTCATTCATTGTTCTTTTAATCTGCAAAGTCAACTAGAAAGCTCAAGGTCAAGTGTTCTTCTTATGGGGTCTGTGGATAGATTTTAAGGATTCCAATTAACTTGGATGGGAAAAGCATACATCTTTATTTTTAATAAATTCTAACTGAAATTTGGCATTTTCTTTATGATTTTTTTTAAAGGAAGGAAGGAAGGAAATAAGCATTTACTAAAGTGTCTACTATATGCCTGGCATTGTGCTAAGTGCTTTAAAAGGTTATCTCATTTGATTCTCACAACAACCCTGGGAGGTAGATGCTATTTTGATATCCACTTTACAGTTGAGGAAACAGACAAAAATGAAGTGACTTGCCCAAGGTCATACAGATAGTAAATGTCTGAGGAGGGTGCAGACCTGGTGCTCTGGCTACTGGGCCACCAGAAGTTGAGCTCCATAGGTTTTACCAGATTGCCACAGTGATCCATGACACAAAAAGGGTTAAGAACTCTTGTTCTAGGCAGAGGAGAATCTTCTGGTAGAACAATTTTTCACCATGACACAGATTTAAAGTTACAATTCTCTCTAGGTTTACTGGGCTGATGATCTCTATCTGAACAACACTGAATGTAAGAGATCATGAGGATGTTTTGGTGGGAGGAAAGGGAAAGAGAAGCATTTGTATATGTGTATGTGTGTGTGTACATTTGATAAAAATATAAACATATATTTGATAAAAATATAAATGCTTACCTTTCCATATATATATATATATACATATATATATACATATATATATATATATATATATATAATAAAGTGGTAGAGGAAGAACAAAGACAAGAATGGGAAAAATAAAAAATAGGGAGGAGAAGTAAGAACTAAGCCTCTCTAAAATCCACGTCTAGTTGTTGTTGAGCTGTGTCAGACTCTTCATGACCCCATTTTAGGTTATCTTGGCAAAGACACCAGACTGATTTGCTATTTCCTTCTCCAGTTCATTTTGCAAATGAGGAAACTGAGGCAAATAGAGTTGAAGTGACTTGCCCAGGGTCACACAGCTAATAAGTATTCGAGGCCAGATTTGAAGCCTGATCCCCTTGACTGCAGGCCCTGCGCTCTATCCACTGTACCACCAAGCTTCCTAATGTAGAAGGAGGAACATATTTGGA
Organism: Dromiciops gliroides; assembly: GCF_019393635.1. Lineage (NCBI taxonomy): Eukaryota > Metazoa > Chordata > Mammalia > Microbiotheria > Microbiotheriidae > Dromiciops > Dromiciops gliroides. Next base: position 505,218,566 of record NC_057861.1, on the reverse strand, counting down.
GTTATAAGATCTAAGTTCGAATAGCAATTCTGCCACTTATTTTCTCTTTAAACTTGAACAAATCAATTCATCTGGGTCTTTGTTTTGGGGGAGTAATGGGGGGGCTGGGATTTTGGTTTTGCTTTTTTTTTTTCCTGTAAAAAGGAGAGGTTGGGACAAGATGACCCAGGGCTCTTTCCAGCTCTAAATACTTCAAAAATGGAGGATAATCAATCAGAGGAGCCTCCTGATTGGCTGTGCCAGAGCACCTCCCAAAGAGGTAGGCATTTGCTCTGGCTCTGTGTGGAACAACTTGAGCTTTGGAATGACACAGGAATCCCTTGTTGGTCTCCATGCCTGGGGAGAGTTGTATCAAGGATGGGGCTGTGGCAAAGACTGAGCCAAGAGGAGAGCCCTCTCAGTAGTCCATGAAAGGAAAGGAGAAAGGCTCGGTTTCTCTCGCTTCTCTTCTGAGTGGGTCACTTTGGGACTCTCCCAGCTCTTCTTTGGACTTCCAGGTAGACAGGGAAGAAATTATCTCCTCTTGTACCACCCCAGCAGCCATGGAGGATACCAAGAGGCCATGGAGGTGAACCCATGGTAGTGAGAATGTGTGCTCAGTACACAGAACATAGCTCTCCTCTACCCGACTTACACTGAATACTTTTCTGCTCCTTCCTTTCAAGGGAGACCCTCTACATTGGCCAAACCTATTTCCTCCAGCACACAAACCTGAGACTGGGGCTAAAGTACCAGGATACCTCTTCTTGTGGGTATTTCCAGGCCCTGAATAGCCATCCTGAGGAATGGATGTTTACTCTCTTAGTAACAACCTTGTGAATTTGAGAGGTCAAGAGTTCCTGAATCTGCACTTGCTGCCCAAACAGAAATGATGATTCCTGTAGCAACACTGCTTCTGGGAAGAGGGAAGGCACCACCCCTGGGAGAAATTGCCAAGAGTATATTGAAGTTGGAAGGGCCAAGAAAGCTCAATCCAGTTCCTGGTTTGCCAAGAGCTCTGGCTTTGGAATCTATACAGACAGCAAAGAACAGGGGAGATATTTCTGTTCAGCATCCCCAAAATGTGTCTTTACCTTTCAAGAAACATATCATAAAAGTACATACGATTCATCAATACACCAAGAAAGGTATCATAAGTATGATGGGTTGGGGCAGCTAGGTGGCACAGTGGATAGAGCATCAGCCCTGGAGTCAAGAGGACCTGAGTTCAAATCTGACCTCAGACACAACACTTACTAGCTGTGTGACCCTAGGCAAGTCACTTAACCCCAATTGTCTCACCAAAAGAACAAAGTATGATGGGTTATAGGTTTATATTTTAATGATATAAAATTGCTCATGCATACTTATGAGCCTTCTGTGTTTTGGATATCACTAGGGATCACACCCCAGGGAAAGTATTGCTTTGTCTGCTTCCAGCCAAACAAGTGTGTTGGTCTAAACACTAAAGAACTCAAGAACTTTGGAATGATGAAGCAATCCCTTTATTGGTCCATGAGCCCTGTGATGGCAGTGGGGGAGCAGCTGCATCAGTTAAAAAGGAGAGATACCTTCCCAGCTCTCTCCCTCCCTCCCCATCTCTCTCCCTCCCTCCCCATCTCTCTCCCTTTCCTCCCTCAGCTCTCCCCCAACTCCTTTCTACTCTCCCAGGTTACCTTGAGAGGTACTGACAGGCCTCAAACCCCATTGGTGAGTTAGAGGGATGTCCACCCAAGCATGTGAAGACTTCCCAGGGCAGAATGGGCGGATGAGAACAATCTGTCCCAAAAGCCACGAAGACAGCTAAAGCAGGTGCTGTGGAGGGCCTAGAGCTTGATCGGGCATCGAAGATGAAGTGGAAGAAGTCATCCATTGCATCCCAGGGCCATCTCCAGTCATCTTGACTATTGTCTTGTCACTGGACTTCAGTGACTCTGGAGGAGAGAGTGAGGTTGATCCTTTGTCCAACTCTGCCTCACTTAAATCCAATTCATGCACAAGTCAAGATATCACCCTGTGGTGTCACTGGTCCTCTTCAAAAATGAATAACAAATAATAACTCTCAAGGTGTTACTCTTCTCCTTAAACTCTCCAAGTAACATGATATAACATTGAGACTTCCCATCGAGGGGGAAAGAAGAGTCAATTTTCTCTGGCAAAACAGCAGGCAGCTAAAGCAAGCTAAGCAATCTGAGCAGAGATCTTGGGGCCCACAGTGCCCTTTTATATTTTGTATTTCCTTTCCTGTGTAGAGGTTACTGAACTCCAATCCTGAGGCTGATGCATCCAGCCTTTGAAACAACCTTCTGAGTTGTAGAGGTCTGAAGGTCCTAGGTCCATTGTTTGGAGCTGACTGGCAGCAGTGGTGATTTCTGTATCAAAGAGGCTACTATCAATGGGGAAAGAGCTGGACCTCTGACCAGGCTTGTCAGAAGACAAGGACCAGGAGGGAATTGTCAGAACATGCAGAGTTGAGGTGAAGGTGAAATGGTAATTCAGCAGTATCATAAAATGCTTCATATTTTAAGTATCAACCTCCTGGTACAGTATAACAACGGTCATGACATTGATGCTGCTTATTTAGTTTTCTGTAAATATGTACTTGTGGATCTTGTGTGAGTTAAACATTTCTTTTATACATAATACATAAATAGCTATCTTATACCTGTTCTACATTATACACTGAATACTTTTCTTTTCTTTCCTTTGTCAGGGAAGCTAGACATGATCCAAGCTTCTTTGCTACAAGCAGCAGAAGTATTAGAAGGGAAAGGAAGGGAAGGAAAGAGAAAGGAAGGAAAGAGGAGGGGGGGGAGGGAAGGAAGATGATGACTGTGTAATGTGCTAAGCACAGAAGATACAAATACAAGCAAAAAGACAGTCCCTACCCACAAGGAGTTTACATTCTAATCAAGAAGAAAGGGCACAAAGGAGAGCTGAAAAGCAGGGAATGGGTGAGGGTAGGAGTTGAAGTGTTAGACATGAGGTCAGGAGGGCAGCTAGGTGGCACAGTGGATAAAGCATAGGCCCCAGATTCAGGAGGATCTGAGTTCAAATCTGATCTCAGACACTTGACATTTATTAGCTGTGTGATCCTGGGCAAGTCACTTAACCCTCATTGCCCCACAAAAGAAAGGAAGGAGGGAGGGAGGGGAGAGAGAGAGAGAGAGAGAGAGAGAGAGAGAGAGAGAGAGAGAGAGAGAGAGAGAGAGAGAGAAGAGAAGAGAAGAAAAGAAAAGAAATTAGGTCAGGAGAGTCTAGGCCCCTTAATAAGAAAAGGAGATTCCAGAGGAAACTTATCAGTAAGAGAAGAGGAGTCAGCCTTGTGGAAACATATTCCATTGTAACCAGGTGGTTGAGGGGATGTACCAGAGTGAAGAATCCCCAGGTGCCAAGAGAAGTTTCAGGATGAGACAGCAGTTAAAGGCATGATTTTGAAGTTGAGAAGGCCAGGAACAAGAGGTGAGCAGGGAAATGAAGAAAGGGAAAAACCAAGGAAAGAAAAGAAAGTAAAAAGTTCTGCCTTACACTTAATAGTGCAAGTAAACCATGTAGTTATTAGACTATGAAATGTTCTACCAGTTGTTTTACTGTGTTTTATTTCTACTGCATCAGATTCCTCTTTTAGTAGTGGTATAAATCAGTCACGTGTGACCTTGCACAGCCCACCCTCACTTAAATCCAATTCACTGCAAGTCATGACATCACCCCATGTTATGTTCCTCTTAGAGAATGAAGTACAAACCACAAATCAATCAGCAGATGAAGAAACTTAGTTATAGAGATGATACCAGGGTGATCTAGGTCATAAAGATGACACTACTGGGGGTATCTCCTGGATTGTCAGTTGTACCACCATATACATAAAGTGCTTCAGGAACTAAAAACTGCCAAACTGCTGAGTGTGTCCAATCAACAACGGCAAGAATTGATTAAGCACTGTTGTTATTGAGCCCTGTCAGGCTCTAGGCAACCTCATTTGTTGCTTTCTTGGCTAAAGTGTTTTGCCATTTTCTTCTCCAGCTCATTTCACAGAAGAGGAAACTAACACAAACGGGGTTAAGTGACTTGCCGGGGTTACCCTGCTGCTAAATGTCCTAGGCTGTATTTGAACTCATGAAGATGAGTCTTTCTGACTCTGGGCCCAGCACTCAATACACTGAATCACTTAGCAAATCCTCAATTAAGCAATGATTGTGTACCAATCAATGTACCAATTCCTAGAAAGCAAAACAGTCTCTTCCCAATAGAATTTTACATTCTAATGACAGAGATGACATGTACATACAAGAGACATGCAGACTAGATAAAAGATAGTTTTAGGTAGGAAAGCATTAATAGATAGGAAGAAATAGGAAAGCTTCTTGCATAAGGTAGTATAATTATACCTTCCACATCGCTATTTTCCCCATCTCAGTTTCAATATATCACAGGTTCAGGGGCAGCTAGGTGGCGCAGTGGATAAAGCACCAGCCCTGGATTCAGGAATACCTGAGTTCAAATCCGGCCTCAGACACTTGACACCTACTAGCTGTGTGACCCTGGGCAAGTCACTTAACCCCTATTGCCCTGCAAAAAAACCCAAAAAAACAAAAAAACAAATACATCACAGGTTGGCATAAGAAATTAAATGGGAATTTGGGGGGATGTTAGCAGAAGCCACAGATGATATGCGAAGGCCAGCAGACAACACAGAAAAACTTTAGAAACTTGGAAATGCACAAAATATATAAATAGTATTGGATAATATAAACATATTTTATCTTTTAATACCATAATAATTCAGACTTCTTCTCTGGTATGAAGGTGGGGCCAAAAAATTATGCAGATTTTCCAGATTAAGGGTGTGACACATCCCTAACCCCCAGGATGTGGAAGAAATAAATGTACTTGAACTGAGTCTTAAAGGAAGCCAGTGATTCTACAATGTGAAGCTAAGGAGAGAAAACATTCCATTCATGGAGGACAGCATGAAGATGGGAATTGGAGTATTGCGAGTGAGAAAAGAAATATTGGAGAAAGAAAATTGGAATAACATGAATGAGATAGAAAGGTAGGCTAGTATAGCTTGTAGAGTCCATGGAGAAAAGCAAAGTGTAAAGACTAGAAAAGTGGGAAGAGGAGAGATTATGAGAGTTTAAATGCCAAACAAAAGAATGTTTCATTAGAGTCCTTCCCAGTTGGCTTTGGCATTTGGAACCATAGTCCTAACTTCTGGGGCCCTGGCCTTCATTCTTGTGTTATAAAGAATAAAGCAGAATTTTTCCTTCCTTACATTATTTGATAGACAAACGTAGTGTCCATGAAAGTTTCAGAGAGCTCAAAATAAAACTGAATTAATTATTTTATTGAAAAAAGAAAAGAAAAGAAAAAACAGCCCAGGCTCTTGTGCACTCTTTGACTATCATAATTGGGATTATCATCATCTACCATATCACAAATTGCCTTTGAAGGAAAAGATATTTTCATAGCCTAACATCTGCATTCTTTTTGTGTGTGAGGCAATTGGGGTTAAGTGACTTGCCCAGGGTCACACAGCTAGTATGTGTCAAGTGTCTGAGGTCGGATTTGAACTCAGGCCCTCCTGACTCCAGGGCCGGTGCTCTATCTACTGCACTATCTATCTGCCCAAAGAAAAGATATTTTTATTAAGTTTCTTACTTCTCCTGGCTGATAGGCAACTGCATCTTCTAAGGAAAAAAAATTACCTGTATTTGACCGCAGTATCCAAATACTACATAATGAGAGTGGCCCATTAACCAGGAAAAGCCCATGAGTAGCCAGAACAGAAAGAAGTCCTGGTAGTTGAGGAGGCTAACGTTCATGTGGGCATTTGGATTCTTTCTGCTTTTTTAGACAACAAGCACCAGAGTAAAAATCTGACTCAAGAAAAGTATATTCTAATATAATAATGTTTTACATAATTATACATGTATAACCTATATCTGTTTACCAGCTATGGGAGGGGGAGGGAGGAGGGAAGGAAGGATAAAATTTGGAACCCAAAACTTTAAATAAAAATGTTTATTATTAAAAAAAAAGAAAATTGTATTCACAAACAAACTAGAAAGGGTCATTGAGTCCATCCAAAAGGAACATAAATGCAAATCATGATAAATTTTTAAATTGAATACAGTCAGTCCAAGGATGAAGAAATCATTGATCACATTCATATCTGTAAAAATATGCAACTCCTTTCATGGAAAAAATTTACTATAGTTAGTAGGTCATACTCAAGGGCACTCAGTTTTGAGGTTTGAAAATGTTTAAAGATTCATGTGGGATTGGTGTTAAATTGAAAAGGTGTGATGAATTCCAGTTGTACAGTGAACAGTGATCAGTAAACAGAGCATTATTATTGGAACTCAAAACTATAAATAAAAATGTTTATTACTTTTTTGTGTGTATGAGGCAATTGGGGTTAAGTGACTTGCCCAGGGTCACACAGCTAGTAAGTGTCAAGTATCTGAGGCCAGATTTGAACTCAGGTCCTCCTGAATCCAGAACCAGTGCTCTATCCACTGCGGCACCTAGCTGCCCCAAATCTTGATTCTTGCTGGTGAAAGAACTACAGTGGGGGCTCAGAGCTATGATTTTTTTGATTGGATACTAAACCTAAGCATTTCATAAACTTGGAGGTAGCTTTTGAAAAGGATTAGAGGTGGACAATATACATATGAAGAAATTGAAAACTGGAAAAATCAAGTCATGGTCATTCAAGTAATATGCACTAGCTCTTCTGACTCTAAGCCCAATACTCCTTCCATTATACATCATTGGAATGTGGTAGGTTATGTAACGGGCCAACTATAACCATCAAAAATATTTAGTCTCAGCTATTTCCTTTAGTTGGCAATTTCTCATTTATTGGAATACTGAAAATGTTTTCTTAGTCAACCACATTGAATGTTCAGAACATTTTGGCAGCCAGTTTTAAATATAACTGCAAGAATCAACAGACACTATATGATTTCTAACCTTTGATTTGTTTTTAGCTTTTTTTTTTGAGGACAATAAAGCAGAATGGATAGAGAGTGAAAGACCTGGGTTCACATCCTATCATATGATATAGACTGGCTGTGTGACCCTTGCAAGCCACCTAGCCTTGACAATAAGTCGTAGAACAAATGCCAATCTGAATCAATAGAGGGAAGCCTCTCATGCTGGAGTTCTCTATATCAATTGATAAATTTACTTTTTATCAAAAGACAATATTATTATAACAAAAAGAAGACCAGCATTGCAGCCAAATTGCTACTCTTCACCAGTGGAGAATTTCCACAATGACAATTCCCCACACTGATTAAATCACAGGACAACCAAAGAATTACTTATTCACCACATTTATTGAATAGAGAAGAAATATGGCACCACAGTGGATAGAAAGCTGGTCTCAGGGTTCAAGTCCCATTTCTGATACAACCCAGCTTTGACTTAGAACAAGTCATTTAACTTTTCAGTGACCACAGGGAACTATTTTTTCCATTCTTGTTCTTTTTTTAAAGTAATAAACATTTGGGGCAGCTAGGTGGTACAGTGGATAGAGCACTGATTCTAGATTCAGGAGGATCTGAGTTCAAATCCGGCCTCAGATACTTGACACTTACTAGCTGTGTGACCCTGGGCAAGTCACTAAACCCCAATTGCCTCACACACACACAAAAGTAATAAACATTTTTATTTATAGTTTTGAGTTCCAATTTTTATCCCTCCCTCCCCTCCCTGAGGTTGCAAGCAATCAGATATGGGTTATACATGTATGATTATGTAAAACATTACCATGTTAGTTATTTTCTATAAGAAAACTTGAATAAAAGAAAAAAATTAAAGAAAGAGAAAAATAGCATGCTTCAGTCTGTGTTCAATCAATATCAGTTCTTTGGAGGTAGATAGTATGTTTCATCAATAATCCTTTGGGATTGTCTTGGATCATTATATTGTTGAAAACAGTTAAGTAATTCACAGTTCTTCATCAAACAATATTGCCCTCTCTGTGCACAATGTTCTTTTGGTTCTGTCCACTTCACTATGCATCAGTTCATACAAGTCTTTCCAGGCCTTTCTGAAATCATCTTGCTTGTCATTTCTTATAGCACAATAATATTTCATCACCATCATATACCACAGCTTGTTTAACCATTCCCCAATTGATGGACATTCCCTTGATTTCCAATTCTTAGCCATCACAGAAAGGGCTGCTAAAAATATTCTTGGGCAAATAGGTCTTTTTCTCTTTTGGGGGATGTCTTTGGGATATAAACCTAGCAGTGGTATTGCTGGACACAATTCTATAGCCCTTTGGCCATAGTTCCAAATTGCTCTCCAGAATGGTTGGATCTTTTCACAACTCTACCATCCAGGTATCCCACATCCCCTCCAACACACAGGGAACTTAGTAAGACTCAAAATTGCAAAGACCTGCACTGATAGAGGAAGTTCCTCCATAAAAAACTTTTTATGCCCTTGAAATCATAGGTCCCATCCCAAATAAAAATTTATTGATTGCCTACCAGGTACAAGGCAATGTGCTAGACTGGATTAGGCTATGCAAAAGATTCAAAGATCTATAGCTACAGTCCCTGCAATAAAGGAGATTACAATCTAGTAGGGAAGAAGGACATGCTACAGCTTCTTGGAGCCTCAGATGACAGTTGGGTGATAGGTGAACACCAAAGGTAGATGAGCAGCCCTGAAAAGGGTTCAGCAAGCTCTCACACTGGAGGTGCTAGTCCTCCCTGAACATGCATGAATGAGGTAGACTTTGAAGGGTAGATAAGATTTTTACAGATGTGGGGGAAAGGGGACAGGGAGTGAAAAGAGAAGGGAGAGGGGGCTTGGGGCACATGGAAAAAACATTTTTAAAAGGTACAAAAATGGAAAAATTAGAAGTTTCCTGAAATGGTGAGTAATCCAGTGTGGATGGAACATATCAAAATAGAGGAGCACCAAGAGATGATGGCTAGGAGGTAGTTAAGGCCAGATCATGGTGGGACAAAAAATGTAGACTAAGGATTTGGCCTTTATTCTGTGAGCAGTAGGGAAATATTGAAGGTGTTAAACATGGGAATGACACAGTCAAAATAATGCTTTAGAAAGTGTCATCTGTAGAAGGGTACAGGACAAATTGAAATGAGGGGAAAATTTAGAGACATGATATGGTCTATTGAAGTAATTGGTCAGGAAGTAGAGTCGGTACAAACAACAGTGATGGAAGGGAAATACGGAGGTGGGTTTTTTTTTCAGGGTAGGAACATGCTGATAAATGGACTGAAAGAAGCCAATGGAGAGGGAAAGATTGAAGATATGAGAGAGGATGACAAAGAGAACAGGTTTCTACAGGAAGCTGGAGGGTGAGATGGATGACACAGAGCCTTGGTAATAAAGAGAACAATATATGACCCAGAAGAGGAAGAGGAGAGCACAGAAGAGGGTGTGTTATCAAGTAAAGTAAGGCTGTTTATTCCCTTTAATACATTTATTGTAAGCTTCTTAAAAGTAGAAAAGGCTTTCTACTACTTTTTGTGCTTATGCTAGGAACTTAATATATTCAGTGGATAAATACATGGAGTTAATAAATAAATGCTAGCCTATCCACCATCCCACTTGAAAATAAGTAATGAGCAAGGTCAGCCTTCCACCTAAGCAGAGTACTTAGGAACATTTCAGAGGTGTAGGAGGGGTATGTTGGAGGGAGAGAAACTAGAATTGAAAAAAAAATAAAATTGAATATGGGGGGAGGGAAGGAAAATTTCAGAGGCTATGGTTGGAGAAAAATAAACAAAAACTATCTTCCCTACCCCAACTAATCTGACTCACATGTATCTAGATTTCTTTTAATAGGGACAAAATATTTCATTCTAAAACTAGAGAAGAAGCTTCAGATGCAGATATTCCAAGAAGAGGAAACACTAATGAATGTTCACTACAATATAAATGCTGATATTGGATCCTTTCTGAAGAGCAGCTATTGTGAGAGAAGGGACAGAATTCAAAGGTATTGCATATGTGTTGAAGAGGAAATAATAGAGGAAACACTAAAAAAAGAGAAAGTTATGGGCACTAAACACTTCGGTGTGCTGTTTTTTCAAGAATCAGCCCTAATAATAAGTCGAGTAAATTCAATTAATATTTCTGCTCAGTGCCTGTGAATCATTACTTAACCCAGGTGAGTGGGTGAAAGCAGCTATTTGCAAGGGTACTTTGAAGGTAATTTCAAACTCTGTTGTAGCTTTCCTGCTCCAATAACATTAAAGTCCAGTTTTCTAATATCCTATTTGGCGTTGGAAGGAACACACGCCTTTTTAGAATGAAACGAAATGGTTGCAAAATAAAACAGGAGACATAATGTGCTCTGTAGTGTGGACAGACTGGACTTTTCTGACTGGTGCTAAATGTGATCATCTCATTGAAATGCATCCATAGTTCCACATCATTTGTCAAACAAACTCTCAGAGCATGTTTACTTCAATGTCAATGTCAGGACAGAGATAGCTCCTTGAACACAACAAAAGAAACGATTCTATTTCATGGATGAAATTTTTTTTTACATGTTAAGCTAGGAAACCTGAAGTTGTTGCTTCTTGTTCCTTGACTTCAGTTTAAAAGCAAATTGGGGAGGGGAGGGGAGTCATTCATGCAAAAGGTTTCAGGAAATAAAATCACCACATGTGAGACCTGTGTAAGGTGACAGTTACCATAGTAACACAACTTGGGATTTCTTTGCTTGTCCGTACAATGAGTGCTCAGTCTCTTTGCCTAGAATGAGCTCTGCTGCCTTCACAGGCAGTTCTGTTCTGCAGTTCTCTGTCAAATGGAAAATCCATGTCATTAATACATGCCAGTAGGCAGGTGAGGTTTTAAAAAGCCTGTTGTTGCTTGTTGAAATGAAATCCTGACCCGTAAATTTCCCTCTCCCCTCTCCCATCCTCCTCCCTCCCTCTCCCTCTCCCTTCTCCCCCTCCCCCTCCCTTTCCCTCTCTCTCTCTTCCCCCCTCTATCTCATCTTGTATTTACTTTCTCTCCCCTTCTCTATTTTCTCTTTTTTCTCTCCCCTCTTTCCTCTTTCTTATTATCTCTGTCTCTATCTCTTTCTCTGTCTCTCTATTTCTGTATCTCTGTGGCTCTCTAGCTCTATCTCTGTCTCTGTCCTAGTCTATCAGTCTCCCTCTATTGTTCCTCCTTCTCCACCACCACCACCATTACTATCACTATAACTCAGAAATTTTTGTTTATTTTCCCCAAGTAAAACTGGCCCCAAACTAGAATGTGTGAAGATCTATGAGACATAATGGCTTGAGTTCAAATCCAGCCTCAGATACTTACTGTGTAACCCCGGGCAAAGCATTTAACATTTGTTTACCTCAGTTTTCTCAAATGTAAAATGGGGGTAATAACAGCACCCACTTCCCAGGGTTGTTTATGAGAATCAAATGAGATATTTGTAAAAAGTTCTTAGCATAGTACCTGGCACATAGTAGGCATCATTTAAATGCTTATTTCCTCACTTTCCCTTTCTCTTGCTCATTTTCAATTTACTTTCAATGACTTTTTTTCTTCTGCCTACAAACACACCCAGGTTTCTGCCACTCTTTAAAAAAAAACTCTTCACTTGTTCCTACTGTCCCCTTAAATTACTATCCTATATCTCTCCTTCCCTTCCCAGTCGAACTGCTAAAAATAGCTGTCTATGCTCATTGCCTGAACTTTTCTCTCACTCATTTTTCAACTCTGCAATTTGAATTCTTCACTCTGATGGCCTTTCCTCACTCCTCATCCTTCTTTTTTTTTTTTTTTTTTAGTGAGGCAATTGGGGTTAAGTGACTTGCCCAGGGTCACACAACTAGTTAAGTGTTAAGTGTCTGAGGCCGGATTTGAACTCAGGTATTCCTGACTCCAGGGCCAGTGCTCTATCCACTGCGCCACCTAGCTGCCCCTAATGTTGGTATTGATCTTTTTTTTTTTTTTGGAGGCAATTGGGGTTAAGTGACTTGCCCAGGGTCACACAGCTAGTAAGTGTCAAGTGTCTGAGGTCGGATTTGAACTCAGGTCCTCCTGAATCCAGGGCCAGTGCTCCATCCACTGCGCCACCTAGCTGCCCCAACTCCTCATCCTTCTTGATGGCACCATTTGACCCTTTCCTGCATACTCTCTCTCTCATGCATTATGATGACACATCATTATATCTCTTAGTTCTCCTCCTACCTGTCTGGCCACTCTGTCTCAGTCTTCTTATAGGGATCTTTATGCATGTTTCACATACCCCCTTTAAATGTAGGTGACCCCCCCAGGCTCTGCCCTGAGTCTTATTCTCTTCTATCTCAGTGTCCTCCTGGGATCTCATCAGGTCCCATATAACATGGGTTTAATTATAATCTCTATATTTATGACTCTCAGATCCAATATTAGTCTGTCTCCTGAGCTCTGATCCAACATCATCAACAGATCATCATCAAGGGTATTTGGGTTTGATGTCAGGAAAATCTCTCCAACAGAGCTGACCAAAAGTTGAATAGAGTGCCTCAGCAGGTGGGGATTTCCCCTTCATTGAAGGTCTATAAGCAAAGACTGGATTGACCACCTGTCATGTTATAGAAGGGACTTATTTTCAAACATGGGTTGGAGTAGGATAACTACATAGGCTCCTTCTAATTCTGAACTTTTGTTATTCTGTGAGCCTTATGAGGTAGATAGTGCAAGAATCATTAATCCTATTTAATATTGCAGAAAACTGAGGCTGTGGAGATCAAGTGACTTAGCTGGGATCATGCAGCTGGTATCAGACCCAGGACTTAACTCTAGGATTCTTAACTTCAATTTCAGTGCCTTTTGCTTCATGCAATATTGTCTCTTACAATGACGAGCAGGGTGATTTGAGAAAGGCCTGGAAAGACTTATATGAACTGATGTATAGTGAAGTAAGCAGAACCAGGAGAATGCTGTACACAGTGACAGCCATATCGTTCAGTGAAGAACTGTGAATGACTTCACTATTCTTAGCATTGCAATGATCTAAGACGATCCAAAGGACTAATGATGAAACATACCATCCATATCATATCAACATATCAGAAAGAACTGATATTGATTAAACATAGACTGAAGCATGCTATTTTTCACTTTCTTTCATTTCTTTCTTTTATTCAAGTTTTCTTATACAAAATGACTAATATGGTAATGTTTTACTTAATTGCATATGTATAACCCATGTCTGATTGTTTACCACCTCAGGGAAGGGGAAGAGAGGGAGGGAAGGAGGGATAAAATTTGGAACTCAAAACTATAAATAAAAATGTTTATTATTAAAAAAATAAAAAATAAAATTTAATTGAGGGAAAGCTACTAGTTCAGGGGAAGAATGGAATAAATAAAAAATTTCAATGAAAAATTGACTTTTTTTTTTAGTGAGGCAATTGGGGTTAAGTGACTTGCCCAGGGTCACACAGTTAATAAGTGTTAAGTGTCTGAAGCCGGATTTGAACTCAGGTACTCCACGGCCGGTGCTCTATCCACTGCGACACCTAGCTGCTCCCTGAAAAAATCGACATTTTAAGGCAAATTTTCAGTTACTTTTACAATTGAGCTCTTTGAAGGGGAGAATCAACATTATGATATATGGTGTTACTTAAGATACTTTTGAAACCAATGTTCCTGTACATTCAGCCCACTATCTGGTTGAAATACACCATTGTACACACAAAGATATCACAGGGGGCACTAACCAAAAATTATAACTTTAGATAGATTAATCCAGTAGGTCAGTTCCTTATATTTTCAAATCCTTTAACATCTGGTGTTATAAATTAAAATTAGTAAATTTATAGAATAGTTATAAATGAATTTAAATAATTTTAGTATTCTATACAAGATCATGTAACAAAGATCAATTAGGCAAACTTGTCACAATGGACATCATTAACTTAACAGACAGAGATCCACCCCTTTGAAAATAGAGATACATTCACCTCACACCTATCAAATAGGCTAATATAACAAAAAAGGAAAATAATAAATGTTGGAGAAGCTGTGGAAAATTGGAACACTAATGCATTGTTGGTGAAGCTGTGAACTGATCCAACCATTCTGGAGAGCAATTTGGAATTATGCCCAAAGGGCTATGGGACTGTGCATACCCTTTGACCCAGTAGTACCACTACTAGGTCTGTCTCCCAAAGAGATTAAAGAAGAGGGAAAAGGACCCATATATACAAAAATATTTATAGCAGCTCTCTTTGTGGTGTCAAAGAATTGGGAATCAAGGGAATGTCCATCAATTGGGGAATGGCTAAGTAAGTTGTGATATATGAATGTAATTGAATACTATTGTGCTGTAAGAAATGACGAGCAGGAGGATTTCAGAGAAATCTGGAAGGACTTACATGAACTGATGCTGAGTGAGATGAGCAGAACCAGGAGAACACTGTACACAGTAATAGCAACATTGTATGATGATCAACTGTGATAGACTTGGCTCTTCTCAGAAGTGCAATGATCCAAAACAATTTCAAAGAACTCATGATAGAAAATGTTCTCCACATCCAGAAAAAAGAACTGTAGATTCTGAATGCAGATTGAACCATACTGCTTCTACTTTTTTGCTGGTTTTTTCCCCTTTTTTGTGGTTTTCCCCTTGTGTTCTGATTCTTCTTTTACAATATGACTAATTCAGAAATACATTTATTGTGATTGTACATATAGAACCTATATCAAATTACTTTCTGTCTTAGGGAAGGGGAGGAAAAGGATGGTGGGAGAAAAATTTGGCACTAAAAATCCGTTGAAAACAAATGTTGAAAACTATCTTTACATGTAACTGGAAAATAATAAAATAAAATACTTTTATGATTAATTTTTTTTAATTTAAAGAAAGAATTTTTTTTAAAAAAGAAAATAGTGGTACATTCTTCACCCCTCCCCTTCCAGTGTCAAAGGGGGAAGATTTCCACTGGTAAAATAGTTCTCAATTTATATTTGTCAAGCTTCTTTCAATGCAAATATTAAAGTAAGTACTATAAGTTCCAACAAATGAATTCTTGATTCTTGCACTACAATTTTTTCTCACTTAATAGTGTGATGTCTAAAATCTAAATGTGGGTCCTAACCTGCCCCGCTAATTTTGGGGGGGAAGCTGGCTAAAATCACTGATAAATTCAGCAATAGTTTAGGCTTTTAAGGATTTATTAAAGTGTATTAGAAGTTAGTGAAGAAAGAGTCAGTATAGCCAGAGAGAAACCCTTGCTTTTCCTAGTAGTCCATGTGAAGTCTCTCACCATGCCAAAGTCCTGGACAGAAAGGGGGGCCCCCCTGTTCTCTGTCTCCCACCACCAAGCCAGTTCCAGACTGAAAAAGGCCGATTCAGGGAGCGAGCCTTACCTTCCTACTTCCTGTCTCCCTCCCTAAAAGGGGAGGTGCTTCAAGCTGATTAGTTGAGGGTAGTCTCCTGATGAAGTCAGTAGTCCACAGCCTCTGAGAATAACACCCTACTCAGGGCTAGCCAGGCATGGTCTCAATTTAATAATTCTTAAGTAGGTACTCAGTCAGTTTCTCAGTCTCACCCAATTCAAACAATTCTAAATCAATCTTCAGGAGGGGCCCCTGGGCGGCTGCTAAATCCCATTATTTTATCACAATAGCATTTTATTTTTCCCAATTACATATAAATACAGTTTTCAACATTCTTTTTTTTTTTTTTTTGGATGAGACAATTGGGGTTAAGTGACTTGCCTGAGGTCACACAGCAAGTAAGTGTCAAGTTCTGAGTTCGGATTTGAACTCAGGTCCTCCTGAATCTAGGGCCAGGGTTCAATCCATTACACCACCTAGCTGCCCCTTCAACATTCATTTTTGTAAGATTTTGAGTTCCAAATTTTCTCCCTCTCTCCCTTCCCTTCCCCCTCACCAAGATAGCAAGCAATCTATCACAGATTATATATGTCTTACACTATTATTTAATGTTTACTGAATGTGTTAATTTACTCATTTTATACATAACCTATTTCCAATACAGCCTTTTGACCCTTCTCTTCTGACAGATGGACTAGGTTCAAATTGTGTGTGTGTGTGTGTGTGTGTGTGTGTGTGGACTAGGTTCAATCTTGGAGATTTTTCTCTAATAATAATCTCTATGATTTACTGCCGCCACTCAGAAATTTCCTCTTGTAACATCAGAGCCTAAGCTCATGTCTTTCATGCCTTTTCCTTCCTCCCACCCCCAAACTCTGCAAGCATTATGTCTCCAAAGCATTAACATTGAATGGATTTACTAAAGGCAAGTAAAGAACATAGAATGGATTTACATTCAAGCCCCTTTAGCAAAGCCCTACATGCCTCTGAGGATCTTATTTTCCCTTCCCCTGAACTGGTTAATTGTAGTCACAATCATTGCAAACTCACTATACCATACTTCCAAGGAAAAGTCCCCTCTCTTGGTTCCTACCTTTCAGTCACCTTTGCTTTGATGGGTCTTTGTGGATCTAGCAGCAGCCATGATTCCCTCAATCTTTCAGTGTCCCCTTACCTCAGCTTGGCAGTCCATGTGATTTCCTTACTTCGGTCTGCCCTTGACTTCCACTTCTGACTTAGTTCTGGAACTTGTCCACATTCATCTGGCAGCCTCTACTTCTGATATTACCCATTGCCTACTCTTCTCTCTCCACAGAATGGTATCCCAAACTAGAAACATCTATCTTCCCTGTGGCTACTTTCTGCAAACAAAACCCATGTGCCTCCAGGCCCTTTTCAGTTCAGTACAGTCTGGACTTTCTATTCTTTTTACAACTAGTTGGGCACTTTTGGCATGAGTCTTTTTTCCATTTGCCTACTGTATAAAAGCATTAAAATAGTTATTAGTTGTTATTATTAATTATTAATTATATTATTAGTTATTGTTTTGTCAATAAGTCATGTCTGACTCTTTATGACCCCATTTGGAGTTTTCTTGGCAAAGATACTAAAGTGGTTTGTCATTTCTTTCTCCAGCTAATTTTCCAAATGAGGAAATGGAGGTAAACAGGGATTAAGTGACTTGCCTGGGGTCACATAGCTAGTAAGTATCTGAGACTGGATTTGAACTCAGATCTTTTTTACTCTAGGGCTGGCATTCTATCCACTGTGCCACTTAGCTGCCCCAGTATTATTATAGCTGGATTTCTAAAACTTTCCCATAAATAACTGGCAACAATTGGATGAAATGTATGTATTCATAGTAGTTTATTTTTTCAGACTAGATATACAAGTAAATAATGTGGCAAACCATTTGGATGACTGAAAAAATGCAAGATTTAGATTGTTTTGAAGAGATAGGAACCAACATGTGCTCTTTTAAATTCTTCTCTAGGTTCATTTTTAGTTTAACAATAGAACTACCTCCCTATCCCAAGCCCAAGGTAAACTGGATGGGTTAAAGATTAAATGGTGAAAAGACTGAGACAATTATTTTAATATAAATGGTCATTCCTGACATTTGTTTCTGTAAGAAAAAAAAAAGCCTGCTGATTATAGGATAGTCGAACTTTTGACTGAGTTCAATGAGGAGTAACAAATAGGAATAACTCAATCCAATTTCCATGCAAATGGGCTTGGCTACCTTGGTTTTCATGAAAACCATGGTACATACTTGTTGGGAACATTTACTCCCCATTAAGAGTTGAAATGGAAATTAAAGATTAGATTATTTTAAAAAGAGCATTTTTGTGCCTATTAGAGAACAATGGCTCCCATTGAAAAGTAAATACAGTAATGTGGAAATTTATTTTGATTTGGGAACCCTACCTTTAGGCTGAGATTAGAAAGCCTTAGGCCCTCAGGGTCTCTTTTGTGTGGGAGGTGCTGGTGCCCCTCCCCCTCAGCTTCAGCTGAGCCAAAAAGCCCCATGGGCTGTATGAGATGCCAGGTCAGACAGCTGGGGGTGAAAAGCCCCCAGCTCCCTCCACCCTGAGCGGAGCTATCTGAGAGATCCTGGCCCATCCAGGCCGGGGCTCTGGGGTAGCCTGTGCTGAGGCACATGATGCTTGAGTGTCCCCCCAGCCCCAGCTGCAGCCCTGGCTGGTGGATTAGTTTAGGGTGTAGGGGCGCAAAAAGCCCCGAGATTTGAGTGGAGATAAGAAAGATAGATAGAGATAGAGATAGAGATAGAGATAGAGATAGAGATAGAGATAGAGATAGAGATAGAGATAGAGATAGAGATAGAGATAGAGATAGATATAGATATAGATATAGATATAGATATAGATATAGATATAGATACCTGGGAGTTAGACAGAGAGGGGGCTACAAGGACGCAGGAGAAGGCTAAAGGACTAGGAGCAAGGAGGAGAGAAGGGGCAGACAAGAGGACTGGAGGCCCGCTGACAAGATTAGAGGGGCAGCAGAGGGCAGAGGATGGAGCAGACAGACAGACAGACAGACTGAACAGGAGGCAGCGGAGAGCACAGAAGCAGTCAGCACAGGATACAGGTGGAGTTAGTGAAAGTAGCTGAGCAAGTGAAAGTACCCTAAGGCAAGAGGCAGCTAAGGCCCTTATTGTATTAAAAAAGTTCCTGGGGCAGCAGGTGGAAGCACCAGAACAGAACGCAGTCAGGTTGTACATTTTATTTCCCTGTATTCTTAATTTTAAATAGTATCTCATAAATAAACTCTGCTTTGATTATTTAGTTAAGAGGCTTCTTAATATTTTGCTTATCAATTTTGGGAGTGGAGCAGTGTGGTGGAACTTTATAAATGGCCCATGTTAAATTAATAGCAGTCAGATAGCCAAATAGTCAAAAGTCCCCAGGTTAGTCACACAGATAGTTTAGGCCCCCCAAAATTAGGCCTAGTCATTCAAAATATTTTCACACTTGAATGGCGACCACGGCAGGACTTATGGCCCAATTATAATTTCTCTAAGCTTATCATTTTTCATAAGTCCAGTTCTATATTTTCCAGATTAGTTAATAATTAATTTTTGTACAGTAATATTATTTTGTCATAAGAAATAACAAAAGAGAAGGTTTCAGGGAAACCTGGATAGATTTATATGAAGTAATACAGAGCAAAGCAAGCAGAACCAGGAGAATAAGTAACAACATTGTAAAGAAAGACAACCTTAAAAGACTCTACAATTCTGATCAAGGTAATAGCCAACCGTAACTCAAGGACTAATGACAAAGTATGCCACACAACTCTTGATAGAGAAACCAACTGAAGCATATATTTTTGGATATGACAAATGTGTGTGTGATCTGGGATTTTCCAGGCATGCCCAGTTCTCTTATCATGGAGGAGCCCTCAAAGAACCTTTGGAATATGTCCAGATTGCCTAACATGGAGCCCTCTGTATTCTCTACAATGTAAATGAGAATAGCCATCTTTGATCAGCTGCCTACATCTTTAAAACTGGTGAGACTGAGCCAGTCTCATTTTTCCACTCTTTTTTTTTTTTTTTGGCTACTCTCATCTGCTGTGTCCTGAGAGTGAAGATTCCATTTCACCCACAAATCAGACAGTGTGAATTGAACCACTGAAAGGGGAAGGACTTCTTTTCTCTGTACTTTCTTTTATCCTAACTCTGAGAAATGACACTAGGGGTGTTTTTTTATGTTCTGTTTTGTTTGTTCTCCTTATTTTCAGGTGTCAGAGATTATACCCACAGCACTTGGGAGTTTGAGTCTTGGTGACCTTAGAGTCAGAATTGCAGACAGGATGGTGCAACCAGCCAGGCCAGCATAAAAGTTCTGAGAAGCCAGGGTGCCTGGGACTTGAGCCTAATGGGGGTTTTGGACTTGGAACTGAGACTGTTCTATAGGAAAAGAGCTAAGGTATGAACCTAACCCCCTTCCCGTCCCCAGAGACTGAGATGGTGCAAGAGGGTAGAAGGATAATATCTCCCATATATTGTGGAGTAAATTTGCATATTTATGATTATACTTTTTGAAGTAAATATTTCTTTGTAAAAGCTAATCCAACTGTTAGTGGCTAAGTGGAACTGGAATGCAGGGGGCTATGCTCTACACTTGAAGAAACACCATTGATAGGGCCCTTTGCTGAGAGTCTAGATACTCTCAACCCCTTAAAGATACCAGAGAACTCTTGGGAATGAAATCTAACCTACCTGACCTTCCAGGCAGTGAGGGTCATGGTACTGTTACATGCAGATTTGTTTTGCTTGATTATGCTCATTTGTTAAAAGAAAAAAAATAGATACTAAGATGTTTTCTTTTAAAAAAAGAAAAAGAAAATATAAATAAAACCAAAATGATGTTGGAAGATTCAGATAATGATTGTAAGCCTCACAGTTCCTTCTTCGGTTCCTTTGGCTTGGACTGACAGTGACCATTTATTAATTCACATATTCAACAGATAGTTATTAAGAACCTGCTATAACAGAAATTAGGCTTGGACTCACACTTTACATCATATTCCCAAATACATTCTAAATGGATAACAACCTTAATATTAAAGATCATACTATTTAAAAATTAGAAGAGAAACAGATTATATACTTCTTACAGTTGTGGTTAGATGTTTTGTTTTGTTTTGTTTGTTTTTAGTGAGGCAACTGGAGTTAAGTGACTTGCCCAGGGTCACAAAGCTAGTGTTAAGTGTCTGAGGCCGGATTTGAACTCAGGTACTCCTGAATCCAGGGCTGGTGCTCTATCCACTGCACCATCTTGCTGCCCCCTAGATGTTTTCTTAACCAAAACAAGAGATAGAGGCAATTATAAAAGATAAGTTGATAACTTTGATTACCTGTAACTGAAAAGCTTGATGCATCTAGGATAAGGGAAATGGTGGAATGGAAATAAATCTTTGTATCAAATTTCCCTGATAAAGTTTAATAGCCATGATATGTAAACAATTAGTAAATATACATTAAGCCTAATAGCCATTTCCCAATAGATAAGTGGGCAAAGGATATCTACAAACAGTTCTCAAAAGAATGCCAAAGTGGGGGCAGCTAGGTGGTGCAGTGCCTGGATTAAGGAGGACCTGAGTTCAAATCCAGCCTCAGACACTTGACACTTACTAGCTATGTGAGCCTGGGCAAGTCACTCAACCCTCATTGCTCCGCAAATAAAAATAAAAGAAAGGAAAGAAAAAAAGAATGCCAAAGTATTCATAACCACGTGAAAAAATGTTCCAAATCACAAATAATAAGAGGAACAAAAATCAAAACAACCCTGATTTACCGCATGCCCTTAAAATTGGCAAAAATGACCAAAACACAACAACAGCCAATGTTGGAGGGGTTGTGGAAAGATAGGTAAATTGTTGGTGGAACTGTACAACCATTTTTTTTTTTTTTGGTGAGACAATTGGGGCTAAGTGACTTGCCCAGAGTCACTGTACAACCATTTTAAAAAGCAATTTGGAATTATGCAAATAAAATTACCAAAATGTCCAAACCTTTTGAACCTGAGACTCCATTACTAGGCTTATACCCCAAAGAAATCATCAATAAGAAAAAATACAACCCCACACCCCAAATATTTCTAGCAGCACTTTTGTAATAGTTAAGAATTGGAAACAAAATAGATGCCAAATAGCTAAACAAATTATGGGGCATGAATATAAAGGAACATTACTATGCTGTAAGAAATTATGTGTATGGGGAGGCAGCTAGGTGGCACAGTGGTTAGAGCATTGGCCCTGGATTCAGGGCCCTGAGTTCAAATTCGGCCTCAGACACTTAACACTTACTAGCTGTGTGACCCTGGGCAAGTCACTTAACCCCAATAGCCTCACCAAAAAAAGAAAAGAAACTATGTGTATGAGGAGTACAGAGAAGCAAGATCTATGTGAACTGATGTAGAGTGAAGTAAGAAGAGCCAAGAAAACAACTTACCCAGTAACTACGATAATGGGAATGGAAATAACACATCAAAAATAAATGTAACAAAATTACAGATTAAACAGGAATTGAAAGAAAAGATGTGAAAAGACATCCCCAACTTATCCCTTTGCAGAGGTGGGAAATCTACAGGTGTTACACATTGCACATGTTTTCAGACTACTTCAGTGATCAGTAGATCAGCTGTGCTGACTTTTTTTTTTCCTCACTAAGAAAATACCATTTGTTATATATTATGGCTCTCAGGAAGGGGGAGGGAGAGGGAACATTTTTTCATGTGGTTATGAATACTTTGCAGTTCTTTTGAAACCTGTTCATATCCTTTGTCCACTTATCTATTGGGGAATGGCTGTTAGTCTTATGCGTTAATTATGCTGATGAAAGAAACAGAAAATATCACTAAAAATATAAAAAAAACAAAAACAAATAATTTACCATATGCAATTCACTATGCTGGGAGAGTGGGTGGGGGTTACATTAATGCATGTCATTGGCATAATGGTATTTAGGTACTGTGGAGAGATTTTTAAAAATATGACAAAAATAGTTCCTTTTCCCCAAAATCTTAGGTTCTAATTAAGGAAACAGGATGTGCATGAAATGGCACAGTGATCATCAAGTCCTAGATAGTATTGCAGGGGGAAATGAATGTTTAGGAAACTAAGCCATTTTTGAATGCAGTATGATTATATCAGATCAATCTTTGCTGATTCATATTCAGATACAATGAATTCTTTCCACAAAAATCATCCTCCAACATCTTCCCTGTTGTGTGAAGGTGAGCCTCTCTGTTCTCCAATGCTATGCCAATAGAAGGCAAGGTAGAAGGGCTTTCAGCATGAATCGGATGAGAGACTCCATGTTTCCTAGCCTAGAACTGGCCTTGCTTCTATGGAAATGCTCAGTACCAGCGGGTTGTCCATCAGCCCTAGCTCTGAAACAGAATACACACATAATCTGTTTCTTGTGCCAGGCCCAAAGCCGTTCCAGCTCGGTGAAACCTGCCAAAGTCTGCCTTCTATCCTCTGTAAAGAATCAATTGTTATTTGAGGTTTTTATGACCCCATCTTTTGGCTAGAATTTTTTTTAAAAAAACCTCAGCACACACACTGGCCTCTGGGGCTCTACAAACAGCACAGTGCTCCACCCATTGGTTGTAGCTGTCGCCATGGCATTGGCACCTCATGTCATCACCACTTGCCAATACCTACATGGGCCTGGCAAAATTATAATGATTAGAAGCCTAGTGAGGGCATTTGTGTGACTGTCAGAACGGCCAGCCAATTGGCTGGGGGCTGTCTGGGGTCTGCTGGGAAGAAGTGGGGAGGAGATTGGCCATTATAGCTGGAAGCTGGAAGGCAACAGGACACTGCTGTGCATTCTCAGCTGATTCCTGGGCAGTGGTGTTATTCAGGTTATATAATTTCCCTTTCCCCATTTTATTTCCTTTCCCTTGATCCTACTGATCCTGTTTGTGGTTTTTTGTTTTTTTATTCATTCTTGTTAAATAAATCCTGCTCTGTTTTGAGGGAGGCTGCCAGTCTCATTCCTTGCCCCAATACTGTGGCGAGCCGCTTAGCTAACACTCCCCAATTAAAAATTGGTCCCCAAACCTCATAGCCTTTGAGAACCCAGGCCACCTACTTCCTCATAATCACCTTAGCCATAATGGTCCATCAGATAGAAAACAAAAATTCAAAATGTCCCTCAGTTCTGTACAAGGCTCATTTGCCTCCTAAGGGTGGGAAGGGAGCTGAGGGTGCTAAAATATCACACCATTTTTACACTAGTTACAAACATTACTTTAAATATAGATATTGATATTCAATGTTTGATCTTGATCCAGTGATTGAGTTGACAGTGTTGAAAGAACATTCACATCCTCATTATCACTATAAATGAAATCAGAAGACCAAGCAATTATATTCTGTGTCTCCCCACTCCAATCCAGCCTCTACTCAATTGCCAAAGTGATTTTCCTAAAGCCTAATTTCACCTATGTTACTCTCCTGCTCAATAAAATCCATTGGTTCCTATGATCTACGGGATCAAATATAAAGTCATCTGATATACACAGCTCTTTACAGCCGAGTCCCTTCCTATCTTTCCAGTCACCTTACTCATGACTCCCCTCCACGTACTCTGCTATTCAGCCATACTGGTCTACTTCATGTTCCTCACACACCACATCTCTGTGCTTTAGCATTGACTAACAAGCCTAGCTTGCTCTCCCTCCTAATCTCCATCTCTTAGAACCTATGGCTTTGTTTAAGACTCAGTTCAAATGCTGCCTTCTTCGAGAAAACATCCTTATTCCCCTCACTCCTAGTGCCATGCCCTTGAAGGTTAACTTCTATCTACTCTGTATTTATCTCGTGTATTCTAATTTTAAAATATTGTCTCCCCAGTTAGAATATAAGCTCTTTGAAGGCAAAAACTGGTTTTGCTTTTCTCTTTGTATGCCAGTGCCTAACACAGTGTCTGGCACATAGTTGGAGTTTAATGTTTGTTAAATGATTGGAGACGACTCAGAAGTTTTATGACTCTACATCATGAAAATTTTCAGTAATCACTTATTAAGTGTCCACTGTATGGTGAGAATTGGAGAAGGGAGAAGATAAGACATGATAACCCCCATCCTTCATGGAATTCCCAGTCTGAGGTATATATAAGGGGAGGGAAAGAGAGTAAGAAGATTACAGAGATAACCAAATGTGCAATAATGCACAATAATTGCATTAGAAAGTTGCCAAGCAAATGCTTATGGAAGTCTTGAAAAGAAAGATTGTTACTGACCTGGGTTATCAGGGAAGTTTTCATGAAAACGTGGAATTTGGCTTGATCTTTAAAGGACAGATGGGAATTTAATAGGTGAAGAGAGCAGAATATAATTTCTTATATCATAATAATTACACTCATATTCTTTGCATAAACTTTTCAATTTCACAATCCCACAGAAGTATTAAATAGGGGCAGCTAGGTGGCACAGTGGATAGAGCACCAGCCCTGGAGTCAGGAGTACCTGAGTTCAAATCCGGCCTCAGACACTTAACACTTACTAGCTGTGTGACCCTGGGCAAGTCACTTAAACCCCAATTGCCTCACACACACACACAAAAAAAAGAAGTATTAAATAAACCAGATGAAGGCCTCCAGTATATCAGGTGGGTCTTTTATGGGGGATTTACACAAAGATATTAATAAGAAGTAGCTAAAATGAGAAGGCAAGCCCAGGTCTCACAACATACATTAGTGTAAGAAGAAGGACACAGATGAAAACCACAAATCCATCAAAGTATCAAACTATAACAAAATTATCTCAGTTTTTTCAGCCCCACCATTCTGATTAGCTGTGGCCTTATCTTCCAAAGTAAATGTCTGGCAATGGAAAGTATCTGTTGTATCAAAACAAAATGTGTCCATTTTTTTAAAAACAAAAGTATGCAATATACACATAGGCATATTTATATAGGACTAAAAGAATATATCTTTTTCTTTTGCCTCATTTTTTAAAAAGGAATGAAGAAACAGCTAAAATGTTTGTTGCTCGATAATAATCTGGCACTGTTTAACACAAAGCATGGGGGAGCATATGATGTTTTATTGTGCCATGGTGGGGAAAGTAACAATATTGTAACCAGTAATACGTGGGACTTTGTACTGTACTGTCTTCTCACAGAGGACTGTAACATCTTTTGATAGAGGAATGCCTGGATAAGTTCCAGCCTGGCCTCAGGTTATTGGAGGCAGCTGGGACAGCTTCATGATTGACCTTGTGTGTGATCTGGGACTGAAGCAAACTGAGTGAGCCCCAGTGTAAACCAAAAGGTTTTTGTTTTGTTTGTTACAGCATTTCAGATCTATCTTGGCTATTTTGAGATCCTACAGATGAAGGATGACACTTGTGATTGGGCCATAGCTCCCTGGGTCACCTTGGATCGACCTCAAGTGTGCTCAGAAGCAAGGTCAAGGCTGGCTGGGAGTTTCTGCCCAGAAATCAATTCAGATGTAGCCAGTTACGCTTCTCTCCTTTGCCTCCTTTTCCATAAGTTTTTAACTCCTTCATAACTAGCCTCCAGCTCTCTCAGATAATTCTTTACTTACTGATAGAATTCAGAACTGAGACTACTTCAGTAAGATTTGTGCCAAGTCCCTAATTCCCTGAAATAATTCTTCATTTACTGAAAGAATTCTCTCTTCCCTTCAGCAAGGCAACTTTCTACTCCTCCCCTAATGGATTTTTTATCCCATTCAAGCAAACAATTATTTTCAATAATCCCTTCTCTCTTCAAGCCTCTAATAAATAGCATGTGCACCCCTTACCCTCTCAGCTAAGGACCTCGTTCTTCACCAAAAACAAGCAAAACTGAAGCCATTTTCTGAGAGCCCTCTTCTAACCTTCTCATTTCACAGCCTCCTGATATCATCCGCTATTATGTTCACCTTATTCCAGTTTCTTATGAAGCAGTGGTCTGCTCCTTGCCAAAGGAAGAAAGCCTTGAGCCAATCTCCTCCCATATTCCCAAGAACAAATCGCCTTCACTATCACTGTCACTCTATCTCTAATCTTTGCTCCTCTCCTATTTACTGGATTCTTCTCACACTTTTACCCAAGTGTCATGCATCCTTTAAAAAACCACACTCACAGGGGGCAGCTAGGTGGCACAGTGGATAAAGCCCTGGCCCTAGATTCAGGAGTACCTGAGTTCAAATCTGGCCTCAGACACTTGACACTTACTATCTGTGTGACCCTGGGCAAGTCACTTAACCCCCATAGCCCCGCAAAAAAAACAACAACAACAACAACAAAAAACACCATCACATGAATCTGCTACCCCTGTGAGCCATCTTCCTATATTTCTCCTCCTCTTAGTGGCCAAACATATTGAGAAAGCTACCCATGTTCTGTGTCTACACTTTGTCTTCTCTCACTCTTCTAAACCCTTTTACAATCTGGCTTCCAACCTCATCATTCAATCGAAACTGATCTCACTAAAGTTACTATAGATCTCTTAATTGCCAGGTCTAATGGCCTTTTTTCAGTCCTCATCCTTCCTGACCTCTCTACATCATTTATTAGTGTTGATGATCTTTTCCTCCCATTTATTCTTTCATCTTTTGATTTTGCTGACACTGATTTCTCTTGGTCCTCCTTCTCCTTGTCTGACTATTCTTTCCCATTTGACTTTGCTGGATGTTTCATCCATGTCATAACCACTAGCAACAGGTTAAATCTCTGTCCTGGTCTTTCTCTTTTCTCCATACATTATTTCACTTGATGATTTCATCAGCTCCAATTGTTTCAAGTGTTATCTCTATGCTGATAATTCCCAGATCTATATATGTAGCCCTGATCTCTTAAGCTCCAGGGCTGCATCATGAAGTACCTAAGAGACAGCTTGAGCTGGGTGTCCTATAGGCATTTCAAACACTCTATGTCCCAAACAATACTTATTATCTTCCACTCCTCCACACCCTGAACCATCTCCCTTTTCATACTTTTTACTATCCTCAAAGTCATCCAGCTTTACAACCTCCATATTATCCTTGACTTTTCACTCCTGTTCACTCCATATATCTAGTTGCCAAATCCTGTCATTTATACACCCATAACAACTCTCTTACCTACCCTTATCTCCCTTAACCTAGTCATTGATGAGTTCCAGCCCCCATTACCTCTTTTTTTTTTTTTTTGCGGGGCAATGGGGGTTAAGTGACTTGCTCAGGCTCACACAGCTAGTAAGTGTCAAGTGTCTGAGTCCGGATTTGAACTCAGGTCCTCCTGAATCCAGGGCCAGTGCTTTATCCACTGCACCACCCAGCTGCCCTGAAACAGAATACTATCTTGGGGGGGGGGCAGGGTGAGGCAATTGGGGTTAAGTGACTTGCTCACGGTCAAACAGGTAGTAAGTGTCAAGTGTCTAAGGCCGGATTTGAACTCAGGTCCTTCTGAATCCAGGGTGCTCTATCCACTGCGCCACCTACCTGCCCCACCATTACCTCTTACTTGGACTACTGCAATGCCTTTCTAGTTGGTCTCTTTGCCTTAGGTCACTCCCCATTTCAATCCATTATTTATACAACTACCAAGGTGATTTTCCTAAAGCCTAGGTATGATCATTTCACCCTATTATTTCTAGGATCAAATATAATGTCCTTTGACATTTAAAGTTCTTCACAGCCTAGTCCCTGCCTACTTTTCCAGGTTTTTCTCAACTAACTTCCTTCTATGCTTGCCACAATCCAGTTATATTGGCCTCCTTGCTGCTCCTTGTACACAGTACTCAATCTCTTGTCTCCGTGTCTTTGTATTGGCTCTCTCTCATGCTTAAAAATGCTCTCCCTCCTCACTTCTACCTCTTACAATCTCTGACTTCCTTCAAGATTCAGTTCAAGTACCACATTCTGCAAGAAACCTTACCCATCTTTTTTTTATTTAAATAAAAATATTTTATTATTTTCCAGTTACATATAGAAATAGTTTTCAAGATTTGTTTATATAAGATTTCAAATTTCAAATTTTTCTCCCTCCCTCCCTTCCCTCCTTTCCCCCTCCCCTAGACAGCAGGCAATCTGATATATGTTATATATACATAATAACATTAAACATATTTCTGCATTAGTCATGTTATATGAGAAGGATCAGAGCACAAAGGAAAAACCTGAAATCAGAAAACCAACAGCACCAAAAACAAAAGAAATAGTATGGTTCAATCAGCATCTATACTCCACAGTTGTTTTTTTTTCCTGGATTTGGAGATCCTCTTCCATCATGAGTCTCCTGGAACTCTTCCATACCATTGGATTGGTGAGAAGAATCTAGTCCATCACAGTAGGTCAACACACAATGTTGATGATACTGTGTACAATGTTCTTTTGGTTCTGCTCATCTCACTCATCATCAGCCCACGCAAGACCCTCCAGGTTTCTCTGAACTCCTCCTGCTCATTGTTTCTTATAGCACAATAGTATTCCATTGTATTCATATACCACAACTTGTCCAGCCATTCCCCAATTGATGGGCATCCCCTCAACTTCCAATTCCTTGCCATCACATAAAGAGCAGCTATAAATATTTTTGTACGTGTGGGTCCTTTTCCCTTTTTTATGATCTCTTTGGGAAAAAGACCCAAGAGTGGTATTGCTGGGTCAAAGGGTATGCACAGCTTTATAGTTCTTTGGGCATAATTCCAAATTGTTCTCCAGAATGGTTGGAACCTTACCCATCCTTAACAGCTGGTAGAACCTTCCCCTCTAAGATCACATTCCATCTACTTTATGTATCTCCTATATACCTATTTATTTATTTAGAATATAAGTTCCTAGAGGGTAGGAACTATTTTTTACCTTTCATTGTTTCCCCAGTGTTTATTATAGTGCTTTAAAAAAAAGGCAATTGGGGTTAAGTGACTTTCCCAGGGTCACACAGCTAGTAAGTATCCTGATAATATATCTTGCCACTGGACCTAGATGGCTCTGGAGGAGAAAGTACGGTTGGTGAACTTGACATCTGTCATGGTCCCCTTTGAGAAGGAAGGACAAACAACAACAAGTATTATAGTGTTTACATGGTGGTAAGTGCTTAAGAGATGCTTGTTGATTGACTGAATGATTGAGACAATAACTGTAAGCCCCTTGTTTTCTTCTTTGGGCCAAAAGGGTGAATGGTAGTTGATGACATTGATAAGTACTCCTCAGACTTGGGCTGACAGTGGCTATTCATTCCTACATTTATTCAATAAATAGTCATTAAGAACTAGTATATGCATTTTACTTTTCTAGAAGCTAGGAGATTAGGTAGGAATACAAAGAAATATAATATACCCCTGTTGAAACTTTTCCTTAGTGGTTTAGCATCATGAGAATTGTCTCAACATATTTAAAGGAGAATAGATTTTTTTGTTGGCCAGGACTGATTCAGGCCATTCTAGTGGTTCTGATTCTAGAAGAGAATGAAATGAGATAATACTAGACCACCTAACAATTCACAAAGGAAGTTTACTTGGCCGCAGCATGGAAAAGATGCGTGGCAAAAATCCAGCATTGAAACTTAACTATTCTCAGCAATACAGTGATCCAAGATATTCCCAAAGGACTAATGATGAAGCATACTATCCACCTCCAAAAAAAGAACTGATATTGATTGAACACAGACAGAAGCATGCTCTTTTTCACTTTCTTTCGTTTTTTTCTTTTATTCAAGTTTTCTTATTCAGAATGTCTAATATGGTAATATTTTACATAATTGCATTTGTATAACCCACATCTGATTGCTTACTACCTCAGGGAGGGGGAGGGGTGGGAGGAAGAGAAGGAGGGATAAAATTTGGAACTCAAAAATATAAATTGAAATGTTTATTTAAAAAAAAAGAATCCAGCATTGATTCAATTGAGCACAACTTCCCTTTTTCTGTTTTATTCATGGTGACCTGCTAATCAGAAGCCTGAGGGACAAGTTCCTAATTCTTCCTGGGCTGGCTTTTAACTTTGGGCCAACACAAGCTTCATCAGTGATTTGAGTCTTAATCTCTTGGTCCAATTAAATCTCAAAAAGTTCCCTAGGAAAAGCTAGCATAGCCTGTGGGTATAGGATAACTTTCCATTTTCCACCAGTGACCCTGATTGGTTTAGACTCCATGGAACATCATGCCTCACTCAGGATAAACTGATTATCTGAAATCTCGTGACCATCCTAACTAAATCAGTTTCTGATATTCAACATCTCAACTCCTTCAAGTACCTCTCCTCTCTTATTGGAAGGCTGGGAAATGGAGAATTAAACTCCTTCCAAAGCCTTCCTTTATAGAGGGCTCTGAACTTTTACAGCTTTCTAGGTAATGTTTCATTTTCCATCAGCAAACTCTGCTCTGGTTTTGACTCCACAGAACATCATGCCTCCACACCAAGGTACACTCTGTTGGCCTTCCCCCACATCCACTTCAGGTTCCTTTTGTGTTTGTCTTCCCCCATTGTATTGTAAGTTCCTGGAGGACAAGAACTTTTTATTATTTGAATCCCCAAAGCTTAGCACAGGACCTGGCATATAGTACATGCTAAAAAAAAATGTTTATTGAATTGAATGAAATTGAGTAGTCTGAGAATATTGCTCCTACCACACCCAACCCCATGGTGGCAAAGGTCTTCTAGGGAATCTTCCACTACTTAAATGGCCTTAGGACTAACCCCCAACCAGGATAACCTTGATCTCAGGGATGTGACAGGTCTAGCATAGACAACACTGGAGGAGGAAAAGAAAAACTAAAACAGAAATATAACTTTCTGACCACCCCAAGCCCCTCCAAAAGAGTGATGTAATAATTACCTGAAAAAATAAAAGACATTAAAGACCAGAAATATTAGACTTCCCCTTTCCCTTCTAAGTTCTGGATCTTACTTAAATGATATGGTCTATCAAATCCTTTTGGGTAATAGTGAGTCTCCTGAGGTAAAGCAATGGTGACAAGCTGGAGCAGCACCAAGGACAACAGGGCCACAACACAGATGATGGCACTTCCATCACAGTTATCATTCCTCATCACAGGTCAGGGTCATCTGTAGTCAGATAGCATTTCCCTCTTGTGTGCAACCTGTTCTGGTGCCAGGGTCAATACTAAGAATTATCCATTACTATCACCCATTCAGTGTTCCCTGGCCCATCAAGCGGGACCTCTAATTCCCTGGGAAGAGTTAGACAAGTCATAGTAGAGTATAGGAAAAAGTGATGAAGTAGACAGGAGGTCAGACTCTCAGAAACTTAAATCAGAAGTGATGGGATGATGTTTTCTCCTTTCTTCCTAAATCTTGTCAAGTGACTCTGGCCATGGTATTCCCCAGGAGGGGTAATGAATCCAAAGACTTTATGGTGTAGCTATATTTCCCTGGGCTTCTCGTGAGGTCCACTGTCAGATTCTCTACACACAAAGTACATCTGAGTGTCAGGGATATGGTTTTCCAATTTGGCATCAGAAGAATATCTGAATCTTTCATAACTGAGCTCAGTCCTTCATCACTGGGGAAGATTTCCTTGTGGTGGACATCTTTTCTATAACTCATGATCCCCATATTCTTCCAGATTAAGAGAAAATGGGGGCGGGAATCTACATTTTAAAAACTGGTTGAAGAAATGCTGAGTATTGTGAAGAACCTCCCTTATTAAGGAGTATTTGACTAGAAAAACTGCCAGTCAACATTTGTGATCTCAATCAATCAACAAATATTTTTCTACTATTTGCCTGGCTCTATGCTAAAAGTGCTGAGGATACAAAAAGAGGCATAAAATCCTCCCTACCCTCAAAGAGCTCACAATACAATGAGGGAGACAACAAACAATTATGAATCCTGCTGACAAATTGTGGAAAAATTAATAAGGTCAGTGAGAATGGAATCTGGGGTAGTTAATATAGTCTAGAAATATCCCTGATTGCTGGTGGATGATCCCACAAAATGGCAGAAAAGTTACAGAAACTATTCCTTCTTCCTCTCTAGTGCTTCCTTGTTGTCTCTTTTCCAGAGATGCCAGAATTTTCCTTTCTCTTGCCCTATAAATTAAGGCTTTGAATAATCACTAGGTTATTTTCTCTTGTAATAGGGAGTAGCATGTGGAGAGAAAGCAAGAGTTGGGTAATTCAGATGTAGGGTCAACACCTGGGCTGGACTCTGATCATCCTCAAAGACTTATAGGTCTTGTGCACTGGAAAGCCTTCTATGTAAAAGAAAAATTCAAATACTGCATTTACTTCTCTGACGGGACGATGGTTCACTATGGCCAATATCAGTAGACTTTTATCAGCTGAAATTGATAGTCTAACTTCTTTTTTTTTCTTTTTTCTTTTTTTTTTTTTTGGTGGGGCAATTGGGTTTAAGTGACTTGCCCAGGGTCACACAGCTAGTAAGTGTTAAGTGTTTGAGGACATATTTGAACTCGGGTCCTCCAGAATCCAGGGCCAGTGTTCTATCCACTGGGCCACCTAGCTGCCCGATAGTCTAACTTCTTAAAATGGCCCTTGCTTGAGGATTCATAGAATTATTTCCCTATGTGACTCATTTCATTAATGCTTACTTTCAGGTTGAGGGTGGGAGATGTACACTTCACTCGAGACAGTATGTCATCAAAAGGTGGTGTTTTTTTTTTCAAATGCATCATTCTCAACATATTCAGTGATCTTTATCCAGTGGATAGAGCACCAGAGCTGGAGTCAGGAGGACTTGAGTTCAAATCTAGCTTCACACATTTACTAGCTATGTGACCCTGGACAAGTCACTTAATCCCGTTTGCCTCCATTTCCTCATCTGTAAAATGAGCTAGAGAAGAAACAGCAAACTGCTCCAGTACCTTTGCCAACAAAACCCCAAACAGGGTCATGAAGAGTCAGACTGAAATGACCGAGCAACAAGAACAATGTACATCAGAATATGTTGGTTTTTTCCCTTGCTTCTTTTGGTTCCCAAAACTTTAGTCACACCAAAAGAATTTGCTCTTGATTCCTAATTTAGCAACCAGACTAATTCTAATGCAAAACTCACATTCTGTACAGCCAACCAACATTTGCTTTCATTTTTAGCTGGGTACCCTTAATCCTCTTCACTCCAATTCTTTCTGACTTGTTCATAAAATGTATGCTTCTTCTACCACAAAAGTGGGTAAAGTGAGCACTTTATTCTTAAAGGACAAACTAAAAGGAAAAGTAGACTCCTGGGACAGCCATTATTTGTAATGTGAGTGAAAATGCCTTCAGTAAAAGCCAATTCTGAAGCCTCCCTGTGGTGCCACGGCACTTGGAAGCCACAGCAAGTGGAGCACAGATCCCGGCAGGTCCTACCGAGGTTCTGAATTTAGGAATGGATAAATAATATTGTTTAATATAAATGTTTCTTAGCAGAATATGGTAAGTCTAGGGATTGGGATGGAACCTGTGCTTTCATTAGAATAGAGGATTCTGGGGGGCAGATAGGTGATGCAGTGGATAAAGCACTGGCCCTGGATTCACGAGGACCTGAGTTCAAATCCAGCCTCAGACACTTGACACTTACTAGCTGTGTGACCCTGGGCAAGTCACTTAACCCTCACTGCCCCACAAAAAAAAAAAAAGAATAGAGGATTCCCAAGTGAGGCAATTCTTTCCACCTTCTCTGTAACCCATAGATTTGCCTGAGGTACTAAGAGGTTAAGGAACTTGTCCAGGCTCACACAGCCTATGCCTCAGAGGTGGGAATCAAACCTAGGTCTTCCTGGCTTTGAGGCTACCTAGCTTTCCAGTACACCATGCTGACTGTTAAACACATTTACTAACCTTAAAACATATCAGACCTTGAACTTGAAAAGAGCTCAACAAAATGGCCACTTATTGAAGAGAAATCTGGTGCTCAAGTCCCTACTCTCCCATAGTGTTGCCAACATAAATATTCAATGTTGCTCTGATGTCTCATAGCAGAGGATACTACGTCATGATCAAAAAAGTTTAGAGAACACTGAAAAATGAACTATGAATCTATCTGTTGTCCTAAGAACAGACTTAACTATGTTCAGAGGTCATCACTAAAACACTGGTCACCAGGTAATGAACTTTCTTGGCCCCACAATCCTTGTGAAAGGACCATGATCTGCGTTATTGGAAGTGTCCAAACCAGTGAAATCACAGATCTTTTATGGTGTAAAAGTGAAGAACGAGAAGGACTGTTTTTGCAAATAGAAAGGAAGAAAGGGAAAGGGAGCAAGCATTTATTAAGCAACTACTATGTACTAGTTGTTATGCTAGGCACCTTATAATTATCTCACAACAACCCTGGGAGATAGGTGCTATTATGATACCCCCATCTTACAGGGCAGCTAGGTGGCCCAGTGGGTAAAGCACTGGCCCTGGATTCAGGAGGACCTGAGTTCAAATATGACCTCAGACACATGACACTTACTAGCTGCGTGACCCTGGGCAAGTCACTTAACCCTCATTGCCCCAGCAAAAAAAGAAAGAAAGAAAGAATGATACCCCCATCCTACAACTGAGAAAACAGAGGCAGAGGTTGAGTGACTTGCCCAGGGACACACAGCTAGGAAGTGTATGAAACTGTATTTGAACTGGTCTTCCTGATTCTAGTCCCAGCACTCTTCCTGAGTCTAGTCCACTGCTCTACCTATCTGATTGTTTCTTTACAGCTACTGTTTTTATTTATCACATAGGATACAAGAGTTCTGGACCTGAACCTGCTATCTATTTTTTTTTTTTTTTAGGCAATGGGGGTTAAGTGACTTGCCCAGGGTCACACAGCTAGTAAGTGTCAAGTGTCTAAGGCCGGATTTGAACTCAGGTACTGCTGAATCCAGGGCCAGTGCTTTAACTACTGCGCCATCTAGCTGCCCCCTGAACCTGCTATCTAGCTCTCTAAATCCATGAGTACTAAGGCAGCACAGCCCCAAGGATGACCTCGGGGAACTCACCAATCTGTAGAACCCAAACCCCTGTCTGTGAAAAAGCAGAACATGCAGTACAATTTTATTGGTTGAGTTCTCCAGGATTATTTTGAAATCCATAGTTGTAGTATGGGAGAATTGTCATCAGCAAATATATGAAAGACAGTGAGCTTCAGGTATACATTTCTATCTTAGCCGAGGTCATGTCTTGCTAGGTATTCTGTAGTTGCTAGATTTTTGTAGTTTGCAGTAGTATGTTACATGGTTTCAGTTTCTTTATATAATTTGCCCCTAAGCATAAGCCTTTTATAAATTGGTCCCGAATTGCCATCCTAAAGTCTTCCATTTACACAAACAAATCTGCACAATTTAGCCTTTATTCAATGCTTCTTTGTCTGTATATTGTTGGCAGAGTTCATGGAGATGTTG
Organism: Dromiciops gliroides; assembly: GCF_019393635.1. Taxonomy (NCBI): domain Eukaryota; kingdom Metazoa; phylum Chordata; class Mammalia; order Microbiotheria; family Microbiotheriidae; genus Dromiciops; species Dromiciops gliroides. The sequence continues at coordinate 505,182,927 of NC_057861.1, read as the reverse complement.
CCCATAGAGAGACTTCTGACTGCATTCTTGGATATTAACCATTTCATAGACTCCATCCAGAAGTAAAGCATTTCGAGTTATATTCTTCAAATCCAGTGGTGTGTGCCTGTTAACAATATGACTTTTTGTCAATTAAGTGATGTCTGCTTGTTTTGAAAGTATTTCTACAGGTTTCTGACTTTTATACCATGTGCTCGAAGAATGTTTAATCACTTCTCTTCTTCCATTTTGATGAAATGTAAATCTTTCTATATCTGTGTTAGGGTAATGGGCCAGTTTTTCATTAATATTCTATGGGTTTGTTAGACTTATTTCCAAATCTGTTATGATCCATTTTGTAGTTCCAAAAGAGCATATCAGGACTGACATTGCTTTAAAGATGTTCTTCCCATTCAAATTTGATTTCAGGATGCCAATAAATTTCTTAACATAGTTGTCTACAGCCTTCTATTTAATTCTTTGTGTTCTACTTGTAGATATGTTTTCATCCAGTGATTTAATGTGCACTACAGATTCAAGCTCAACACCTTCAGTCTTTATCATTCCTTGTTGTACATTAAGAATTTTATTCTGGGTGTATCCAAATGATATTTTGGTATCATTGAAGAAAGATTCCATGTAGAGGCATTGGTTAATGTGTTTTTCACTGAGACCATATAGCTCGATGTCATCCAGGTATATCAAGTGATGAATAGGCTCTTTGGGTTCTACTTTCTCTTATTTCGAAGCATTCCTTGGTTCTATTTAAGAGAAATTATAATGGATTTAAGGCTAGGCAAAATAGAATGGCCACGAATTGTCTCCCTGAATAATGCTGCATTTTACATGAATTGTTCTTGATATTATTGTGATGATAAAATACTTTAAATTGAAAAGCATTTTCCACATGGACATCCAATAATCTAACATTCTTACCATACTAGAGCTTATTTCTTACATGTGTAGCCATGAATAAGCCACGAGTACTAAAACAAGTCAATGGTTTTACAATGATCAATAAAAGCAGCATAAATGATACAGCCTTTGGAGGCAGCTGGTTCAATAATTATTGAATTGATAATAAGTTCTCTTAAATGGCTTTGGGACTTTTTCTATACCTTTTTTTGCACCTCAAATAACATGATTTTCTTGCGAGTGTTGTAGATATGTTTTAGTGATATAAGGTCTATTATATACCTTGTATATGTTATAAAAGCATGCAACTGGCCTATATTTTGAAGTGTTGCTGCTGTTTTCATCTGTTAGTTATGGATACGTGATACTTTCTATTAAGAAAAATGTCATTACCCTTGTGCCTGAGAGGAAGCTGTAAGGTATTTTGCTAGTGATTTATGGTCGAATGTGAGCATGAGTCAATGATAATAGAACTTTCCTGGCCCCAATACTTTTCAGTTTTGTAAAGAAGTTAGAGTTCGGGGGGCAGCTAGGTGGCATAGTGGATAAAGCACCAGCCCTGGATTCAGGAGGACCTGAGTTCAAATCCAGCCTCAGACACTTGACACTTACTAGTTGTGTGACCCTGGGCAAGTCACTTAACCCTCATTGCCCCGCAAAAAAAAAAAAGTTAGAGTTCAAGTCACCTCCCTTGACATAACTGTTCTAGTGTTCATTATACAGGGTATCCCAAAAGCCTTAGGGCAATTTTCAGCTTGAATAATTATTTTTTTCAATTTAATAATTTAAATAATAAATATAATAAAAGTAACTGAAAACTTTAATTACTTTAAAAACTTTAGTGGCCTAAAGATTTTTGAAGCACTCTGCATTAATAGTGCACAAGCTTTCTAATTCTCATTTGCTACAACTTATGTTTTCATTTGTGTTGGACTTTTTGTGCTGATATGGATGACTCTAAATTTTTAAGATGTTCCCTTTCACCACTGATTTCTTTATTTCTCTGGTAATTGTATAAAAGGTTTAGTTGATATCAAACTATTTGGTTATTTAAGCTGCTTTGACATTATATGCCATTTTAACTTTTTTATGTTGTTTTCTTTTTCTTTTCTTTTGTGGGGCATTGTGGGGCAATGAGGGTTAAATGACTTGCCATGGGTCACACCATTTTAACCTTTTGATTTTTGCTTCAATTACTGATTGAGTGAATCTAGAATTTCTCACATTTTTGTTTTCCAGATTCCTTTCTGCATCTTTCCTTTTTTGGCCTTGTGGTATTCAAATTTTTTACTGTGTATACCAGCTAAAAAATTATATAACTTTCTAATGATAATAATTATTAACTGTGGGCTATACTATTCATTGATCTTATTTATTTGAAATAACCTTTCCAGCTATGAGATACCTAAAGAATGCAACAGAGTCAGAATTGCAAAAGTTTATTTGTCCCATGATGAGAGGGAAATTCTCCTTTGTAACTAAATAATTCTATAGATCTTATAATTTTACCCATCCTTGACTAGCAAAAAATGTATCATTTCCACATTCTGAACCTCCAGAAAATTTCCTCCAGTTCAGTGTATTCAAGAACAGGAATTTGTTTTATATATGTAAGGAAGATTGACCAAGAGCATTCCTGGTCTATTTGATGAGTTTCCCAAATGACATGGTAAGCTCATAAATCATGGACCTTCATTTAGATGAATATGAGGTGTTCCTCCCCAAGAAAGTCATCATACCTACTTGTACCTTACCAATTGAGTCTCGGAAACTCTGTCTCCAAAACAATTAGCTGACTAAGTCTTAGTAAGATAAACTCTTCTCAGAGAAACCACCCCTCCCCATGGTCTATAAGGTGAACCAACAGAATAGGTCCTTTACATCTCTATCTCGGATCCCTGGATTTTGGGACAACAGAATATCACACAGCACAGTGAACCTTTGTTCTAAGCTGAGACTGGGAGATGGACGGTGAAGGGAGCTGAAGGCTTAAACAAGCTGCATTATATGGTTCTTCATCTATTTATGACTTCTGTGAATCTTTTGCATATTGTACAGTTTATGTGAATGGAACTCAAAGGCTGTCCAATCATTTAAATGGAAAGAGCAAATGTTACAAAACTGCAAAGAGCAAGCATAGTCCCAAAGAAGAGATATGAGGAAAATACTCCCTTATCCTTTGCAGAGGTGGGAAGTCCATAGATATAGAATACTACATATATTTTCAGCCTTTTTCTTTTAACATATTGACAGGTTTTACTTATTTTTCCCTCTTTTTTCCTTTTAAAAAAATATTACTGGGGCAGCTAGGTGGCTCAGTGGATAGAGCACCGGCCCTGGAGTCAGGAGTACCTGAGTTCAAATCCGGCCTCAGACACTTAACACTTACTAGCTGTGTGACCCTGGGCAAGTCACTTAACCCCAATTGCCTCACCAAAAAAAAAAAATACTTCTTATAATGGATGGCTATCTAGGAGGAAGGAAAGGGAGGGCTACTCAGAGAAATTTTGGTGATATGAAAACAAAAGATAATAAAAATTTATTCAAAAAAGTAGAGGGGAAGACTGTCCTGTACCCAATATATATTTAGTACATTGAGTGCTTGTGCGATGGCTGGGGAATGCTTTACTCAATTTTGGATTCGCTGACTAATCCACCTTAAACTTAAAGGCAAAAGCATTAGCAAATAGGTTCCCCTGGAAGAAATTCTTTGGAATCCTATTAACTACTTGCCTATTTAGGCTGGGAGATACATTGCAAGGTAGAAGGTCTGGGTATTTCAGAGAGAAGACTCTTATAACACAACTGTTACATTTGAATGGTAGGAAATTAGTAAGAGGAAAGTAAAATTTCTTATCAACAGTTCTAAGGCTCCTTAGAGCCATGGAAATGGGGGGAAGGAGAGAAAAAAGGGAGACAGACACAGAGAAAGACAGAGAGACAGAGACAGAGAGTCAGTTATGCCTCCAGATAAATGGTAGTTAACTCCATTAGTGGAACTTATTTGTGAGTCGGTTGCCCAAAAAAATACATAGAATCACATAAAATACTCTGTCCTAACAGGCCAGAGCTTCAAGAGAGGAGGGAAAAAAGGGAAAAACTGATTTCTGATTTGGATGCCCAGAAGCTGAGTGGTTGCTATGACGTTTATTTGTGGAAATTGTCTCTTCTCAAGAGTAAGCCCCTTGCACAATGTGTTCTAATCCATAAATTTTTGTTAAGACACACAACCTGAAAAAAGATAACCATCCTACTTGAATACTTGAAAAAGTCTATAGTTCATCAGGATTGGGATTACATCTTCCCATTTCACCCCTCCCCTTTTCTTATTTTCCTTGAACTCCTGTGCCTAGAATACCAAGCATTTATTCCTCCCTCCTTTAAGAATTTCTTCTTTAAATTTCCTCTCCTACTTGAAACTTTCCTAAAACAAATTTTCCTGAAACAAAATGAAGTGAAGTTCTCCTCAGCCTTCAAGTCCTTTAAAACAGACAATCATGCATACAACCCCTAAAGCCACAAACACCAGATTTGTCTATCATGCAAAAAGAGTGTGGAGAGATGACTCTGTTTAAAGACCTTGATGCTTTTAAGTTCTTGTTATTCTGCTGGTCTGTCCTTGCTCTGCGTGTTGAATCAGAGGTACGGATCTTAGTTTGAATACTTGGGACCTTGTTATTTGTTTTAGATCGTAAACCCTTATACCAAAGGGCTTTTAATCTGTCTTTCAAGCAAAGTGCCATGTATGCATGGGAATTTAATAAATGTTATATGAAGAGTTAAGTACCCATTGACTTTTGGCCCTGTCCTGTCCTCCATCCTTGGCCTGTTGCCAAAAGCCACAAGAGGGTAAGTGTTTTTTGTCCCCAGTCCAATGTTCTAATCTATTAGGACACAAAGTTCTCAGTGGGCAGCTCTGAGCTTCCATGGACTGTTTAGCATCAGTGAGTCATAGATCACTTCCAATTTCTTTCCTTCTAGCCCTTCTCTCTATTCATCCCTCCCCAGCCTTTTGGCATTCAGAGGTCCCACTAAAAGGGATAGATGGCTGTTTACAAAGCTTCTTTAAGAAGCAGAGTCAAACATATAACATTAAGGGATTAGAAAAGAATTACTGGTCCACTCTGGCTCTGATCGATGTATGAATTGTGTTTTGTTCCATAGGAAGAGATATTCTCTCAGGGATTCTTTTCCTCCCTTCCCTGAAGGTATTTTTGAAGTTACTTTCTTGACTATGACCTTTCATAATAGAAAGGGGACATATCCATAGGCCCTGAAAAGAAGTAAAATGAAAAGGGGGGAGCCCTGATTTTAGGGACATTAGAGGCACATCAGCAGCAGATACATTTTCACATGACTTTCTCCTTTCTCTCCAAAAAAGATATAATTTGAGGTTCTGTGCCATTTTTTTAACAAAGAGAAACAGGATGGTCATGGTATATGTTTGACTAGATCTAATGCAACAATTATTCTTGGACAAATAAGAAAGCCTGGTTAAGGACGTTATTCAAGTAAAATCATTAGGATCCAATCCAACAAATATTTATTAGGCAAATAAGATGTGTAAGCCTTTTAATCTACAAAGATTAGACAGAAACATAGTACCTGCTCTCAAAGATTTTATATTCTACAATAAGGAAAAACAAGTTAAAATTATATATAGATAAGAAGCATATATATGCAAAGATAGAGATCTTATGAAAACTAAGGTCTATCGGTCATCATGTCACCTAATCCTTTGAAATCTAAAGGAAAACCCAGCAAGAATTTTCAGATAATCTCCAAACTGACCCCATAGATGAAACCGCACCTACTTATGGGTGAAGTCGGTAACTATTTTAAGGCATGACTCTATACTACAACTAAATTGGATTAGTAGTTGTTCACTGAAAATGTCAGTTTTCCAAGTCATGTTATATAAAAACAAAAGATTAATAAAAATGTATTTGAAAGAGATTATACATATACATAGACACATGCACACACATATATACATACACACACACACACACACACACACACACACACATATATATATATATTCAGTACTTCAAGTGCTTGTGCAAGACCTGAGGGGACATGCTTTACTCAACTTTGGGTTCCCTGATGGATCCACCTTAAATTTAAAGGCAAAAGCATTAGCAAATGGGTTCCCATGGAAGAAATTCTTTGGAGTCCTATTAGCTGCTTACCTATTTAGGCTGAGAGGGATTCAATATATTGAAAGGTAGATTATCTGGATATGAGACAGAGAGAGAGAAAGAAAGAGAGACAGAAAGAGACAGAGAGAGACAGAGACAGAGAGAGAAAGGGAGGGAGAAAGAGCGCGCTATTACAACATGGGCTTATCTTTGAATGATAGGAAATTAGTAAGAGGAAAGTAAAATTTCTCATAAGTGGTTCTAAGGCTGCTTAGAGCTACCCTTTCTCAACTTGTTCAAATGAAAGAGAAATGGAAATCATAGAGACAGAGACAAAGAGGGGGAGATAGAGAGAGAGCACACATAAAAGAGAGACAGAAAGAGAGAGGAAAGAGCATGCAAGCAAAAGAGAGAAGAGAGGGAGAAAGATAATAGAGAGACAGAGAGGCAAAGAGAAAAAGAGAGGAGAGAGCAAAAGCACACATGAGAGACAGAGATGAAGAGGAGGGGAAGGAGGAGAGAGAGAAGTCATGCTTGCAGATAATGGTAGATAACCATTACTAGAAGTGATTTGAAAACCATTTGTTCTTATCTTTAAACTTTTGTTCATACTCTTTCTTATACCCGGAATGCCCTCCCCATTCACCTTAACTTGTTGACATTCTATCTACCTTTCAAGGCCCAAGTCAAATGCTACTTCCTCAATCAATAAATAAGTATTTATTAGGTACCTACTATGTGCCAGACACTATGCTAAGTGTTGGGAGACATCCATAAAAAAATGCCTGAAACCAAGAGATGAGGTGTCTTGTTCATGGAACAGCCAGGAGGTCAGTGTCACTGTATTTAAGAATGCATATTGGGGGGCAGCTAGGTGGCACAGTGGATAGAGCACCAGCCCTGGATTCAGGAGGACCTGAGTTCAAATCTGGCCTCAGACACTTGACACTTACTAGCTGTGTGACCCTGGGCAAGTCACTTAACCCCAATTGCCTCACCAAAAATAAAAAAGAATGCATATTGGGGGGCAGCTACATGGCACAGTGGATAAAACACTGACCTGGGATTCAGGAGGACCTGAGTTCAAATCCAGACTCAGACACTTGACACTTACTAGCTGTGTGACCCTGGCAAGTCACTTAACCCTCATTGCCCCACAAAAAAAAAAAATGCATATTGAAGAGTAAGGTATAAGAAGACTGAAAAAGTAGGAAGAGTGTTGGTAATGGAAGGGTCTGAATTGTAAATAGAACATTTTGTATTTGATCCTGGAGGCAATAAACTGGATCCTGGAAGAAGTAAATTGCAGTTTATGGCGGGGGGGGGGGGGAGAGTTGACATGATCAGATCTTTGCTTTTGGAAAATCACCTTAATAGCTGAATGGAGAATGGATTGGAGTGGAAAGAGACTTGAGGCAGGCAGACCCACCAGCAGCTATTGCAATAATCCAGCTGTGAGGTGATAAGGACCTGTACTGGTAGTGCCAGAGGAGAAAGGGCATTGGAGAAACGTTGTAAAGATGAAAACAATACATCTTGTCAACAGATTGAAGGGGGAGGGGGGAGGGGAGAGATAGTGAGAAATCCAGGGTGACTCACAGGTTGTGATCCTGAAGGACTGGGAGGATGGTTTTGCCCTTTACAGTAATAGGGAAGGTAGGAGGTGGGGAGGGTTTGGAGGAAAGAAAATGAATTTCATTTTGGACATAGAGAGTTGAAGATGTCTACTGGACATCCAGTTTGTTTAAAATATCCAGAGTTGGTTGAAAGGGGGGTTGGAAATGTCAAAGTGGAGTTCAGTAGAAAGTATAGGGCAGGACAGGTAGATTTGAGAATCATCGGCACCAAAATGGTAATTAAATGCATGAGATCTGATGTGAGTACCAAATAATATGGAGGGAGAAGAGAAGAGGAACCAGGATCAAACCCTAAAGGACACCTATGGTTAGAGGGAATGATCTGGAGGAGGATCCAGCAAAGGAGACAGAGAAGGAGTAGTCAGAGAAGTCAGAAGAGTCAGAGGAGAACCAGGAGGGAATGGCACCAAGAGTATGAAGGAGGAGAAAGGAACCAACACTATCAAAGGCTGCAGAGAAGTCAAGGAGAAAGAGGTTTGAGAAGAGGTCAATGGATTTGGCAATTAAGAGGTCATTAGTAACTTTGGAAAGAGGTTTCAGTGGAATGATATGGTCAGAAGCCAGATTTTAAGGGCTTAAGAAGAGAAGGAGAAGAGAGAAGGTGGAGACCTTTGTTGCCTTTTAAAGAAATTTAGCCACTAAGGACAAAAAAGATATAGGATAACAGTTGGGGGGTGGGTGGAAAGACTGAGTGAATGAATGAATCTCTTATCACTTCAACCAAAAGTGAATTCTCTCTCATCTTATCTCATAGCAGTCACTACTCAGCTTACCACCTGTTGAGTGACTTCGGCACCTTGATGGTTCCATTTTGATGTATGGACACTAATAAGTTGAATTGGGTCAGAAAAAAAGGTTTCCTTAGGCCTAACATAACAAGGATATACAACAAGGAAATGAGCAAGATCATTTCAGAAAAATATGGATAGACTTACAGGAACTGATACAAAGTGAAGTGAACAGAAGCAGGAGAACATTGAACACAGTAACAGCAATATTATACAATGGTCAATTGTGAATGACCTAACCATTCCCAACAATTCAAAGATCCAAGACAATTGTGACAGACCTGTGATGAAAAAATGCTTTCCACTTCCAGAAAAAGAACTGATGGAATCTGCAGATCAAAGAAAATTGTTTTTTACTTTATTTTTCTTGGGGGGTTTTTTGTCCGTGTTTTCTTTCACAACATGACTAATGTGGAAATGTGTTTTGCATGACTGCACATTTATAACCTTTACCAAATCGCTTGCCTTCTCAATGATAGGAAAGGGGAGGGAGAGTGGAAGACCATAGGGAACTCAAAACCATAAAAAATGAAGGTTAAAGATTGTTTTCCATGCATTGGGGAAAAATAAAATAGGAGCAACATGTCTGGAGTGAGAGCTTGCCAAGACCTTTTCAGTGCTCATACACTATTGATGTCCACCTTTCACCCAACTCTCACCTGTGGCTCCAAGAAGCTGTGCACCAGCCACACCCAGAGTGAGAGTAACTGACAGGCCTCAAACCCATCAGTGAGTTAGGGGATGTCTACCCCCAGCATGTGAAGACTTCTCTAGGTGGAATGGGAAGATGAGAATGATTTGTTCCTAAGGCCATGAAGGTGGCTGAAGCACTGTGGAGTGCTTGCTGCTGCTGTTGTTTGTCCTGCATTCTCGAAGGGGACCATGACATTGGGGTGATGTCATGACTTGCACTGAATTGGATTTAAGTGAGGGAGGGCTATGCAAAGTCACTAACCTCACTTTTTCCTCCCCAGCCATCTGGATCAGGACAATTGAAGATGACCCCAGATGTTTTAGGGAATTGGGGTTAAGTGACTTGCCCAGGGTCGCACAGCTAGTAAGCATCTGAGGTGAGATTTGAACTCAGGTCTCCCAACTTCAGGGCCATTGCTCTATCTACTAAGCCATGTAGCTGCCCCTGTGGAGCCCTTAGAACTTAATCAGACATGAAGTAGCCAAGGTCATGTGCTCCATACTGGACCATCACCAGTCATCCTGACTTTTGTCTTGCCACTGGACTTCGATGACTCGCCAGAGAGAGAGCTTGGCTAATGACTTTGTGCAACTCTGCCTCACTTAAATCCAAGATATCACCTTATCATTGGTTGTCTTTAAGAACAAAAGATGAACAAGTATCACTCTTAGCTCCTAGGGATATATAGCCCCCTTTTTTCCAGACAGAAACTTAGCCAGGTCAGCAGGGCAGGGTGTGATGACTCGTGGTCTTCAGTCATCTACTCCATTGGAGGGGCCAGACCCAACCTAATGGGGAACTACCAGAAAGTCATAACAACACAGCCAGAGGTTACTAGTAAGTTTCATCAAGGGAGGCAAAACTTGAGCCTTGCCTCACCTCCAGGCCAAGCTGGTACTTTTCCTTCCCCTTTTTCCTGACCTATGTTGGAGAGAGGGAGAAGGAAACCCGGGTAGTCTTACCACAACCCATTCCCTATCACCTGGATGTTCCATCATGTAGATGCTTCCAGGACTTTTATTGGACATTCCTCCTGACATAAGCAGTACTAAGAGGAAAAGGGGAAAAGTACAGACACTGTCCACCCTCCCTCCACACCCCTCACCCCTCATCCCACCACCACTGCCAAGAACCACCATGGCGGAAAAAAAAAAACAAATAAAAAAATTTTTTAATTGTGGAGTAAAACAATAGATAGAAATCCTAGGCTTTCTGGAAGGAATAAGGCTCAGATCTCAATGACCTCCTAGTCCAGGTGGTGGAGAACACCAAATCTTCCCAGTCTACAGTGGGTCACCTAATGCAAGTTGGTGAAAATGAGCTGTAGGAGCCCCAGGAAAATCAGGGGTGGGGCACAGATAACTCTACTTTCAGAAGTCCAAGATTCTTCTCCTGATATAAGGTGATAACAAGGAGCAGCAGCACCAGGAACATCAGGAATTTCTGGCACAGTGTTATCAGGGTCATGTGTAGTAAAGTGACCTGTTGCACGCAACCTGACCCAGGATCCAAGTGAATACCAAGGCTCTCCCACTACCACCACCCACTCAGTGTTCCCTGGCTCACCCAACCAAAACTCTCTCTCCCTGAGATAGATATTTAGCATAATACAAAATCTTTGTCCCCTTACAGGCTTCTTTGGAGGGGTTGCCCACTTCTTCCACAAGGGCTAAAAAAAAAAAAAAAGACTTTCCCTTTCCCCCATGGTAAAACTCAGAATTACCACTAAGTCAATGAGAGGCTCTCTGTTCTTCCAAGTAAATCACATTCACTATGGATATATAGCAAAAGTTTCACTTCCCCCATGCTATTGGAAAGTAAGATACTTCCAGACAATATTACTCCTTGGTCCTCAAGCCTTTTCTGAAAAGGAGTTGTTCCTTCCAAGAGGAAGGGAGGTGATCCAAGATAACTCTGAAGGACTTATGAAAAATACAGTCCATCTACAGAGAAAGAACTGACAGTATCTGAATACAGACTGAAGCATAATTTTTGTTATTTCCTTTTTCTGAAGTTTTGTTCTTGTCTATTTTCTTTCACACCCTGGCTAATGAGGAAATTTTTGCACAACTACTCATGTATAACTTATATTGAATTGCTTGAGTTTGTAGGGGGGAGGAGGGAGGGACAAAAAGAATTTGGAACTGGAAGTTTTACAAAAATTGATGTCAACGTTTGTTTGTACATGTAATTTGGGAAAACAGAATTCTAAATAAATTAATAAACCAAGAGGAAGGGAGGCCTGCCAAGTGAAAGGGATGGGGGCTATTTCTACAGGGAGTACAGGGCCTCCTAAGTGAGCAAGGTCCTGGAGGCCAAGATAACTGTCTGCCAGGGAAGGAATGAGGAAGAGGATCAACCAGAACTATATCTAAAAAAAGTCCATATTTATCAGGGAAATCTCCCTAGAGACTATATCTCAGAAATGCCAGGAATGAAGAGCCCTTCGCCTTCCTAGAAGGTCATTGATTTGTGGCAGCTATGGATTTGGGAGACTGGACACCTAGCATGGGCAGAGAAAAGTATAATGAAGCAGCTGGTGATTAAAAGGAACAAACCTCTTGCCCTGAGATGGGAGACTGCCATTTTGCCAATTAAGGACAGTTTGACAGTTATATGGGTTTGGTGGATGCTCCAAATGGCAAAAGGAACCTAGTTGATCGAGGATCACTGCCTTGCCCTTAGTTAGGGAAAATCATATGGTCCTGTGCCCAGCACAACATGGCGCCAACATCCCAATATCCATGTTGGCACAAAACCCATTGCCTAGCCTCTGCTGTTCTTGTGAAAGATCCAACAGGGTGATTTAGCCTATGATGTCTCTGACAGGTACTGCCAAGCTCCACAAACAACTGTATCTAGTGGAAGGAAACAGAAAAATTCCTCCACTGGTTCTGACCCCAATAGGGAAAGGCTTTGATGGGCTAATCCTGGGCTCTTCAGGCACCGGACCACTTAGCCAAACCAAGGCCACATCCTGGAAATCAATGTAGATGAAGATAATCTCTGCCCTTCCCTCAAGCATCTCTCACACATCAGCCAAGGACCCTCATTCCCTAGTGTAGCTCTACCCTGTTAACAGACTACTGCTGCTAAAGTCCTGGTGCCTATGCCTCTCTTGTAGCAGATGGAGCCATGAGTAAACCAGGCAAAATAAAGGAGCCAGGTCCTTAGAGGGAGAGTTGAACAGAGTACTTTGGCTTCCTTCAACTCCATCACTAGAGAAGAAATATCTTTCACTCCCAATGGGGAGTGCTTGGGGTTAACTCCATGGGTTGGTTCTGACAGTTCTAAGAGTTTCCATTTAGCCCTACCTACAACAGCCTGCATAGAGAGATGGCTAGGTGGCACAGTGGAGAGAGAAAGCTGCTGGCCTGGAATCAGGAAAACCTGAATTCAAGTCCAGCCTCAGAAACTTATTAGCCATGTGACCCTAGACAAGTAACTTCACCTCTGGCTGCCTCAGTTTCCTCGTCTATAAAATGGGAATACTAATAACACCTATCTTCCAGGGTTTGTTGTGAAGGTCAAATGAGGTGCTTTGGACATACTGAACCCTATATGAATGTTCACACTGTTTTTTCAACTGAAAGAGACCACATAGACACTGACTCCAAAGAAGCTAAGATATCCCTTCCCTCCACGGCCTGTCCTCTGTAACCTCCCCAAAATGATCAAAATAGGGTAGAGGCTCAAGAGGATGCCTTAGACTTGGGTAGTGCTGAAGGACTCCTACTGCCCTGCTGCAGAATTTCTCTGGAGAGTTCTACTAAGCACCCCCACAGGCTGGTCCTCAAGTGCCTTCTTTTTTTAAAATTTTATTTATTTTTTTGTGAGGCAATTGGGGTTAAGTGACTTGCCCAGGGTCACACAGCTAGTAAGTGTTAAGTGTCTGAGGCCAGATTTGAACTCAGGTCCTCCTGAATTCAGGGCCGGTGCTCGATCCACTGTAACACCTAGCTGCCCCCTCAAGTGCTTTCTTATCAGCTCCATATTTCAGATTCCAGATCCAAAGCTCCTTGTAGGAAAGGAGGTCATCATCCTCTGCCCACCTAGCAGGGCAGCTGACTCTCAAACTCCTGCCCACCCCAATATTCCCAGTGCATCTATCTATCTATTCACACTGACAGCAGTATTTGCCAAAGTCACAATTGTACTGACCTCCTGCTCAAGTGCCACCAGTTGATCAGACCACATCTCTGCAGTTGTGTGGCAAGAGACTCGTAGTTAAAGTCTGAAACCATTTAAGTGAGGCTCTGGCCAGAAGGTGGGATCTAAATGCCCCTGAGACATGTTGGTCACAGGTTACAGCAGGCTCGGAAGATTGGGAAAGATGCATAGATCCAATCTATGTAACCCATTTCCTTTTAGTTTCATCCTCTCCCTTACAGACAGATCTCCATCAGGGAGCCAGTGCAATCTCTACAGGGTCAGCCACCAAAACAAGGACAAAGGAGATGCTAAAAGATCTGGCTTACTTTGTAACAGTAAGCCCCCAGAGCACTCCCCAAGGATATGAAACTCAGCAGTAGACAGAGTCTCACTATTGGCTCCATTACATCATACCCCTCAGGAGTCACTCAGGGCTCCAGTGAGTCATCGGATTTCTGTCTGTTTGAAGTCCTCAGGAAAACTGACCAGCTCCTTGACAGTGAAGACCCACATACCTTCTGCTTCCTCAGTGGAGAAAATCACCCTCCCCCCAGGGGCAGTAATGAGATGTCTGGGGCTATTTTTTTAAACAATAGCTGGAGCTCCCAAGTCCCTTCCTGACTTCTGCTCTCATTCTCCTTTCTCATGGGTCTGATCTCAGTGGGATGTAGTCAAAGCTTTGGGATGGAGACCCTACTGTGGGTTCCTGTCTGTGGCCTGTCAGTCCCCTCCTCAAACAGGAGAAATCCTGCACTTGCATCACCATCAGCTCCATTAGCTGGCCCTCAGCCTCAAGTGCTGAAGCCAGGAACTTGTCTCTAGTTACTGAATGCACTGGGACAATTTATTTTCAGTCTGATGATACTGAACTTCCAACTTCTGCAGGATGGTCAACAATCAGGGAGTGCTACCCTTGGAACTTTATCTTCTCTGCAAACCTCCTCTAGCACTCATTGAGCTAATCCTTTCATGCAATAGGGAGCCTGCTCCCTAGGGAGGAGTCCACATACATGACCAGAAAGGCCTTTGTCACCAGGTGCCACCATGCTGTATGTGGTGAACCTTTGATCACCCCATCCTTGCTATTCAAAACACCCTTCCTCCAACTCAACTACACTGTAAGCCATAAGGCCATACATATCATCTTGTCCCAATTATCCAATATGCCAAACATTGGGGGCAGCCCTACCACTGATATCATGTTAGTTTAGGTTTGATATTGGGATGAAATGAGGCACTCAGAAGCCATTGAACAGACAACAAAAGGAGGTTTACTTTGCCCTAACATAACAAGGATACACACCAAAGATAACATGGCACGTTTAACTGTAGGCATAAACTCCATCTGGTCAGTGGGGCATGGTCTAGTGATTCCCATGGTCTTTAGAAATCCAAGTCAGAGGGAGCCCAAGCCCACGTGGGTGGGACTTTTTATGCCTCGAGCTAACCAGGAAACCACATGGACACAGCAAGAGGCCACCATAAGGCTGCATCAAGGGAAGCAGAGATTCAGCCTTGCCCTACCCTGGGCGAATCAGGTCCAGTTCCTAAGTCATTTGTGTCCTTTTTCTTTCTTTCTTTCTTTCTTTTTTTTTTTTGCAGGGCAATGAGGGTTAAGTGACTTGCCCAGGGTCACACAGCTAGTAAGTGTCAAGTGTCTGAGGCCGGATTTGAACTCAGGTCCTCCTGAATCCAGGGCCAGTGCTTTATCCACTGTGCCACCTAGCTGCCCCCCTTGTCTCCTTTTTCTAACCCATGCTGGGGAGGTGAGGAGGGAAAAACCCTAGTAGGTTTTGGTCCTGTCATAACAGTCATATTCTAATTTGTGTGTGTGTGTGTGTGTATATACATATATATATATACACATATATGTATAATAACATAGTATTAGTATTATATACGATATATAATGACCACCCCATAGCCTACCACAACCTATGACCAACATGAGGATTGTGATTTAGGGTCCAAGTGGAGTGATTTCAACTCCTCTTGATGGAGAAAAGTAATTATAATGATTCCCATATCTTTTCCTTTTTTCTTCTATTTATTGTCCTTCTGTTTTCATGCTCAAATGTCCTTGCTATAACTTTGTTTTATTAGATGCAGTCATACTTTCCCTAACCTGGTTTTCCCCTACAATGCTTCTCTTTTTTTTTTTTTTTTTTTGGCAGGGCAATGGGGGTTAAGTGACTTGCCCAGGGTCACACAGCTAGTGAGTGTCAAGTGTCTGAGGCCGGATTTGAACTCAGGTACTCCTGAATCCAGGGCCGATGCTTTATCCACTGCGCCACCTAGCTGCCCCCAATGCTTCTCTTTGCTTTATGAAATGATGCCATTCTTAATCATCCATGATCCTTCTTTATAAGGTTTTTAAAATTAGTTTATATTCCAACCCTTTTAGCCTTCAGTAGCCTTCTCTCTCAGTTTGGCAAGTAAATCAGATTTTTGCTAACTAAAGCACTTCTGGGCTCTTGTAATTAATTTGTATTGATTTGGCTTCTAATAAGAATCAGTGTCAAAGTAATTTCTGTTGTCTGTTTCCCTTTATTTTTTAGATTGTCAATTATTTGTTTATTAGAATAATTCGGGATGAAGTTGTTTCAATTGTGAACCATATCTTTTCTCATTATTATCCCCATTTTACAGATTTAAAACTGAGGCTAAAGGGGCAGCTAGGTGGTGCAGTGGATAGAGTACCAGCCCTGGAGTCAGGAGTACCTGAGTTCAAATCTGGCCTCAAACACTTAACATTTACTAGCTGTGTGACCCTGGGCAAGTCACTTAACCCCAATTGCCTCACTAAAAAAAAACTGAGGCTAAGACAGGTAAAGTGACTAGCCCAGAGTCATGTAACTAGCAAGTGTTAGAGATGAGATTCAAAGCCATATCTCTTCTGACCCCAAGTCTAATGCTCTATTGAATAGAATGCCAGGACTGAAGTCAGGGAAGACACTTCTTCCTGAGTTAAAACCTGACCTCAAACACATACTAGCTGTGTGACCCTGGGTGAGTCACTTAGCCCTGTTTGCCTCAGTTTCCTCATCCTTAAAATGAGCTGGAGAAGGAAATGGCAAACCTCCAGTATCTTTGCCAAGAAAACCCCAAATGGGGTCACGAAGAGTTGGACACGACTGAACAACAACAACATTGTCCTGAGAAAAAGTAAAAGAAGAAGGGAAAATTTTTATTGGAGGAAGAGGAAGAAATTGGGAACATGGAATACTCTCCCAGACTCAGGGCAGTCAATAGGAAACAAAGATCATGCCAAATGTAGGGGAAAGGGTCTCAAAGGAGTGGCGGACACCAAAAAGTCAATGCTTCGGCATTTTGCTTAAGGATAATTCTGGGTGCCAACAAACTGTATGGTTATAACGTATGAGAAAAATATTCCTGCTCACATCATCTTGTGAGACAGATGTCAGTAATAACATTTGACGGATTGATAAACAGAAACACAGAGAAGGATCATTTGCAACTCATTATACGGTATTAGCCGCAAAAGTAGAAATGAGGTCCCAGTGTCCACGAACTCTTCATTCTGTGCCAATAATAAATTGTTCAGTCTTCTTTCTTGTCTCCTGCTTCAGAATAATTGGTCACAATGGGATGTGTCAGCTTTACAAACTCGCTTGCCTGACCAAATCCGTCACAAACAAGGTACATAATGAAAGATTATTTCAGTTATTTCTCTCTTTGAGACAGTAGCTTTACAAGAAAAGAATTGACCACTGGCAACATTCTCTCCGCATCATTAGTGTTGGGGCAACAAAGTACAGCCAGTCCAGTCAGTCAAAAAACATTTAAGTGACGACTATGTGTCAAGTCATGTGCTAAGTGCTAGGGGCACAAAAAAAGGTAAAAGACAGTGTCCCTACTAGATTTAGTAAGAGGACCCAGGTTCAAAGGCCAGCTCTGACATTTCTGTCTTGTGTAACCTCAGTCAAGCCTATCCACTTCTCTGAGTCTTGGTTTCTTACCTGTAAAGTGGACTAAATGATCTCTGAGGTCCCTTTCAGATCTAATGTTTATGATCCCATAATGAAGAAACCAAAATGCAAATTGGTGACAGATGATTGTCTTCCTCACCTGCTCTTTAGCTCAGAGAGACCAATGATATGTTGTTGCTTTTTTAACAAACATCCAATGCAACAAACATTAAGTATTACACCTAGTATGTAATCATTTACTTTGTTTTACATTTATATATGTGTATGTTGTCTCCCCATAGGGAATGAAGGTTCCTTGAGAGCAGGAACTATTTCATTTCTGTCTTTGGATCTTCAGTACCCAGAAGTATCTTAGTGTTTAATAAATGCTTGTTGATTAATTGATTAATCAAAGTCATGGTTCTAGAAATTGGGGATACATAGATTTTTTTAAAAACAGTTAAAGACGGGGCGGCTAGGTGGCGCAGTGGATAAAGCACCGGCTCTGGATTCAGGAGTACCTGAGTTCAAACTGGGCCTCAGACACTTAACACTTCCTAGCTGTGTGACCCTGGGCAAGTCACTTAACCCCAATTGCCCCGCAAAAAAAAAAAAAAAAAAAACATTCAAAGAGGGGGCAGCTAGGTGGTGCAGTGGCTAAAGCACTGGCCCTGAAATCAGGAGGACCTGAGTTCAAATCTGGCCTCAGACACTTAATACTTACTAGCTGTGTGACCCTGGGCAAGTCACTTAACCCTCATTGCCCTGGGGAAAAAAAACCCCACAGTCAAAGAGATTCTGGCCAAGATGGTGGAGAAATGGCTGTAACTTTTGGAGCTCCCAACTGGATCCATCCACATACCTTCAAAAAAAAAAGTCATAAACAAAAAACAGTCAAAGAGCTTACAATCTAATAAGAAGTAGAGTATAAACAAATAACAGTTAGAAAATGATTAAAAGCATAGATTTCAAATCAGTATCTTGAGAGATTTAAAGTGATAAGGCAAAGATTAGAAAGGAAGATGATGCCTGAAGGGATCTTGTGGAAAAACACACCTCTCTGGATCCAGAACAGTCACCAGGAAAATAAGAAATGATATAACAACAATGTTAGTTCACATTTATAAAAAGTTTACAAAGCATTTTCCTTATATCCCTTGTGAGGAAGGTAGTACACATATGAATATCCCTGTTTTATTGATGACTGAGACTCAGAGAAACTAAGGGATTTGCTCATAGTGACATGGCTACTGGTTGAATTCAGACACAAATCCAGGGGTCCTGACTTCAAATCTTATTCCTTTTCCACACACTATGGGACTCTCGAAAGAGGCCCCACATGATCTACCTATTGATTGATTGAACCTACCTAAGAGTTACTTGATAAGAGCCATGGCACGAGGACTGTTATTTGACATTGCTCCATTCAGGCCCTTTCCCTCCGTCTGCCTCCTAAACTTATCTTCCCTGCCCTCCCACAGTAATATGACCAACTTGCTTTAAAAGCGAGTCATAAAGGAACCTATACGGCTCCAATCCGAAATGTTAGTGGTCCCAGATGTATCAACACCACACTGCTCATTGGACACAAATCTGATTGATGCCGTTCCCATAATAAACATCATCTTCTTGATAAGGGAGAAAAGCACATAGAATGTCGGCTTGTGCAACATAGCATGAGGACAATCACATATCACAGTGAGTGGGTGGAAAGCAAGGCCATTATGAAATTTGCACTGTGGACATTGAGGATCACATGATACAGCCAGCCTTTCCCATCCATAATCTACCCCACTCCCACCATGACCATTCCCTTAACCAAATTCTCTTGTTCTGCACTCTCTCCTAGTTTCCATGATGAACCCCTCAGGGTCAAAGGGCACACTAGGGCAAGGAAGGGCACTGAAGCATGATGAAAAGAGATCACTCAGTCCTTTGCTATTGATTGTCTGAGTCCATAAAGGCCCCCAATTTCCATTTCACCCAGTCACAAAATTTCACAATTGTTAAGGGTATTAGAGGCCATCTAGTCCAACCCATATTTGGATAAGGATCCCCTCTACCAAATACTTTGGATGTGGTCATCCTGTGTTTTTTAAAGGCCTCAAGTGAGAGGAACTACTTCCTGAAGCCACCTATTCTACTTTTGAATAATTCTGATTAGTCTGAAGTTTTTCTTTTTTTTTTTTCATCTGCTTCTGTCATGTCTGACTCTTCATGACCCTGTTTGGGGTCTTCTTGGCAAAAATAGTGTAGTGGTGGGGGCAGCTAGGTGGGAGCAGTGGATAGAGCACTGGCCCTGGATTCAGGAGGACCTGAGTTCAAATCCAGCCTCAGACACTTGACACTTACTAGCTGTGTGGCCCTGGGCAAGTCACTTAACCCTCATTGCCCTGCAAAAAAATAATAATAATAAATAGTGTAGTGGTTTGACATTTCCTTGTCTAGTTCATTTTATAGGTGAGGAAACTGAGGCAAACAGGGTTTAGTGACTTGCCCAACATGGTCTGTCTGAGGCCAGGTTTGGAATCAGGAAGATGATACCAATGATATCCAGGCACTTTCCCTCTTAGCTTTATGTCATCTGCCAATTTTATTGGACTACTCAGCTGGGATCCAGACAAAATCTCTAGGTGTCTCTCTTTTCACACAGAACCCACCAAAATGTTTCTGGGTATCACAGTACCATAGGTGATCCCCTGAAGGCCTAGGAAAATTTTCTCTGGGTTCCAATACCAATGAACTCTCAATAATTACCCTATAGATGCCTGCTACTACAAGGACAATGTATATGGAAACCCAAACTTACCTAATTAAGAAGGTTCAGTTTGAAAGGAAAGAAAAGAGACAGGTAAGCCCCAATCACAAATGATTATTAAGCACTTACAACTGATTACTGGGAGTTTCTAAGCCAGCCAAAAAAATCTCACCTGGTGGCTAAGCAATCTATGAGGGCCAGGGACATCTAGGTGGCACAGTGGATAAAGCACCAGCCCTGGATTCAGGAGGACCCGAGTTCAAATCCAGCCTCAGATACTGGACACTTACTAGCTGTGTGACCCTGGGCAAATCACTTAACCCTCATTGCCCAGCAAAACAACAACAACAAAAGAGATAATCAGGGAAATCTATGAGGGCCTCTCAACCACAATTTTTTATCATCCTTTTTACTTCACAGCCTCAATGCATTCTGAACTTCAGTACTTCTGATATTCTTCTTTTTTTTTTTTGGTGAGACAGTTGGGGTTAAGTGACTTGCCCAGAGTCACACAGCTAGTAAATGTTAAGTGTCTGAGGCCGGATTTGAACTCAGGTCCTCCTGACTCCAGGTCCGGTGCTCTATCCACTGTGCTACCTAGCTGCCCCTTCTGACATTATTCTTACAGGACTTTGCCCGTTTTTTGTTTGTTTGTTTGTTTGGTTTTTTGCCTCTGTTAACTCTCCTTGCTTCCATATTCTGTACTTGTGTATTGCCTATATAAGATATGTATGAAGACATGGATTGTCTAAATGCGGTTTGCAGGGAAATAGGAAGAAATATCTCTGTAATCTCATCTATCTCTCAAAGGGAGATTATGATTTCTGCCTAAAAGAGAGCAGAAGGGCCTGAGGCTAGTTGCTCTGTTCTCCTCTGAGAGCAAGGCAAACCAAACTAAGATAATTTCTTTTTAATTTTTTTTTTGGGGGGGGCAGGGCAATGAGGGTTAAGTGACTTGCCCAGGGTCACACAGCTAGTTAAGTGTCAAGTGTCTGAGGCTGGATTTGAACTCAGGTCCTCCTGAATCCAAGGCCAGTGCTTTATCCACTGCGCCACCTAGCTACCCCTCAAACTAAGATAATTTCTATCAGCCCTTCTGAATATTGCTGATCTATGGACTCAAAAGCAACAAAACCTCTAGTTTTCCTGGCAATTATCTCTTAAAGGGGGAGGCAGGGGTGTACTGGATCCAGTATGAGCATTTACATCACAGAAATCTGCAAATGCTATAAGTCACCACTTGGTTATTGATGTGTTGATTTCTAGACTTAAGAAAGGGATGGAGAACATGTTGATAATGAAGATTAAACTTAAAAGTGTACTTTCAATACATTAATTAACATTGATACATTTTATGAAAGCCAGCTGTCAAACTTTTAGCTGTACACTCTTGGGGGAGGGCACCCCAAGTGTATACCTACTTGACTCCTTGACTCCTTCCCACCAAATGTTAATTACACAAAAGACTTATAAAAGATTTACAAATAGTAAATAGCAAAAAAAAAAAAAAAGATCTATCCAAACTGTTAGCAAACTGAAATCAGAAATCATCTATGGATTAGAATAAACTAGAAAATAATTAAAACAAGAATAAATGAGCTCTTTGGATGGGAACAAGTCAAGAACTCACTCAATTGAGAGAGAGAGAGAGAGAGAGAGTCCCACCAGACTCTCCCTCCAGAAGAGAAATCCCCCAAACTCTATAGAAAGGCAAACAGAAATCAGGGAAATGTTGAAGGCCAGGCTTCCTCTAACATGTCTGTAAGAGAGTCTTTCTCATTATTCTTTCTAGAGTCATTCCCAAAGAGAGGCTGGAACTGTAATGTGGCTCTCTTAAACCAAGAAAGAATGTCACACCTCTCTAACCCTAACTCTCTAACTCTTACCCTACAGATGCCTGCTACTACAAGGACAATGTATATGGAAACCCAAACTTACCTAATTAAGAAGGTTCAGTTTGAAAGGAAAGAAAAGAGACAGGTAAGCCCCAATCACAAATGATTATTAAGCACTTACAACTGATTACTGGGAGTTTCTAAGCCAGCCAAAAAAATCTCACCAAGTCTGCCCCTTGTGTAGATACACTAAATGCTGTGTGAATGCTTCTTTTTCTGCACAAGTTAGGAGATTCTTATGCAAAGTGCTGCAGGCTTACCTCCAAAGAATGAACTGATATTGACTGAACACAAACGGAAGCATGCTATTTTTTGCTTTCTTTTGTTTTTTCTTTTATTCAAGTTTTCTTATCCAAATAACTAATATGGTAATGTTTTACATAATTGCACATATATAACCCATATCTGACTGCTTACTGCCTTAGGGAGGGTGGGAGGATAGGGAGGGAAAGAGGGATACAATCTGGAATTCAAAACTATAAATAAAAATGTTTATTTTTTTTTTAAAGAGTGCTCCAGGCTTGAAATCTGTGTTTCATATACCTAGTTGATGAGTGAGATCTCCATGCAGCCACATTGGTCTATTTAGACAATTCTTCCCTTTTTTTCTGGCTTCAGAATTTTATTCTTAGGAGCTACCCATGCCAACTAAGACAATTTCCCCAGTAGAATTGCATTCCAAGGAATTCTGTCTAACCTTCCTCTGAACCCTTTGAAATTTGCTTTCCTATGATGCTGAGTGAGATGAGCAGAACCAGGAAAACATTGTATACTGTATCAATAACATCAGGTTTTGATCAGCTGTGATAGACTCTTCTCAGCAACACAATGGTCCAAGATTGTTCCAAAGGACTCATGATGGAAAATGCTCTCCAAATCCAGAAAAAAAGAACTGTGGAATCTGGATGCAGATTGAACCATACTGTTTCTATTTTTTTTGTTTTGTTTTTCTTTTTTGAGGTTTTTCCCTTTTGTTCTGATTCTTCTTTCATAGCATGACTAATGCAGAAATGTGTTTAATGTGACTGTACATATATAACCTATATCAGATTGCTTGTTTTCTTGGGGAGAGCGGAGGGAGGAGAGGGAGAGAGAAAAATTTGGAACTAGAAAT
The DNA here is from genome assembly GCF_019393635.1 of Dromiciops gliroides. Lineage (NCBI taxonomy): Eukaryota > Metazoa > Chordata > Mammalia > Microbiotheria > Microbiotheriidae > Dromiciops > Dromiciops gliroides. The sequence goes on along the minus strand of NC_057861.1, from coordinate 505,159,925 downwards.
CTTATAAAAATAAATGTTGGGACAGCTAGGTGGCACAGTGGATAGAGCACCAACCCTGGAGTCAGGAGGACCTGAGTTCAAATCTGGCCTCAGACACTTAACACTTACTAGCTGTGTGACCCTGGGCAAGTCACTTAACCCCAATTGCCTAGCCAAAACAAAACAAAACAAAACAATGTTGAAAACTATCTCTACATGTAACTAGAAAATAATAAAATACTTTTTTGATTAAAAAAAAAAGAAATTTGCTTTCCTAATACCTAAGGTACTCATTCTACTCAACATACCTTTTCCTCTCCTTCCTCACATATTCTAAGATTGAGTGGTCACTTCCCCTTTCCCCAAATTTCCCATCTTTTCCACCCTAGCAACTAGTTTTTGCTGTTAATGATCATTCCCTCCAATTAGTTCCCCTACCATTTAAAGATTGAAATTTGACTTAAAATCAAAAAATTGTTAGTTATTCTGCTTTGAGAGAGAGAGAGAGCACACGTTCTCTAGCACATGTTCCAATAACTGGAGTCCCCCATCACTATTATAGCATGCTTCTTTTCCAAGGGTGCAACCTCTTCCCCAAACTCTTTGTTTCCTCTTTCTGTAAAGATAGTCTATAATAAATTTGTTTTATGTGTTTTATTCTTGCTTTTTGTTTATCACACCACAAACATTCCCAATAAATGGACAAACCTATCAAACTCCTCTTTATAACAAAAGAAGACAGCTAAACCAAAACCATACAACATAGAAGGGTTGTCATCTCTGACAGGCCGACATCCTTTGCAACGTTCTACATCCATAGGCTACCACCTCTCTTCTGTATCATGTGCTGATAACAACATTGCTCCTGTTTCTGCTTCTGCTGATTTTCCTCCTAATTCCTTCCACCATGCTTCCTCCCTTTGGAGCTCCTCATGGGCAGGAACTATCTTTTCCCTTTATTTGAATCTCCAGCCCATAATAAGTACATAATAAATGTCTGTTGACTGACTGACTGACTCTGGATTACTCCCACTAGACACTACCCTTACTCCTACTTATGTGTTGCTGAACAAAACTGAATTTATTATCACTCTCTCCAAACCCCCTCACCTCTTCCTAACTTTCCTGTTAATGTTTTTGGATTGGGGGGGGGTGGGGTGTGAGGCAATTGGGGTTAAGTGACTTGCCTAGGGTCACACAGCTAGTAAGTGTTAAGTGTCAGGCCAGATTCGAACTCAGGTCTTCCTGACTCCAGGGCCGGTGCTCTATCCACTGTGCCACCTAGCTGCCCCACTTTCTTATTAATGTTAAAAGTGCCACTGTCTTCTCAGTCACCTAGGCTCACAACCTAGATGTAATTCTCAAATCTTTCCTCTCTCTCATCAACTATATCCAGTCTGTTTCCAAGGCCTTACCTTTATAACATCACCCACATATTCACCCTTCTCTCCTCTGACACTACCACCACCACTAACATTACCCTGGTATAGACCTTCATCACCTCACACCTGGACTTTTACAAGAGTCTGCTGGTTGATCTCTCTACCACAAGACTCTCCCCTCTCTAATCCATCCTCCACTCAGCTGTCAGAGTGCTCTTCCAAAAGCATAGTTCTGGTCATGCCCCCCCACCCCGACACACACACACTCAATAACCTCCTCTAATTTTCTATCACCTCCAGAATCAAGTATGAAATTCTCTGACATTCAAAGCCCTTCATAACCTGGCACCTGTCCCTCCCCCCTTTTCCATTCTTCTTTTCCTTCCTCCCATATAGTCGTCAATCCAGTGGTGCTAGTCTCCATGATATTCCTTGCATGACACACTATCTCCTGATTCTGAGTATTTTCATTTGCTGTTCCTCGAGCATGGAATATTCTTCCTTTTCATCTCTACCTCCTGCCCTCACTGGCTTCTTTGAGCTCCCAGCTAGAAACCCACTTCTCCTAATACCTCTCAATGCTAGTGCCTTCCCTCTGATGATTATCTACAATTTGTCCTGCATACCTCTTGTTTGCACATGCTTGTTTGCATTAGACTGTGAACTCCTAAAGAGCAAGGATTGTCTCAGTCATGCCTATGCAGTCAAATTTCTCTCTGTCTTGTTAATTATAGTTTATGCTTACCCTGAAGTTGAGGTTGTTAGGTGAGACCACAGGGTATATGTGTGTGGCAGCAGCATCTCTTCCCTCCACCAGTATTATAGTGGCCACAAGTTACCAGGGTCCTCACCACACCCTCCAGTATATCTGGGTTTTTTTCATTTTTGGTAAAATGTCCTCTCAAAAGATGCCTTTTTCCCTTCCCCTCTCTTTTAAGGAGAGACAGGGTTGAAATTCCAAGCTTGGTTTCACGTGTCCAAGCGGACAAACATTGGTGAGCTTCTGATTATAATTTTAAACAACATATTGATTCTGCCTTCTAATACTAATCTAATGCTAACCTCCTCTGTTTTGTAGGCGAATTTACCCCATTCATATTCACTATTATGATTAATTGTGTGTTTTTCCATAAAATATTCTTTTATTTTTACTTATATTTGCCCCAGACCTCATATTTTTAAAGGAAAAAGTGGTGCCAAAAGAAAAAATATGATCAGTTCTAATAATTACATATTCAAGTAGTCTAATCTCAATACTCTGTTCCTCTTCACCTTACAAAGACATTGTTCACAGGTTCTTACACTTTCTTTCTCCTTTTATTTCTCCTTTATGATCCAGCATCGGTGGATCAGAGTGACTCTATGCTTCAAGATCTCATATTTCAATTTTTTTTTCTTGCTTCATTTCTTCTGGACACTTCTGAAGTTTCTGTGACCAAGCCATAGTTTTCTCTCATGATCTACTTGGCATTCTTATGAATGAACCCCTTCTCTTAACCCATAGTATTTCTTCATGATCTTTGACATTTTCTCCTGTTTGCTCCTATCACCAGATTTAGTTTCTGGGACAGGACTTTGTGCTAAGGCCAGCCTCTGCACTCTCCCACACTCTTTGAATGGGTGGACAGGCACTGTTTCATCTCCTCTTCTCTACAGTCTGGATACTGCTGCTGCTGCTGCTGCTGTTTTTGCTACCACAGTTCTGTCTATCAAGGCCCTGACTTCTACTTCCTCTCATGAGAGACTAGGGCTGGAGTTTACCTTAGCCCATATATGATTCCTTTTTTTAAAAAAACATAATCCTCAATAGGGAGTTGATTCCTATGCTATGACTCTGACTGATGCCAACTGGATATTTGAGTTCACACTGAGACCTCTAGTAAGACTCTCAAACATATATGCCCAGTCATTGAGCCATCCCTGTCTCCTATTGTGGCTCTGAGTGCACCAAGGCATTCATTGCCCCACCTGTGTGCTCCCCTGAACAAGTAGAGAAGGAATTTCTCAAGGATCAGCAGCCTTCTCATCCTGAAAAATCATTTTTCCCCCTGTGTTCCCTTCCTCTGATTAGTCATTTCCTCCTGGAACCTCCATTTTAATGAAAGCACCATAGCCAACCATGTTTACACCTTCATTTCTGTCTGGGCTCCAATTCTAACCAGATTTCTTTTCTCTACCATACCAGGGAGTCAGTGTTATATACTTTATAAATACTAATTATTATTATTGATCCATATGTTATAACTACCTAATAACAGAGAAAAGATGACATGAATCTAGCCTAAGCTTATATGGAGAAAGGAAAGAGAGGGAGAAAAAGAGAAAGAGACAGGGATGAAGAGAAAGAGATGCAGGAAGAGGGACAGAGAAAGAGAAAGAAACAGAGACAGAGAAAGAGAAACATACACACAAAACACAGAGAGACACAGAGAGAGTGTGTGTGTGTGCCAGAGTTTCTCCCTTCTGAAGCTAATTGCTCCGGGACCTTTGGTCCTATTGTTCTGGTCTGGAAGACTTAATGAAGCACTTCTCCCAAGGAAGGATGAGAGGGTGAGCACTAGGGAGAATGCCATGTCTGAAGGGTGGAGGTAGGACTGAGGAACTGCCAAGGACACAAGGATGAGAAGGAGACAAGAGGGAGGGATTGGTTCTCTTGCTAAGCACCTACTTTCCCACACAATTGGTAGATTTCTTTGTTGACATGTTGTTGATTGAGTATATGCAGATGTTGTCCATGGAAGGCCTTTGCATTCCATTCTTGGATTGTAGCTTTTCCATAGACTCCATCTGGAAGTAAACCACTTTCAAATACATTAGACCAATTCAATGACAGCCTTTACTTTTGGTCGGTGAAGTGACATCTGTTTGCTGCAAAAGTATTTCTGTAGCTTTTTAATCCACTTATTATGTGTTCTAGGAATGTCTCTCAATCCTTCTCCTAAACTATGATCCCCAATATTTTTGCCAAGGAATATTTCCCTGCTTTAATCACACCTAATCTCTCTCTCTGAGGATTTCATCATATGATTCTTTCCCTCTCTTCTGTGTTTAATCTAATGAGGTACTCACACAAGCAATACTTTAAAGAAGCACATTTGTTTGGAGAATCCAACTTCTTTAAAAACAAATGGTAACCAACCCCCCTCCCCCCACATACAAAATAAAGAAAGCAAACAGATTTTTGCAGAACAGAGATTGGGAATACAATCCATTGTTCTCTTTGGAGAATATAAATATGAAAGTGAGAGAAAATTTGGATGTCACCAGTTCTTTTTCCCTTTGCAACAGAGATGGTAATAATCATTCTACACATTCCTACATAATTCAGCTACAATCTTCTCTTTTCAATCTCACCACTCTTCATTTCTTCCTGAACTCCACTGGTCAAGGAGAGAACAATGAGACGACAAAAATAATTATACTACCAGCTTGATCCATCACTTAGCTTGCCTTTTCTTTTCTTTTCTTTTTTTTTTTTTGGCAAGGAAGTATTCATTTTTCTATAATTACATAAGGGTAATATTTCCTTAATATGGTATGGATTTTTGTTGAATAGCTTTCAAAATATGTTATGCTCTAAAGAATAAGTGTGGAAGATGAGGGAAAGAGAATTTAGAACAGAAAATAAAAATTCTAAATTAAAAAAAGAGAATACATTAGGACAGATATTGCAGAGGTGTAAAATTGCTTTAAACATGTTCTTCCCATTCAGCTTTGATTTCAGAATGCCTAAAAGTGTCTTAACCTATTCTATCATATCCTTCTCTTTGATATTTTTACGCTTGATGTACCTCATTTCAAGGATACCAGGGTATTTGTGAGTATAACCTTCATCCATTTACTTAGTATGACCTCTAGATTCAAACTCAAAGCCATCAGCCTCTATCTTTTAAATTAAGAATTTACACATATTGAATTCAAATGACATTTTTATATCATTGGAGAAATATTCCATGAGTAGTAGCTGTTTAATGTATTTTTCAGTGGAGCCGTATAGTTTAATGTCATCCATGTAAGTCAAATTTTAGGTATTTTTTTGGTTCTCGTTAGAGGAAATGATGATGGATTTAAAGCTAGGCAGAACCACAGTGGACTTAACCTCTCTCTCTAGAAAATAAATTGCTCTTGGATTTACTATGCTAGAAGCATGCTTTACATGGTTTCCATATAGAAATAAAATAATCTAGCATTCTCAACATACCTGAATCTTTTTTTACATATTTTTAAAGTGATGGTTATGAGTCATGAATTTGTGATAATCATCAAAGGCAGCTTAAATGTCAGGGCACTTATAGGCAACTGGTTTAAAATTTTCTGAACTAGTAAATTGCTCTTCGTACCTCCTGAAACTTTTTGGCACACCATTTTTTTCCTTCTCAGGCCCAGAGTGGAAGACAACAAGGTAAAGACTGTGAGAAGAAGGAATCTAACCACATACTTGGGCCCAGAGAAGAGGATTTCTAAGGGAAGGGAGTGGGTACAGTAGCCCCAACCCCTGTGGTGACCCAGCAGCAGTGTTTCAAGATTAACTAAGAATATGGAACATATTACCCATGAGACTTATTGATAGGTGAACAATTTATGAACAAATAAGAAAGAGCATTGTGAGATGTAAAATGGATAATTTTGATTACATTAAATTTAAAAGGTTTTGTACAAATAAAATAAATGCAGCCAAGATCAGAAGAAAAGCAGAAAACTGGGGAGAAAATTTTATAGACAGTTCCTCAGATAAAGGTCTCATGTCTCAAATATATAAAGAATTGTGTCAAATCTATAAGAATGTGAGCCATTCCCCAGTTGATAAATGGTCAAAGGGTATGAACAGGCAATTTACCAGTGAAGAAATCTAACAATTTATAGTTATATGAAAAATGCTCTAAATCATTACTGATTAGAGAAATGCAAATTAAAACAACTTTGAGATATCATTTTACACCTGTTATATTGGCTAAAATGATAAAAGGGAAGTGACAAATGTGGGAGGGGACATGGAAAAATTGGGACCATAACTCATTGTTGGCGGATCTGTGAGCTGATTCAACCATTTTGGAGAAATATATGGAATTATGCCCAAAGAGTTATTAAATTGCCTGTACCCTTTGACCCAGCAATATCAATCTTAGGATTGTTTCCCAAGATGATTAGGGGAAAAGGAAAGGAACCAACATCTTCTAAAATATTTATAGCCACTCTCTTTGTAGTAGCACAGGAATACCCATCAATTGGGGAATGGCTGAATAAATTGTGGTGCGTGTTCATAATGGAATATTACTCCACTATAAGAAATTATTAGCTCAACGCAATAGATAAGGCACCAGCCCTGGATTCAGGAGGACCTGAATTCAAATCTGGCCTCAGACACTTGACACTTACCAGCTGTGTGACCCTGGGCAAGTCACTTAACCCTCATTACCCCACCCAAAAAAAAGAAAGAAAAAAAAGAAAAGAAATTATGAGCTCAATAATTTTAGAGACCTCCATGAAATGAACAATGCTCTGTTTTTCTATCCCATTTTGTTATGGAAATGCTTGTTTTCTTTCTATCTATCTTTCTTTCTTTTTTTTAGTGAAGCAATTGAGGGTTAAGCAACTTGCCCAGGGTCACACAGCTAGTAAATGTTAAGTGTCTGAGGCCGGATTTGAACTCAGGTCTTCCTGACTCCAGGTCCAGTGCTCTATCCACTGCACCACCTAGCTGCCCCTGTTTTATTTCTTAAATTCAGAATAAAATAAATAAATAAATTTTTTTAAAAGATTAAATAAGCCCAGTTATTACCTTGAAAGCACTTAAGGATGAAAATGAAGGGAGAAAAACAAATAGATGAAAGAAAATATTTACAAAGATTTTTTTAACACTCTTTACTATAAAGGACAGTGGAGTCACTGAATTTGGATTCTAATATCCTTGTTCTGGACATGCTCATAGAGAAATTCTAAATGACACTGAAAAAAAACAGGGTAGGAAAAATAGTTAGACTAAACCAAGTATACACAGAGTAGGCCCATGATGGATTCAATACCATTTTGGAGGTATTGAGATATATAAAAATTCTCAAAGTATCTGAAGAACGAGAAAATTCCCAAAGGTGCAGAAAAAAAAATCTTGGGCATTATTTTTCTAACATATTACCCAGAAGTAATAATAACTACCAACCCATATGCCTACATCCCCAACTAGTGTAAAATGTTTATAAAAGTAAGACTACACAGGTACCAAGGTCTTCCCTGATGAGGATATTAGAAAGAAACAGGAAGGCTTTCACAACTGATGTTTCACAATAGACTACATCTTTGCTATCACACAAACAATTCAAAGATGTACAGAATACAAGATCATACGGCAGTTATTGTATAATTAGGACCCTAAGCCTATATTATTCTGTTGTGCTTCCAGAGATATTGCTATCATTGCAAAGGCCTATGGGCACATTAGGTCCACCAAGAATGCATCAACATGTGTCTTTTCCTATAACCTCTACAACAGTCATCATTTTTCCATTTTTGTCATCTTTGCTACCCTGATGGATATGAGGTAGAATCTCAGAATTACTTTAAGCTGTATTTCTGTAATTAGTATTGATTTGGAGCATTTTGTGAGAGCTGCATGTTGATTGTTTTTTATAATACACATTCTTATTTAAATTTTTGAGTTCTAAATTTCATCCCCCCTTCCCTCCATCCTCCCACTTCCCTGAGGCAGTAAGGATTCAGATATAGGTTATACATGTGCAATTATGTAAAACATTACCATATTAGTCATTTTGTATAAGAAAACTCAAATAAAAGGAAAAAATGAAAGAAATAAAGTAAAAAATAGCGTGCTTCAGTCTGTGTTCCATCAATATCAGTTCTTTCTTTGGAGGTGGATAGTATACTTTATCAGTAGTCCGTTGAGATTGTCTTGGATAATTGCATTGCTAAAAATAATTAAGTCATTCACAGTTCTTCATCAAACAATACAGCTATAACTGTACACAATGTTCTGGTTCTTCTCACTTCACTATACATCAGTTTATATAAATCTTTCTAGGTCTTTCTGAAATCATCCTGTTTGTCATTTCTTATACCACAATAAAATTCCATCACAATCATAATCACACCTTATTTAGTCATTACCCAATTGATAGACATTCCTTTGATTTCCAATTCTTAGCTACCACAAAAAGAACTGCTATAAATATTTGGGGGCAAATAGGTCTTTTTCTCTTTTGGGGGGATGCCTTTGGGATATAAACCTAGCAGTGGTATTGCTAGTTCAAAGGGTATACACAGTTTTATAGCCCTTTGTACATAGTGATTTGGAGCATTTATTAAAATTATGGTTATGGGTAGTCTGAGTTTCTTCCCTTGAGAACTGCCTACGCATAGCCTTAGACCACTTGTCAACTGGAAAATGGCTCTTTTTCTTATAACTTTGAATACAAGGTTGAGGTTGGTGGCCTGTTGACCAAAATTTCTAATTTAAATGTGTAACAAAAGGCTACTGTATTGGAAGCTTTGCTGACTGTAAATATGGCTCCTCTTGTTCTTAAGAAGGAATCCTGTAATTATGCCCAAAGGGCGATAAAGCTGTGCATATCCTTTGACCCAGCAATACCACTCTTGGGTCTTTTTCCCAAAGAAATCATGGAAAGGGGAAAGGGACCCACATGTACAAAAATATTTATAGCTGCTCTTTATGTGGTGGCAAGGAATTGGAAGTTGAGGGGATGTCCATCAATTGGGGAATGGCTGGACAAGTTGTGGTATATGAATACAATGGAATACTATTGTGCTATAAGAAACAGTGAGCAGGAGGAGTTCAGAGAAACCTGGAGGGTCTTGCGTGGGCTGATGATGAGTGAGATGAGCAGAACCAGAAGAACATTGTACACAGTATCATCAACATTGAGTGTTGACCTACTGTGATGGACTATATTCTTCTCACCAATGCAATGGCACAGAAGAGTTCCAGGGAACTCATGATGGAAGAGGATCTCCAAATCCAGGAAAAAAAAAAAGAACTGTGGAGTATAGATGCTGAATGAACCATACTACTTCTTTTGTTTTTGGTGCTGAGGTTTATCTATTTTGAGTTTTGTCGTCATTGCTCTGATTTTTCTCTTATAACATGACTAATGCAGAAATATGTTTAATGTTATTATGTATATATATAAAAAACCTATATCAGATTGCCTGCTGTCTAGGGGAGGGGGGAGGGAGGGGAGGGAGGGAGAAAAAATCTGAAATTGGAGAGCTTGTATGAACAAAAGTTGAGAACTATCTTTACCTGTAATGGGGAAAAAAATACTTTATTAATTTTTTTAAAAAGAAGGAATCCTGTCGATGTTCAATAAATATTGACTAAATTTCTCAGTAACTGGGTAGCTTGTTTCTTTCTGCAAATATTTTCCAATATAATAAAGAAGATATGTGACTTCCCTATCCCCAGCTCAGTTGATATAGTCACAGAATGTAGTCATGAATGATGACATTTTAATATGTTAACACAGTGTAATATTATTACCTCTTTATGAAGTGCAAACAGCTCTCTGAATCAAGAAGAGAACAACCAATGGACAGAAAATAACTTAGCTGCACCTCTGGAGGTTTTAGAAAGTTAAGTCCTGGACAAATTTTAACAATTCAAGAATCAGAAATATTACAAACCGGAAGTTGCCTGTGGAGAAGACATCTGCATGGGGGCAAAGGAAGGAAGGAATTTCTTCCTTCTCCCCTGCCCCCCCCACTGGCCATATAGTTTTGAAGGTAAATTACTGTATCAATACTACATAGTGTATCCAGTGGAAGGAGAGAGACACACATTCCAGAAAGGCATGATACAGAAAGGCAGATACTTAAGGGAGAAAGAAGTTTCAAGAAAGAGGAGAAGAGACCTTGGAAACCCAGCTGAGTCATCTGCTCAGTAAAGATGCTGCACCCAAGAGGATATTTGTGGGAACTTTATGAAAAGGGAAAGAACTTGCAGGCCCTAAAATTCCAGGTGTTGTAAGTCACTCTGCCTCACATGTATCACTAACATTTAAACTCTTAAATATTTAACTCTTCCCTGAAACACTATGTGTATTCATGGGAGCATGTTCCCCACGTTTATGGGGGAAATATTTGTAGCCACTCTTTTTTTTTACTAGGCTATCTTAGTAAATGCATTTGCTAAGGACTAATGGCATCTTTTGGTTGATTGTTAACTCTTGGAAGCTTAAGACCTATAGTAGAAGGAAGGAGTTACCCCTACAACCTGAGGTAATAGGTATACTCTGCTAATCCAAGCCATGAGTCTGAATGAAAGTTGGGGAAAATAGACCAAAGTTGTTCATTTTCTCATTCTCTCTTTCTCTCTCTCTCTCTCTCTTCCCTCCTCCCTCTCCCCCTCTCCCTCCCTCCCTCTGTCTGTCTGTCTTCCCCCCCCGTCTCTCTGTCTCTCTTTGTCTCTGTCTGTCTGTCTGTCTGTCTGTCTCCCTTTCCCTCTCCCTTCCTCCCTCCCTCCCTTTCTCTCTCTGTCTCTCTCTGTCTCTCCATCTCTATCTGTCTCTATCTCTCTGTCTTTGTCTCTATAACTCTCTGTCTCTCCGTCTCTCCTTTTCTCCTTACTGCTCCCATTCTGTAATTCCCTTATTTCCCTTACCTTTACAGAATGCCTATCAGACCCATAAAAAATAGAAAATGAGAAGAGGTCTGTCTTTAAAATCTTTACTCTCAGATACAGTTCATTTGGACACTCTATAGTCAGGAATAATTGACTTAAGGAGCATCTAGGTGGCGCAGTGGATAAAGCATCAGCCCTGGATTCAGGAGTACCTGAGTTCAAATACGGCCTCAGACACTTGACACTTACTAGCTGTGTGACCCTGGGCAAGTCACTTAACCCCCATTGCCCTGAAAACAAAACAAAACAAAACAAAACAAAAAGTTTGGCATAGCAAGAAGGACAGATGAATGTAGAAAAGGAAAAGGGAAGATTAGATTCAATTTTCTCTGTCTAGGAAAATCAGAAGTTTGCACTATAAGATCTCTAAGGTACCTTCCAGCTCACCATCCTTTGATTCTATACATGGTGCATGTTATTCTCTGAGAATGCTACTGAGATTTCTATCAGTGACTGAATGCACCTTTCTCTATAACCTCAGTATGACCTTCAAAATTGCTCTTTCGCTGGTGAACTAAGTGCTCACTAAGGGACTATTTATCTAATTTTTTAGGTGCTTATTTCTCACCTACCCATGGCAGCACAGATTCCCCAATATGGCAGTAGCCTGAATAATGCACTTCTTGATTTGGCTGCTACCGTAGAGAGTCCATTTGCTATCCAGAGAACAGTTTGTTTTCTTTTTGCAGACTTCTTTATCAGAAGAACTTTGCTTATTTATACTGGCTGATTCCTGAGACGCCAAGAGATTGGCATATATTTCATTTGGAAAGATAATGCAGCAAAGGAAACATCAATATCTTCAACCAGTGAATAACTGTGTTTTGATGGAAAACATCTGAGAATTTTGAAGACCATACCAATAAAACCATTTCTAATTTAGTTCTTAGAATTTAGAACTAGATGCAGCTCAGCTTCTCAACTATGATAGTTAGCCACCTCCAGTTAAAAATAATCTGATGGAAGAGAAAATTCTCAAGATACAGTAAAGAATTAATTGTTATTTCAGGTTTTTATGCCTCAGTGCACACTGGCCTGGGGCTCCACAAACTGCATGGTGCTCCATGCACTAGTTGTAGCCGTTGCCATGGCGCTGGCACCTCACGTCATCACCACTTGCCGACATCTACATGGGCCTGGCAAAATTATAATGAATGGAAGCCTAGTGAGGGCAGTCATGTGACTGTCAGAGTGGCCATCCAATAGTCTGGGGGCTGTGTAGAGTGTGCTGGGAGGAAGGAAGTTGGTTCCCCACCCCCCCCCCCGGCATTCTAGATGGAAGCAGGAAGGTAACAGGAGCTCTGCTGTGTATTCTCAGCTGATTCCTGGGCGGTGGTATTTTTTCAGGTTGTATAATTTCCCTTTCCCCATTTTATTTCCTTTCCCTTGAGCCTACTGATCCTGTTTGTGTTGTTTTTTTTTAAAGTTCATTCTTGTTAAAATAAATCCTGTTCTGTTTTGAGGGAGGCTGCCAGTCTCCTTCCTTGCCCCAATATTGCGGCGAGCCGCTTAGCTAACACTCCCCAATTAAAAATTAGTCCCCACAGTTTTTGGTGAGTCAACCAGGAGTTGATTAACCTAGTGAATTTCTTTAAACACCTCCCCCCCTTATTTGGCCACAAGCCAACCAATCTGGGGGACCTTCTTGCCCCTCCCCCACTGCCCCCTTAGACAATCTCCCTTGCTCTTAAAAATCCTTAGTGTTTATCTTGCTGGTCAGAGAAAAGCCGGTTCATTTTGAACTGCACCATGATTGAATATTTGGCTCCCCCCTTGTATATTCTAATTGGCATATTTTGGGACAGCATACTGTCCAGATTTAAACTACTGGCCTGCTCAATACTTATTCATGGCATTGCTGGTTTCCTCCTCACAAACACAGAAAAAAATCTTTGGAACAATGGCATGGGAGAGTTTATCTCTCCCACTCAGCACATATTCAATATTACTAGAAGCATTACAGCTAAATAAGAACTTTACTATACTACTATAATTATAGATCAAATGGCTATAAATTTTATTCTCATTATTGTCATTATTGCAATGTGGTATTTTTTCCAAAAAGCTGTAAAGAGAGGAAGGGATATGACCATAGTAGACCACGTGTTCAGAAGGATACCAGTACAAGTCCCTCTTATTGGAGATGACCTGAGTTCAGAAAACAGATTTTAGACCAGTCTTTAGAATCAGATCAACAGAAACTGCTCCCCCTACAGGATGTTACAGCCTGCAGAGGAGCACAGCATAAAATACATAGCTGGGGCAGCTAGGTGGTGCAGTGGATAGAGCACCGGCCCTGGAGTCAGGAGTACCTGAGTTCAAATCCGGCCTCAGACACTTAACACTTATTAGCTGTGTGACCCTGGGCAAGTCACTTAACCCCCATTGCCTCACTAAAATATATATATATAGCCCATTCAGTCCAAAGGATCTGAGTGCATGAAAGAAACTTATACCTAAGTTTGAACAGAATCCGAAGTCAGTAATTTCGCAGGTAAGGTCTATATTTAATACATATCAACCCACTTGGGCTGATGTCACTTGTCTTATGGAAATTAAACTATCCCAAGTGAAATTGCAGATATTGTCACAGCAGGAAATTCCTCTGTGGGCTCTGGGAAGCATTAACAGAGTGGTCTTTCCAGGAGCCAAACTGGGATTATAATGATCCACGGCAATTCCAAGAATTAAAAAATGCTAGGGAAACACTACTGAAAGGAATGGAATCCTGTTCTAAGAAATCTGACAACTGGAAAAAATTTTTAAAACTCGCTCAGGAGCCTAATGAACAACCTAATAGATTTTTATGATAGACTTTGTGAAGCTGCTAGGCAACTACAAGACTGGAACCACTAGACTCAAAAGACTCCTATATTGTACATAATACATTTTCTATATCAATCTCATTGCCAGAAATCCGTAAAATTTTTATAACACAGTGTCCAGGCTGGAAAGATAGGCTGTAGACAGGCTTAAAGAAATTGCCACCTATATCTTTGAGGCCAAATGAAGACAACACGGCTAAGCCAAAGCATTCCTGGCATCAGCACTTTCAGGTCAGGCATTTAAAGGTCAGGACAAAAACCCTATGGTGTGTCAGTACTGTGAAAAACAAGGATACTCATTGAGAGAATGTAGAATTAGAAAGCAGTGGGCAGTAACTGAGGGGCTGGAATATTTTTTTCAGGAGAAAACCAGAATAATTATGGAAATTTTTACCAGAAAGGAAACAACCAAGAAAATTACAGACCTTATTACAACCAGAATCAGTATAATCATAGACCCTATCAGGGAGGTACAGAAGGACAGAATCAAAATCAGGGTAACTCTAGAATCCCTCAGAGGGAGACACAGGACTGACAGTGTCCAGGGAGGAGTGGAAAATAAATACAGAAAGCTTTACTTTTCCAGATCCTGAAATTTTGAACCCTCTTGTACCAATCCATTTACCTCCTCAGAGTAATGAACCCACGTGACCTTCAAAGTTGGGGGACAATATTATGATTGTCTGTTAGATACAGAAGCCTCTAAATCAGTCTTAGTGTGTGAACCAGACCCTGGATGCAATGCTATTGGACTCTTTAAATGTAGTAGGAGTCTCAGGTAAGGCCCAAAGAGTGGCAGAATTAACCCCTTGCATGGTATCTATGGGGCCTTTAACTGTAGAACATTCATTTTTACTTATGCCCGACACCCCTGTAAATTTATTAGTGTGATCTCCTTTGTGAACTTAGAGCACACCATATCTTGTGTTCCAGATGTGGGCTGTCTCTCTGCAGTTGCCAGAGGATACTGTTCATTTCTTACCAATTTTGATTGCAGATGCTCAAGGAGTAGTAGGGGATACATCCAAAATCCCCTCTGACATTCCTGAGTCCCTATGGGCCTCATCCTCTACTGAAGTGGGGCTCCTTAAATCTGCTATAGCTGTTACTATTAAAGTTAAAGGGGGACCATTTCCATCCATTCCACAGTATCCATTGTCTAAGAAGCTATAGAAGGGATCACCCCTATAATTGAGGCTCTGAAAAGTCAGGGTATTATTGTCCCATGCCATCATTCTCCATGTAATACTCCCATTTTTGCCAGTAAAAAAACCCAAGCCTGGCCCGGATGGCAACCTGTTTATCGTTTTGTACAAGATCTTAGAGTGATTAACAATTATGTTATTCCTAGACATGCTATAGTCTCTAATCCTGCCATCATAATTTCTTCAATCCCATGTGAGGCTACATGCTTCACAGTGGTAGACCTCTGCTTTGCCTTTTTCTCTATACCAGTGCATGAGGACTTCCAGTATTTATTTGCCTTTACCTGGAAAAATACACAGTGGGACTGGACTAGACTCCCACAGGGATTTGTGGACAGTCCTACATTATTTTCATAAATTTTACAACAGGACCTGGCTTCTATTACTTTTAAAGGTTCCATTTTAGTGTAGTATGTTGATTTACTTTTAGCCTCCCCTGATGCTGACACCTGTCAGGAAGACAGCCGCCATTTATTATTAGAACTATACAAGAGAGGCCACAAGGTCTCTAAGTCAAAGGTGCAATGGTGCTTACCTCAGGGAGAATATTTGGCCTTCATTCTGGTCTGCTGGAACTCGCTCCTCTCTCCTAAGCAAGTCCAAGCTATTCAACAACTCGCTGCTCCCTCTACTAAGAAGCAGTTAAGGGCCATTCTGGGAAGAGCTGGGTATTGCAGACAATGGATACCCTCTTTTGGTGAAATTACTAAGCCTCTTATAGCTCTAACCAAAAATTCTATCCCAGAACCTTTACAGCTGGAAAAAGCCTCTGATTTGGTCCTAGGTAATCCTCTTACAATACAATGTCCCCACGAAGTAGAGGCCCTCTTAATACACCATAGAACACAAGCCTTTTCAGATCAAAGGCTGGCTAAGTATGAAGTAACCCTGCTAGGTCATGAAAATGTCACTTTAAAATGCTGTACAGTCCTTAACCCAGCAACACTGCTCCCTAACTTACCACTCTTGGGGGAGCCATTGCATGACTGTGCCTCTTTAGTTGATATGGCTGAGTGTTAAGGGCTAAAATTCTAGCTAAACTATCTAAAATATTCAATGAGTGGTCACCAATAAATTATAAGCTTTAGCAAGAGTTAGACTTTTAAGTGTTTATTAAAGAGAATAAGAATTGGGTAAAGAGAGAGAGAAAGGCCTAGATTCCTATCTATTAAAGGGAAAGCACATTTTCTAGCTCCCTCTCTCCACCAGAGTCCAAAGGCAAGACAGTCAGAGCGAGCGCCCAGTCTCTCCTTCCTCCTCCCACTAGCCTGCGTCACTTCCTGATGCCAAAGAAAAGACTCCTGGTCTCGCCCTCAAAGACCTTCACTTCATGGGCGGAACTCTTCTACAGTAAGTCTCCAGCAGGTGGCATCATTCCAATTGTTACATGAGAAACCCCGTGATGACCTTTTGGATACACCTTTAGAGAACCCTGATATTGTCCTCTATATGGACGGTTCTTCATTTATGAAAGATGGTACCCGTTTCACTGGGGCTGCTGTAATTTCTGATTATGTTATTATCTGAGCAGCTTCTCTGCCTTCACATTTTAATGCATAAGCTACTGAACTTGTGACTCTTATGCAAGCCTGTAACATAGCCAAAGGGAAGAGCACTACCATTTATACCAACTCCTGATATGCCTTTGGTGTATGCCATGCTGTAGGCATTCTTTGGCTACAGAGGGGCTTTCTAACATCCTCTGGCAAAGCTATTGCTAACGGAGACCTTATCAAGGACCTCCTATCTGCCCTGAAACTTCCCTCTGCTCTAGCAATTGTACATTGTCCTGCCCACACAGGGAATAGTAATCCTGTTTCAAAGGAGAATGCATGAGCTGATTCAGCAGCTAAGCTTGCTGCTTTAGAAGCCTCTGAACATGTATTTAACCTCTCACCTTCTGAGGATGTTTCTCTCCACCTAACTTATGATGATTCTGAAGTAGAAAGGTGGAAAAAGAGATTCAAGGCTAAACAGATCAATGGAGTCTGGATGTCTTCTGAGGGAAAACCACTTCTCCCCTGGAAATTCTATCACCAGGTATGCCTCTCTATTCACAAGAAAGGCCATTTTGGCGCACAAGGCATTGTGGAATCAGTTAGAAGGACCTGGTTAGCACCAGGTATAACTAACACAGCATCTCGAATCTGCTCAGGTTGCTCCACATGTCAATCTTACAATCAACATGCCTTCCATGCTTAAGCATGGAGGGTGCCCTTTGGCATATACACCTTTTGAACATCTACAAATTGACTTTATTTCTATGCCCAAAGCAGGACAATATAAATTTTGCCTTGTTATTGTTGACCAGCTCACTCAATGGGTGGAGGCTTTTCCTGCCCCATGAGCAACTGCTGGCATTGTGGCCAAAGCTCTCCTTAAAGAGATTGTTCCTCGCTTTGGGCCACCAGCATACATTGACTCTGATAGAGGTACACATTTTACAGATTCAATCTACTCCCAGATTTATTCTTTCTTGGGAGTAACTCCTAGATTTCATACTCCTTACCACCCTCAAAGCTCAGGCCAAGTTGAACGTATGAATAAAGAACTTAAGAGCATGATTGGCAAATTATGTACTGAAACCCATTTGAAATGGCCTGATGCTTTACCCTTGGCATTATTCTATCTGTGCAGTAGACCAAGAGGTGAACTCCACATATCTCCTTATGAGATGCTTTTTGGTCACCCTCCTATCCAAGCTAAAACTTTTTCCCCAGTCTATACATCACTGGTGGGAGGTGATACTTCTGTTGCTTCCTATATACAGGAACTACAAACTAGGCTACATGAACTCCATGAAGCAGGAGTTGCTGTACAAGCTGGTCCTTTAGATTTTTTTCTTGCATGATTTAAGTCCTGGAGACAATGTATATATTAAGAATTTTCAGTGGACCAGTGGGACCCAGCCCACTCGGGAGGGACCTTTTCAGGTATTATTGACAACTCCTACTGCTATTAAAATTGGAGAAAAAGAATCTTGGATTCATTGTTCCCACGGGAAGCCTGCACCATTTGTGGGTAAAGTAATTTCAGATAAAACTCAACCAGCTGCTAAAGAGAAAAGAAACTGAATGGAGCCCAGGGGTAATAGACAGTTCCAATTTGCAAGCATTATCACTCAATTGAAAACCCTGGACTCAAACTCTGTAAGGTATCAAGAGATGGAAATTGTCTTTTCAGAGCCCTCAGTGACCACTTAGAAGGTCATTCGAGAAACCATCTCAAACACAGACAAGAAACTGCTAATTATATGCTCAGTCATAAAGAAGACTTTGGGTCTTTTATAGAAACAGATATTCCCTTTGAAGAATATGTTGCTGATTTGAAAAAAGCTGGTACTTGTGCTGGGAATGACGCCATTGTAGCCTTTGCCAAACATAACCAACTGAATGTAATCATTCACCAGTTGAATGAACCTCTATGGGAAATTTGTGGCACAGAAAAAGCCAACACTAAAGAACTCCATAATGGTCATTATGACAGCATTAGAAGAATCAATGATGATTCAGAAACCCCTGCCACTTTGGCATACAGAGAATTGGGGAACCAGTTTAAAAAATGTGGTATACCCCAAACTCTAGCATTATAAGCTCTTACCTTAAACAAGCTTTTCCTCCTACAGGTGAAGAACTTCTCCACCAAGAGCACATGGCTCTGTCTTCTAGAAAGGGTTATTGAACCTTATTGCTTGATTTATAAGATAATTAATGAACATATTGAGTCTCGCTAATGTTTTATTTCCTTTTGATAAATTATTTATCATTTCAAGTATCTGTTATTGTCATTGTACTAGATAGAGAATTCATGGACAAGATGATGTGGTTTACTTGCTTAATGAAGATTCTTTAATAATGTTTAATAATATCATCCATTTACATTCATTTATCATTTGTATGTCATTGTGACTATGTATACTCTGGGCATGGTTTGGGATTATATATATTTCAAGTATATCCTAAGTTATGCAGTGTAGCATACATTTTTACTATCATATTGTCTTTGGTAAAATTAATACAAGATTTATGATTTATGGAAACTTACCATTTCAGAGACTAATTGCTCTTATATTGAGCTTGATGGAGATCGTTCAACTCCACGTTACAGGCCCTGGAGAGAACATATGTACAACAGGAGGAGAGACAGGTACATGTAAGATACCCTGATGGAGGCTGAGAGAACAGCCAAATACATTCAGGAAGTCCATAGTTTGCTTATGAGAACAGCTATGTAGAGTACAATTGCTGGACATAGTCCAGTTTATTCCTCTCTCACTCCAAAAATGGTCTGGTGTCATGTTAGCCCTAATGCATGCACGTGGTTTAACTTAACTTGGCTTCTTCACTCAATCTGGTGGCATGGTCAGAATCCATCCACCTGAGGCCTAGCACAATTATTAGATGTCTATGCACCACAAGATGTGGTGTGGTAACCTTTCCATAACATTTTCAGGTGTTATCATGGACACATAACTAAATTTGGCCTTGATCCAGGCATATAGTGGTAAAAAGTGTTAGTAATGTCATAACTGTCTCAATTTTGTATTGCATATGGATATGAGTATCCTCCAAAGGGGGGACTCCAATATGCTGTACATATATCAAGTTTAAACTTGTTTTGTATATTTTGAAGAACTTTCATTGTTTAATTTGAACATTTTTGGACAATGCTATGCTAAAGATTAATGAAAAACCAGCAGTTCCAGAAACAACCAGAATCCAGACCAGAGTCCAGTTCCCCTGATGACATCTCAACCCTCCTTTGAAGACAAGATGTTAAGGACTTTAAATGTATGTTTTTGTTTTTCCTTCTGTTACTATATACATCATTTCCCCCTTCCTATATTGTTATTAGTATATTGTTTGTTAGCATTGGTTATGATATTCTGTTATTTTTTTTAATTTATTTATTGTTCCATCAAGGAAACACTCTGTGTTTCCTGACAAAACAAAGGGGGGAATATAAAGAATTAATTATTATTTGAGGTTTTTATGCCTCGATGTGTACTGGCCTGGGGCTCCCCAAACCACACGTTGCTCTACCCACTGGTTGTAGCCATTGCCATGGTGTTGGCACCTCATGTCATCACCACTTGCCAACGCCTACATGGGCCTGGCAAAATTATGATTGGAAGCCTAGTGAGGGCAGTCATGTGACTGTCAGAGTGGCCATCCAATTGTCTGGGGGCTGTGTGGAGTGTGCTGGGAGGAAGGAAGTCGTCCCCCCCCCCCCCCCCCGCATTCTAGCTAATGATCCAAGATAATCCCAAAGGACTATTGATGAAACATACTATCCACTGATAGTATGTTTTGATATTGATGGAACAGACTGAAGCATACTTTTTTCACTTTTTTTCATTTTTTTTTCTTTTAATCAAGTTTGCTTGTACAAAAAAACAAACATGGTAATGTTTTACATAACCATACATGTATAACCCATGTATGATTGTTTGCCACCTCAGGGAGGGGGATGGGGAGGAAGGGAAAAAGGGATAAAAATCAGAACCCAAAACTATAAATAAAAAAGTTTATTATTTAAAAAAGTAAGGTATGGGGCAGCTAGGTGGCACAGTAGATAAAGCACCAGCCCTGGATTCAGGTGTACCTGAGTTCAAATCTGACTTCAGACACTTGACACTTACTAGCTGTGTGACCCTGGGCAAGTCACTTAACCTTTGTGTATTATAAAATTCTAAATGTGGGTTCTAATCTGTCCCCCCAGTTTTGGGGGGGAAATGGCTAAAATCACTGATAAATTCACCAAGAGTTTAGGCTTTAAGGGTTTATTAAAAGATATAAGATAGTAAAGAGAGAGAAAGATTGAGATCAGATTCCTTATAGCATGGAAATCCTAGCCTTCCT
Organism: Dromiciops gliroides; assembly: GCF_019393635.1. NCBI lineage: Eukaryota > Metazoa > Chordata > Mammalia > Microbiotheria > Microbiotheriidae > Dromiciops > Dromiciops gliroides. Next base: position 505,139,024 of record NC_057861.1, on the reverse strand, counting down.
AATCACCCTCTTGAAGTCCTACCACAACCCCGATGTCTCGAACCCAAGAGGAAGAAGTTTTCTGCCTTCATCCTTCATGTCCTCCTCCCAGAAATGGGAGGTTCTTCAAGTTGATTGGCTAGCATCATTCAAATCCATTGGTTCACTGGACTTGAAGGTGGTCTTGAGTTAAGTTCAAAGTTTTTAGTTTCTGAGAACACCTTTTTAATTTTTTTTTTTTTTTTGGTGAGACAGTTGGGGTTGTGACTTGCCTAGGGTCACACAGCTAGTAAATATTCCTGACTCCAGGGCTGGTGCTCTATCCACTATGCCACCTAGCTGCCCCTTGAGAACACCTTCTTAAGGGCTAGCCAGATGTGTTTGCAATCTAGTTAGCTTGAAGTAGGCCAATCAGTAGTCAATCACTCTCACTTAATTCAATCAGTCTAGATTAATCTCCAGGTGGGCCTTTGAGTATCTGCTAAATCCCCTTATCTACCACATTCCATTATCTTGACACACCCTAATTGTCCAGCAAAAAATAAAAATAAGGTAGACACTATCAAAAGCAAGGTAGATACTATCAAAAGTAAGATAGATGCATAATAATTCTATAATCAGTTCCGCATTTTATCCATTGTTGGCTATCGGATTCCTACATTTATTTGACAAATGAGTTTTTCTTTAATTTCCATCAGAAAGAAACTAAATTTCATTATCAACACCCCTCATCTTTCAAGCTGAGCATGCATATTGCTGGCAAACTTTCCTCCATTATTTTCCCAAAAGAGGCATGCCATTTGGCTCAGTACTTTGTTTGCACAATCACCAGTGTGATTACTGAAACAGATGTTGCCCAACAGCATTCTGTATTTAGTCTTTCATTTTGTCCTGTCATATATCCAATATCCCCACCCACCCCACCCCATTCCCTTTTTGAAAGGAAAAAAATGTCAAGCAAAATATTTTCCATGCTTAATTTCCCTCTCTATTTTCCCCCCAGTTTGAAATGGCAACTTTTTGTTGCCAGCAAAGACTGTTAGAAATGTGCCCAACAGAGAGATAAAGGTAAATTTAAAAGGTAGTGAGTAGTCCTCTTCCTTTCCATTGGCTAAAATGAGATAAAGGAATAGTGAAAAAGCATTCCTTCCCCTAGCTCTATCCAATGTTCTATTACCCCACCCACCCATTCAATCCCATTTTTATCCATTTTCTACCTTGAATATGCTAGGTTTCATTTTATGCAAATCATTCACAAATCTATAAGAGATGTAAGTAGTAAGCAGAGGTGCAGGGGGCAGGTAGGTGGTACAGTGAATAGAGCACCTGCCCTGGAATCAGGAGGACCTGAGTTCAAATACAGCCTCAGACACTTGACACTTACTAGCTGTGTGACCTTGGGCAAGTCACTTAACCTTCATTGCCCAAACCCCCCCCCCCAAAAAAAAATTTTTTTAAATAAAAAATAAGTAAGCCGAGGTCCTAGCAGCTGCCTGGTCCTTCTTCTCTAGTACTACCAAATATTATTAATAAAAAATAATGATAATAATAATGATAGCCCTTTAAGGTTTGTAAAATACTTTACAAAAATCAACTAATTTTATTCTCAAAACAATCCCAGGAGTTTGGTGCTATTATCCTCATTTTATAAATGAAAAATCTGAGGCAAACAGAGGTTAAGTGACTTGCTATTAAGTGTTTGAAACCAGACTTGAACTCAGGTCTTCTAGACTCTGAGTCCAGTGTTCTATTCACTGTGTCATCTATCTCTATCCACTTCACCAAATGAGACTTAAGTGAAAATTCTAAATCTAAAAACCTTCTTTTAGTCACCAATTAATTGTCTTCTCTCAGTTTTTGACTCACTAATATTCATAGTATAGTAGTTACTTAGGCAACTTTTGGCTAAATGTATAAACTACCATGATTCTTGCTAGGAATGAGCTTATAAACTTTAAATGTTTTAATAAATGTGATATTGTCATCATTTTTATTAGTAGTTTTATGCAAATTGACTCAGTAAAATATATAACTTTTTGTTTGTTTTGTTTTTGGTAGGGCAACGAGGGTTAAGTGACTTGCCCAGGGTCACACAACTAGTAAGTGTCAAGTGTCTGAGGCTGGATTTGAACTCAGGTCCTCCTGAATCCAGGGCAGTACTTTATCCACTGTGCCACCTAGATGCCCCAAAATATATAACTTTTAACCATTGTGTTACTTAGAATTGTTATTCCTTAATGAGGACTCACAAACATATAGATTTAAAAGAAAATGTCCTGCTCAATAGAAATGCTATTCTATCAAAAAGTATTTCTATTAGTTTAAAATAAAATTCACTTCCAGTACCAAGATGGTGGAGTAAGGAAGCAATCCTCTGGAACTCATCCAAATTTCCCCTCCAAACCAATGGAAAACTGCCTCTGAATCTTTCCAGGAGCAGCGAAGCCACCTATCAGCCCAGTAGGAAAGGTCCTTCTTACCTGGGTGGGAAGAAAGTGAGGTCCAAGAGCAGCAGCAGCAGCAACAGCTTCTGGACTCACATCAGGGAGCTTGAAGCAGGGCTCTGAGCCTGGGGCAATCTAACAGTGACACCTCACCCACCTGCAAACCAGCAGCCCCCTGTGCAAGGGAGTGGTCTGGGCATTATAGCAAGGACCCTGACCAGCCACCCCATTCCCAGCACAAAACACCAGGGAGGCCTTGACCCCACTGCTGACCAGTAATGAAGCCCCACCAAAGGCTGAGCAACAGCAAATTCCCAACCCTGGGGCCTACCAGCAGAGAGACTCCTATTCCAAAGCAAACCAGCAACAGGAGGCTCTAACCCTAGGCAGATCTGCAACAAAATTACTCCTCCAGGGCCTGCTAGCAGAGTGACTCTGTTACCATAGCAACCCAGCAAAAGGACACTACCCCTGGGTCAGAGCAGCGACAAGATCCCTCCTCCAAGGCCAGTTACCAGAAAGACTGTTAGTTTTAGCAACCCAGCAATAGAACACCACCCCTGAAGAAGGCCAGCCCATACTCAGGGGAGGCCAAAAGGAAGGATCAACCTCCCTCCCCCTTACTAGTCAGAAGGGAAGCTTACTCTACAGAGAAAGGAAGCAGCTAAGCCCTGAAGCCCGGTGAAAGCCACCAGTAAGACCCAGAGCCTTGGCCCAAAAACTTGGGACAGTGCAGGAATAGAGCCCAATTCTCTCATTAAAAAAACACCAAGTCACCAAAAAGGCATAAAAATGAGTGAAAAACAAAACAAAACAAAAACAAAAACAAAAACAAACAAACAAAGCTTGACTATTGAAAGTTACTACTATGATAGGGAAGATCAAGGCATAAACTTGGAGCAGAATAATAGTAACAAAATGGCTACAGGTGAAGCTTCAAAGAAAAATGTAAATTAGTCTCAGTCCCAAAATGAATTCCTGGAAGAGCTTAAAAAGAACTTTAAAAAGCCAATTAGAGAAATGGGGGGAAAAGTTGGGAAAATAAATGAGAATAATGAAAGAGAACTATGAAAAAAGAGTCAATAAAATAGGAAAAGATATTTTTAAAAAATTTATTGAAAAAAAATTTATAGAGAAAATAACTCCCTAAAAAATAGAATTAGCCAAATGGAAAAGGGAGTACAAAAGGTCACTGAAGAAAATAATTCTTTAAAAATTATAACTGAACAAATGGAACTAATGACTCCATGAGATATCAAGTTATGATCAAACAAAAGAAAAAAAGAAAAAAAATGTGACATTTCTCATTGAAAAAACAGCTAACATAGAAAATAGATCCAGGAGAGATAGAAGATAATATAAAAATTATTAGACTACCTGAAAGCCATGATCCAAAAAAAAAAAAAAAGTCTGCACAATATCTTTCAAGAAATTATCAAAGAAACTCTTTTGATATATTAGAACCACAGACAAAAAAGAAATTGAAAGAATCTACTGATCATCACCTGAAAGAAATCCCAAAATCAAAACTCCCAGGAACATCATAGCCCAATTTCAAAGCTCACAGATCAAGGAGAAAGTATTTCAAGCAGGCAGAAAGAAACAATTCAAATATTGTGGAACTACAGTCAAGATTACATAGGATTTGGCAGCTTCCACATTAAAGAATTGCAGGAGTTGGAATATAATATACCAGAAGGCAAAAGAGTTAGGTTTACAAACAAGAATCACCTACTCAGAACTGAATATAATCTTTCAGGGGGGAAATGGACATTTAATAAAATAGAAAACTCTCAAATGTAAGGATTGGAATAACGCCACCTGCTGGAGACTTACTGTAGAAGAGTTCCGCCCATGAAGTGAAGGTCTTTGAGGGCAAGACCAGGAGTCTTTTCTTTGGTGTCAGGAAGTGAAGCAGGCTAGTGGGAGGAGGAAGGAAGAGACTGGCGGCTCGGTCTCACGCTCTTGCCTTTGGACTCTGGTGGAGAGCGGAGCTAGAAATGTGCTCTCCCTTTAATAGATAGGGATCTAGGCTTTTCTCTCTCTCTTTACCAAATTCTTATTCTCCTTAATAAACGCTTAAAAGTCTAACTCTTGCTAAAGCTTATAATTTATTGGCGACCACTCATTAGATATTTTAGACAGACTAGCTAGAATTTTAGCCCTTAACACAAGCATTTCTGATTAAAAAGCCAGAGTTGAATAAAAAATTTGACCTCCAAATACAAGACCCAAGGGAAATATAAAAACATAAAAAAGAAACAAGAAAGAAAAAAAACTTAATATTAAATTTTAATATATTAAGAAATTCAATAAGGTTAAATAGTTTATATTTCTTTGTGACAAGATAATATTTGAAAGTCTTAACTTTATTATAGGACAATTAGAAGGAATATATGTATATAGATAATGTGGTTATAAAATGACATTGATGGGACAATACCCCAAAAAACAAAATAAAGGGGTAAGAAAAAAAATTGCATGGAAGAAGGAGAAGGGAAATTGAATGGGGTAAATTGTCCCACAAAAAAAGAAGCATGAGAGAACTATTATAATGGAAGGGAAGATGGGGAGGGGGCATGGCAGGCAAAGATTAAACCTTTCCCTCATCAAGGTTGGCTCAAAGAGGGAATAACATACACACTCAGTTGGATGTAGACATCTATCTTACCCTAGAAGGAAGCTGATTAACGAATTGGTCATGCAACTAAAAATACCAGAAAATGAATAAATTAAAAAGCCTCAACTAAACCCTGAATTTGAAATCCTGAAAATCAAAGGAGAGATGAATAAAATTGAAAGTAAGAAGGCCATTGAATTAATAAATAAAACTAGAAGCTGGTTTATGAAAAAACAATAAAATAGATAAATTGTTGGTTAATTTGATCAAAAAAGGAAAGAATAAAACCAAATTACTAGTATCAAAAGTAAAAGGGGTGAACTCACCAACAATAAAGAGGAAATTAAGACAATTATTAGGAACTATTTTGCCCATTTATATGCCAATAAAATTGACAACCTAAATGAAATGGATGAATATCTACTAAAATATAAATTACCCAGATTAACAGAAAAAGAAATAAAATACATAAATAACCCAATTTTAGAAAAAGAAATTAAGGAAATCATCAATTTCCTTCCTAAGAAAAAATCCCTAGGACCAAATGGATTCACAAGTGAATTCTACCAAACATTTTAAGAACAATTAATCCCAATACTATATAAATTATTTGAGAAAATAAGTGGAGTCCTACCAAATTCCTTTTATGAGACAAATATGGTGCTGATACCCAAACCAGGAATAGCAAAAACAGAGAAAGAAAATTATAGACCAATCTCCCTAGTGAATATTGATGCAAAAATGGTAAATAAAATACTAGCAAAAAGATTACAGCAATACATCAAAGGATCATACACTATGACAAGGTGAGACATACCAGCATTGAAGGGCTGGTTCAATATTAGAAAAACTATCAGCATAATTGACCATATCAATAACAAAACCAACAGAAATCATATGATTATCTCAATCAATGCAGAAAAGGCCTTTCACAAAATACAGCACCCATTCCTATTAAAAACACTAGAGAGGGGGGCAGCTAGGTGGTACAGTGGATAAAGCACTGGCCTTGGATTCAGGAAGACCTGAATTCAAATCCAGCCTCAGACACTTGACACTTAATTAGCTGTGTGACCCTGGGCAAGTCACTTAACCCTTATTGCCCTGCAAAACAAACAAACACTAGAGAGCATAGGAATAAATGGGGCGTACCTTAAAATAATAAGTAATATTTATTTAAAACCATCAGTGAGCATTATCTGTAATGCGGATAAGCTAGAAACCTTCCCAGTACAATCAGGGGTTAAGCAAAGATGCCCATTATCACTTCTATTATTTAATATTGTACTAGAAGTGTTGGCTACATCGGTAAGAGAAGAAAAAGAAATTAAAGGAATTAGAATAGGTAATGAAGAAACAAAACTATCACTCTTTGCAGATGATGTGATATTCTACTTAGAAAATCCTAGAGAATCAACTAAAAAACTACTTGAAATTAACAACTTTAGCAAAGTTGCAGGATACAAAATAAATCCTCATAAATCATCAGCATTTCTATACACTACCAACAAAGTCCAGCAACAACACATAGAAAGAAAAATTCCATTTAAAATAACTGTGGACAATATAAAATACTTATGAGTCTATCTGCTAAGACAAACCCAGGAGGGGGCAGCTAGGTGGCGCAGTGGATAAAGCACTGGCCCTGGATTCAGGAGTACCTGAGTTCAAATCCAGCCTCAGACACTTGACACTTACTAGCTGTGCGACCCTGGGCAAGTCACTTAACCCCCACTGCCCCGCCAAAAATAAAAAAAATAAATAAATAAAAGACAAACCCAGGACTAATGTTAGTATTTTATTTACCATTTTTGCATCAATATTCATTAGGGAGACTGGTCTATAATTTTCTTTCTCTGTTTTTGCTATTCCATGACTAATATTGAAATGTTTTACATGATTACACATATATAACCTATATCTCATTGCTTGCTGATTCAGAGAGGGGAGAGGGGAGGGAGGGAAGGAGGGATAAAATTTGAAACTCAAAACTTTAAATAAAATGTTTATTATTTTTAAATTAAATAAAATTCATCTTTTTCTTTTATTTTATAATTTTTCCTTTTTATTATTGTGAACATGAAAAACCTTTTGACCATTTTTCTGTTAAGAAATGGCTCTTGGGGCAGCTAGATGGCACAGTGGATAAAGCACTGACCCTGGATTCAGGGGGACCTAAGTTCAAATCCAGCCTCAGACACTTGACACTAGCTGTGTGACCCTGGGCAAGTCACTTAATTCCAATTGCCTCACCAAAAAAAAAAAAAAAAAAGGAATGGCTCTTGTTCTTATATATTATTATTATTATTATTATTACCCTATATATCTTCGATATCAGTATTCTATCAGAGAAATTTGCTGCATAGGCTTTTTTGGAATGAATGAAAGAGTATTTATTAAACACAATGTGTCAACCACTGTACTAAGTACTAGGGATATAAATATAAAAGAAAGACAACCCTTGCTCTCAAGGAGCTTACATTCAAATAAGAGAAGACTATATATTTAGGGAAGCTAGAGCTCAGAAGGGGAAGCATAGAGGAGGGTATGCACAGGAGCCATGTTTTGGACACAATTGTTGTAATGGCCTGGTTCTATTCAGTATAAGATAAATGCTCACCTATCTTAGCTCAAGGTATTAGGGAGTAGTCTGAATTCCAAGGGGAGACAGAAAATGGCTAGAGTGCAGGGGGCATACTTGGTAGATCACTGGGGTGACCTGGTTCAGTCAAGATGAGGTGAAAACTTGTCTATCAGAATCCAAGGAGTCCAAATTCTGGTAGAAGTATCAGAGTGCTGGTGGCATGATTTATAGATGTCCAGTTAACTGTTTCCTGTCCAATTATAAGTATATTGATTTTGGTTTTGAAAACTTCAACTTTATGCAATCAAAATTGTCCATTTTATCTCCTATGATAGTCTCTGTTCCTTGTTTGGCCAAGAATTCTCTCATTCTCTTAGCTGATTCTCCTATTTGTTTAAAATATAGTTTTCGGGGCAGCTAGATGGCGCAGTGGATGGAGCACCGGCCCTGGAGTCAGGAGTACCTGAGTTCAGATCTGGCCTCAGACACTTAATACTTACTAGCTGTATGACCCTGGGCAAGTCACTTAACCCCAATTGCCTCACTAAAAAAAATAATAATAAAATAAAATAAAATATAGTTTTCTATCTAGGTCTTCTCTCCATTCAGAGATTATTGTCAGTGTGTGCTGTAAGGTGTGACTTGTTGGTCTGAAACTAATTTTTTCCAGGCTGCTCTCCAGTTTTCACATCAGTTTTTGTCAAATAGTTGTGTCCTTGGAGAAAATTACAAATTTCTAATCAGTCTTGATATAATTCATTAGCAATGCTTAATAGTCCTCTATGCTATTAAAGATCTCTCTTTCCTCTAAATTATTATAATCAGTTTTGCAGGGTAATTTATTCTGCATTATGAGTCTTTATCTCTTGCCTATATGTTTTCCAAAATTTTCTCTTGTTTGTGGCATATCTTGTATGATACTGTCTGTGTTTCCTTGGAAATTGAACTCTTGCTTTTGTGGCTGTTTGGAGTTTGTTTTTTGTTTGTTTTTTCTTTAACCTAAAAGCTCTGGGTTTTGACTATAATATTCTTGGGTGTTTTCAGTATGGGATTTCTTTCAAGAGATAATCAATGAATTTTTTTTCTATTTTCTGTTAACCCTTTGGTTATAGTAGGTTGAAGAAGTTTTTATTTATAATTTCTTGAACTATGGTGTCCAAAAGTTTTGCTTGATCATTATTTTCATCATCAAATTATCACATCTCAACCTGTTTTCTAGGGAAAGTGTTTTTGATAACTTATGTACTCTTCTATTTTTTTCAATCTTTTGAATTTGTTCTAATATTTCTTGTCCCTTGGAGTCATTGTGATATTTTCTCCATTTTTCATCTCTATTTTTCAGGGAATCCATTATTTGGGTAAGGTTTTTCACCTTCTGGTCTAAACTATTTATTCTCTTCTGTGGAAATTTATTTTGCTTTGGGGACCCTACCTTTGGGCTGAGATTAGAAAGCCTTAGGCCCTCAGGTTTTTCTTCCGCTTCAGCTGAGCCAAAAAGCCCCATGGTCTGAGATACCAGGTCAGACATCTGGGGGAGGGAGCCCCAGTTCCCTCCGCCCTGAGCAGATCTATCAGAGAGATCCCGGACTCGTCCAGGCCAGGCTCTGGCATAGCCTGTGCAGAGGTCCCAGGTGCACAGCAGGGGCATGGGCCCCTGGAGCCCTGGGTATGGTACGAACGAGGCACTTGAGCATCCCCTCCCCCCAGCCGCAGCCCTAGGGCAGCTAGTGGATTAGCTTGGGGGGGGGGGCACCAAAAGCCCTGAGATTTGAGTGGAGAGAAGGAAGATTAGATGCAACGAAAAAGAAAAGGTGAAAGGACTAGGAGGGGGGCTGACAAGATTAGAGGAGCGGCAAAGGAGGCAGAGGGCAGACTGACGGAGCAGACAGACAGAACAGGAGGCAGCGGAGAGCACAGAAGTGGCCAGCACAGGGTACAGGTTGGAGAAAGCAAAGATTAAGAGAACAGAAGGACATTGGAGCACTAGGGGAACAGAAGGAGAGGTCGGTGAGAGAGAAACACAGGGGCTCAGCAGTGGCAGTATGGAGATGAAAGTTAGATGCAGGGGGATAGACAAAGTGAAAGGGGCTCAGAGTTAGAACAAAGGAGCTGAGTAATGAAAGTGGAACACACCCTAAGGCAAAAGGCAGCTATAGCCCTTACTGTGTTAAAAAAGTTCCAGGCTCAGCAGGTGGAAAGAGACACGCCGGAATGCAGACAGGTTGTACTTTTTTTTTTTTTTGCAGGGCAATGGGGGTTAAGTGACTTGCCCAGGGTCACATAGCTAGTAAGTGTCAAGTGTCTGAGGATAGATTTGAACTCAGGTACTCCTGAATCCAGGGCTGGTGCTTTATCCACTGCGCCACCTAGCCACCCCAAGGTTGTACATTTTAATTCCCTGTATTTTTATGTTTAAATTGTATCTCATAAATAAACTCTGCTTTGATTATTTAGTTAAGAGGCTTCTTAATCTTTTGCTTATCAATTTTGGGTGTAGAGCAGTGTGGTGGAACTTTATAAATGGCCCATATTAAGTTAATAGCAGTCAGATAGCCAGCCAGTCAAAAGTCCCAGATTAAGTACCCCAGTCAGATTAGGCTCCCCAAATTAGGCCGGCAAGTTAACAAAATATTTTTCTACTTCCTAATTTTTTCCTCCAGAAGTCTAATTTCATTATTATCTCATATTTACAGCCTCAGTTCTTTGATAGGGACTTTGGACTAATTCTCTCTGGCAATCTTGGATGAATTGAGCAGAACTTGTTTGGTCCTATCTCCTTTGTAATCTGAATGCCATTGAAAATGCCAATCTGGAAGAACAGGGGAGTATGTTATTAGGTCCCATACCCTGACTCAAATTTCTTACTTTTGTCTCTATCTCCTGAGTTCTGGACTCAGCCAATGTCTGTAGGCTTCCCTTTCTCCTTTCCCTCATCCCCCTCACTGTAAACACTTGTCACCTGCATATAGCTTCTATGTCTCCTAAGAGTTCTAAGTTCCTGTTCAGTGATCTATAAAATCCAATCCTCTCCTCAACTTTTGTTACAATGGTTCAGGGCCAGCACCCAGCTTTAAGACCCCAATAAATGAATTAGTGTTGTCTTGTAACCCAACCCTGATCAGAGTACTTACCTGATTTAGGATTGATTATAAGAGCAATAGGGCAGCCAGGTGGCACAGTGGACAGGGTGCTGAGCCTGAAGTCACTAAAAGTCATCTTCACAAATTAAAATTTGGCCTCAGACATGTACTACCCTGGGCAAGTCACTTAACCTTATTTGTCTCAATTCCTCATCTATAAAATGAACTGGAAAAGAAAATGACAAATCACTCCAGTATCATTGTCAAGAAAACCCAAAAAGGGATCACAAAGAATTGGACATGACTGAAAAATGACTCAACAAAAACAACAGGAGCAATAGCAAGTTACTTCACCTCGCTCAGCCTCAGTTTCCTCATCTCAAAGTGGTTGTGGGGATAACATGAAATAATATTATCAAAACACTTTACAAACCTTAAAGCACGATATAAATGCTAGCTATTATTATTATTTATGAGGAAACCAAGGCCCACAATAACTTGTCTAAGATCACCTGGGTTGTAAACAACAGAGCCATAGTTCAAACCTGAACCCTTTCTGTTCAAAACCAAAGCTCTTTCCAGTCAACTGAACTACGGAAATGGAATGTCATCATTAATCTAATCACTACCACTGGAAAAAAAAAATAAAACATGCTGGTAGTATGGATCAACAGTGTCATATTTATATGAAAAGGCCAGGCATTATTAATAGATATTAGATCAGGTCCACCACAAAAGTCCTTCTCCGATGCCTCCTCATGGCAGAGAGGTGATTCTGAATTTTTGAAGACTATGCCACTAGAAGACAAACTTTGGTATGTCCAGTGAAATCAAAAAGGTTTCAAGGTTCTCAGGTTTGGTAACAAGCTATAGAAATCTGCCATGTAAGGACCAAGATGGGAAAAGCTTATTTCCCAAGGACTGACCACCAGATGATGAGTTTTTCACCTGAAGCAATGCTAAAAGCCCATCTACTAAGGCATAGAGGCTTTACTGTCTGGCTGAAAAAAAGAATATAATTAAATAATACACATTTGAAGTATTGGAACAGTAAATGAGAATAGCATTATCTCTTTCAGGCTACTGGCTTAGGAAGTTATTGATATGAAATATTAGGTAATAGCCTACTGTCCCAAAGGAGTTAGTGTAGTTTCTGAACATCACTCACAGAGTAAGGCTGTAAAAACATCTGACTCAATACCAAATTTTATGTATTAGCATGATCCAATGTGAGAAGGCTTTTCTTAGTAACTTTTCTAAAGGAATTTATTTTCCTCTTCTCCTCCTTTTCACTCAGTGAATCATTTCCTTTGCTTACTTCATGAATTTTCTCCAAAAAAAGCAACATTCACTGAGGCAAATTGCTGCCACACCCCTGCTGTTCTTTTCCTTTCTTCTCTTTCCTGATTTATTACTTGGTGTTTGCCCCAGACTCAGAAGAGTAATATCAGCTTTCTTTCATATACTAGCAAATGGATCACTCAAAGGACTTTTGCTGCAATGGTGACCAAACCTGGAAATAAACCAATGACATTTCTCTTTAAAATCCCCACTTCCACATTATTAATTATAAAAATTTACTCCAGGGGACATCTAGGTGGTGCAGTGGATAGAGCACTAACCCTGTATTCAGGAGGACCTGAGTTCAAATCTGGCCTCAGACACTTGACACTTACTAGCTGTGTGACCCTGGGCAAGTCACTTGACCCTCATTGCCCTGCCTCCCCCCCAAAAAAAAAATTTTTACTCCATATTTTTTTTTGCAAGGCAATGGGAATTAAGTGGCCCAGGGTCACACAGCTAGTGTCAAGTGTCTGAGGCCAGATTAGAACTCAGGTCTTCCTGAATCCAGGGCCAGTGCTCTATTCACTGCGCCACCTAGCTGCCCCCTTTACTCCATATTCTTAATGGTAGGACTGCCCCTTTTAACATCAATATTCTTCTATAGAAGTGGTGTGGCATTGTAGCTAGAGAAGCAGCCTTGAAACCAGAACAGACCTGGGCTTAAATCCTCTCTCTGACATATACTGTTTGTGTGACCCTAAGCAAGTCACATAATCTCTCAGTGTTCTAGACCAGTGGTGTGTCAAACTCAGATAGAACGGGATTCCTGTGGGTAGTATAGTAACTTAGAAAAACCACAAATTAACATTATCTACATTATATTTTTATTTATTTTGTTAAACCTTTCCCAGTTACATTTTAATATAGTTCTGGAAAGTTTTGTGGGTGGCTTGCTCCCTGCCTGGAGTTTGACACTGTGTCTCTTTGGCACAATTCTCTAAAACTATAAATTTCAGAGAAGCTGCCGACCTGCATCAGGCAAGAGAGTGTACTCACCTGGTAGTTCCCTGTACTAATGAAATCACATCCAGTTTCTTTTCCCTAGTTTTACAGTGATAATATATGGTTATAAATTATGAAACATAATCTGAGAAAAATTAAACTTACTAACAATTCAAAGCACAATAGAAATACACATAGTAGGGAAGTGACTAAAAAGGTATTATCAAAACTATATAAAACAAACACTATTCTCTCCTGGTTCTTACTTCTCTTTTTTAGATTCCTTTTTGAGATAACCATTTATGTCCCATCCCCTAACTATGAGTCTACCCTAAGGTGCTAGTCTCTTCACTTCCTGGATGACTGGAAGGTAGGTAGTGTCCTCAGTAGTAATAGGGAAATTCAGAACTCACAACCTTTATTATAAGTCTCAATTAAATTATAAAGCTTGGGGCAGGATGGGGTGGGGCGGGGGGTGGGGGTGGGGGTGGGGACAATAAGTTCTCTTCTGAGTAAGTTGCAGATATCTGCTAGGAATTTAGTTCAGAATGCCCAGTAAGCAATTGAGATGGGAGCTCATTTGTAAAGTGGAGGTAATTATACTTTCATCACCTTCTTCACAGAGTTGGGGGGAGAATCATATTTTAAACTGTCAGGTGTCATATATTATGACATATATGAAAGGAGCAGGAAGAAAACCTCCAGAATATTGGGCACCACCATCCCTCCAGTCATCTAGATTACTAATCCCAGTTTTATCATCAACTCCTCGTGCTCTCTCACACCCCATATATCCAATCAGTTGCCAGACCTTGCTGTTTCAACCTCCACAGCATCTCTAGCATAGGTCCTCACCTCTCCAGGGTTTAGGCCCTCATCACCTCCTGCCTACATTATTGCAATAGCCTTCTGATTGGTTCCCCTTCCTTAAGTCTCTCCTTACTTAATCTATCCTCCATGCAGCTGCCAAAGTTGGCATGAATCAAATCCCCTGATTTATGGAGAAATATGAATGATCTTACCAAACATGTACCCCATAGAGTCCAAAGACACAAAGAAAGGTCTCTTATATAGTACAATTTTAATAGCAGCACTTTTAGTGGCAACAAATAGCTGAAAACAACATAGGTTCTCACCAGTTGGGGAATAACTGAACAAAATGAGGTATATTTTTTTCTGAAATTAACAAACAGCAAATAAAATTTCCATATAAAAGTATAAATGGAAATTTTCATTTACATTGTAGAATAGAGAAGATTGTATATGCAGCTGTAAATCTCTGTTATATAGCACTTGCTTTTTAAGAATATAATTAATTCAATATGTAATCTCGAAGCTAACCTGCTTGTTTATAATTCCTTATGCTCTTCCTTCTGTTTGTTTTTCATTTTGGGGGCAAGGGGAAGGAGAGGGGTAGGTAACTTTATCCCTCTTTCTTCTCACCTCCCCCCTCATAAAAAAGAAGGAAAAACAAAACCCTTGTAACAAATATGCATAGTCAAGCAAAAACAAATTCTCACATTCTCACATTGGCCATGTGCAAAAATGTAGGTTTCATTCTACACCTTGAATCCATCACCTCTCTGTTGGGAGATGGGTAGCATGTTTCCTAGGTTTCTCTCAAACCTTTTTTCTTTTGTCACTTTGACATTCCATTCCATTCTTATACGTCAGTATTACCAAAAGAGGGAACTTAAAACCCAGGTCTTCCTTCCTTTGAAGATAGCCTCTCTATTGATTTCACCAGGCTTCCTCTCATACCTTTGTTATAAAGCTCAATTAAAATTTTTTAATGCCTTGAGATTTTTTCAGTGACATGGGCTCTAGAAACAAAGGGAAGAAATTAACTGGAATTTTCCAAATTCTCCTAACCAAAGAAAGTCTATATTAGCAAAAGACACTTGATACTTACTATCTGTGTGACCCTGAGCAAGTCACTTAACCCCAATTGCCTCACTAAAAAAAATAAAAAATAACTTAAAAAAAAATAAATTGGAAGATTGTTAATATTTCTTTGTATTTGGACAATGAACTTTAGATGCTTAACTGCACTTTCACAGGCTATTCAGACTCAAAACTAGCTTTTCTCAAGCACAGCAAGGATTTGAGCCCTCACTAGGAAATCCTGGGATTTGTAGCTTTCACTTTCCTGGGAGAGAATGGGGAAACATCACTTCATCAAAGAATGCAACAAGGCATGGAAAGGGCCCTGGAATTTTTAAAGCCACAATTGGGAGAGTGAGAGAAAGAGAGACAAAGGCAAAGGTATGAGGGCAATAACAGCACCTCCTCATTGGGTTGTTGGGAGAATTAAAGGTCATAATATATTCAAGATGTTTCACAAACTTTATAATGCTATATAAATGTCAGTTATTAACTACATTTAGATTTTTGTGCATATTCAAAATTACATAGTTAAAACTATGTGTATATATAACACTCCTTAGGCTCAATCCCCCAATTTGTGGCTTAGAATCCCCAGATTATGGGTACTAAGGTATTCTAAAGATAAATTTGTGGAGCTTCTGAATGATAATCAACCAGTAGTCTCAACTATCTTTTAGAAAGGTATTTACTCAGATGGTAAGGTAAGAACAGTTGGTACAAAACATTCCCCCCAAAACCTAGAGCACACTCCAACAAATTCATATAATGATCATGGGAAGAATGAACTTTAACCTAAGCTAAATATACAATGATAGTGAAACATACTATGTAAAGAACAACTGCAATTATGGAGAAGCTCTAAGGAACAGATTGAAGACTGGATCTCCCACTAAAGTGTACATCTCATCCATGCCCAGACTCATGCCTCATGCTCCTCTATAGCTGCCTCTTGCCACCACCCTATGGAGCAAGCCTCTGGTACAGTGGTTATCATCCATCTGCCCCTTTTCTGTCTAAGGGCCAGCCACTCTACCATGTCTAACCAAGATGTCTGGGCAAAAGGCACCTGAAACCCTCCCACTGAGTAATCTCAATTCTCTGCCTCAGCAACCTGCAGATCTGGATGTTAATCAAGGTACTATTGAAGTGACTAAACTAATATGAGAAATTGGAGAGAGATTGTATGTTGAAAACCCTGCTGGCAATTTATTGTCCACATTTTCCCACACAACCTGAAGTTGACTTTAACACAGATGGTTTTAACACTGGAGAGGCTCAGTATGTCCGCATTTAATCAACAAGAGATTATAAAAGAGTTTAAAGGGAAAATGTGAAGAAACTTCTTTGAAGGATGAAAAGGAACTTTTCAGTGAATGCTCCTAAACAAGAAGGACCCAGCAAAAATTTGTTTCAGAGGTCTGTCAAAAGACATTCTTTTCCATGTTTTTTTCTCTATTTCTTTTCTTTCTTTCTTTCTTTTTGCGGGATAATGAGGGTTAAGTGACTTGTCCAGGGTCACACAGCAATTTAAGTGTCAAGTATCTGAGGCCGGAATTGAATTCAGGTCCTCCTGAATCCAGGGCCGGTGCTTTATCCACTGTGCCACCTAGCTGCCCCCAAGACATTCTTTTCAACCACAGAAAATCCTTGAGAGTAAAATGTCATTTTTTTTTTTTTGCAGGGCAATGAGGGTTAAGTAACTTGCACGGGGTCACACAGCTAGTAAGTGTCAAGTGTCTGAGGCTGGATTTGAACTCAGGTCCTCCTGAATCCAGGGCGGGTGCTTTATCTACTATGCCACCTAGCTGCCCCTAAAATGTCATACTTCTTAAAGTCACAGGGATACTTTTGAAACTGAAGAGGGGGGTTGTTTGTTTTTTGGTTTTATTTTTGTTTGTTTTTGCTCCGTTTCAGCATTTTCCACCAAGGTTTAGTGTGGAAAAACTAATGTGAATTGGAATGAATGTTATAGTGAAGATCTAGGGTCTACTTTGTGAACAATGCCTCAGCTCTAAAACAGCAAGATTTGTAATACATCTGCTTTATGTGACCGGTGAGTGTGCTGCAATATACTTGGATATGCTATATGCATTGAAAAAGGCCAGTGGTTTCCATATTATGTGTATATAATAGCTCTCTGCTATGCAAACCTCTTAGACAGACTCACAGGACAAATACCTTTCCAGAGTTCATAGCTGTCATTTCTCTTCAGTATAGCAGGTCATTCCACCATCCTTGGGTGACTGTCTTTCCATATCCATTGCAGATATTTCCTCTGTGGTCAGCCAGTACCACTCCAATGGACACCATTTAACTCTTGACTACCAGTGGGACCTCTAATAGAATCTGTGGATCTTCCAAACTCAGTAGTAATCTTGACACTTCCACCTCAGAATATTCATTCACCTAAGATCAAGAAAAAATAAACACAAAGGGATGAGTCATACATTTGCTCACAATTGCCATGGCAGACAAGGCAGACACTTTTCCCTCACATAGCTCTTGAGGAAGCAGCCTGAAACATCCTTCTCCTTCAAAGCTTTGAGAGACAGACAGAAAGACAGAGACAGAAATAGAGACCAATCTACCCTTGCTTGCTTATATAGATATATATGTATATGTGTATATATAGATATATATCATATGCTCTACCAATTATACTTAACTTTTGATAAACTAATTATTTTTAATTTGCACCAACATGTTAACTGACCCATTAAATTAAGATTGCTGAGAACCTATGATTCCACAGTTACTGGTTCTAATGGTACCAACACAGAAATTCCAAGAATAAATTTTATTTGTATAACTTAAGTAAAACAACTGAACTCTTCATAAAATAATTTTACTTCTAACCTGAAAAGCATATATTTTGTATATGAATTCTGATTTGTGTTCAAAGAGAAAAAATATCAAAATATGAGCTGACATATAGTGTATTGACATAATAATGGTCTCTTCATTTTGTCTTTTGCTGATTCCCGTAGTTTGATTTATGGGTTACATCAAATAAAATTGAAGGAGGTGCAGCTAGGTGGCACAGTGGATAAAGCACCAGCCCTGGATTCAGGAGGACCTGAGTTCATATCCGGCCTCAGACACTTGACACTTACTAGTTGTGTGACCTTGGGCAAATCACTTAACCCTCATTGCCCCGCAAAATAATAATAATAATAATAAATAGAAATAAAATTGAAGGAAGTCTTAGTTTAGCCTCCTACCCCCTGCAAAAGTCTCTCTTCAACATCTAGCCTTCTGTTCCCTCCTGCCACCAATTATTGTAAAATCTTTAACCAGGCCCATGTTTTGCCTCACCAGTAGACTGCTAACCCCTCAAGGACTGGGATTACTTTATTTTTTGTCTTTGTATCTCTAATATCTAGCACAATGCCTTAAACATAGTAAGCATTTAATGTTTTTTGAATTGAATGCAATGGTGCAAAAATAGGCATGTTATTATTTACAGTATAATGTTCAGTGCTGAACATTAGAGACAATGAACGTTTGAGACAATGGAATCCACTAAAAGACTGAAAGCAAAGAAACTTGAGACAACACAAAAACTTGGGTGACCTTGTTTTAAATTGACAATGGCCAAAAAAGAATAGGAAGACTATACACTTATTGATATAGAAAGGTGGTAAGGTGTACAAAGTTGGAAAAAAAAAAGGACATTATGCAATTCTAAAAAAATTAAGATTCTGGGAAAAGTACTGAGCTTCAACATAATCCTACCTTAATGGGATGTTAGAAGTTGCCAAAATGGCTCATGAAAAGAATTTGGTTTAAAGCAAATGCTCCTTTTACACTGTATGAAAACTATAGAACTTGTCCCAAAGGTCATTACCATCTAAAAGAGAAAAGTATATAAAGAAATATTCCCCAAGACAGTGAGGCACTGTTTTCCCTTCCATTAAATGTTCAGTGATGTTAAATGGAAGGTGAAAGAGATAAATTATATCAAAGCACAGGGTGTGATTTACTTTATTTCTAAAAGGTAATGGTGGGGGCAGCCAGGTGGTGCAGTGGATATAGCACCAGCCCTGGATTCAGGAGGACCTGAGTTCAATTCCAGCCTCAGATACTTGACATTTAAATAGCTGTGTGACCTTGGGAAAGTCACTTAACCCTCATAGCCCTGCAAAAACAAAAATAAAATAAAATGTAATGGAAAGCTTATTGACCTTCAGGGGAAAGACAATTTTGTTACTTACTTTAGACTCTCTGATCTGATTTTAAAGGTCAGCAACTCACAGAGATGGTATTTCTATTCCACTCAGGAGGTAGCTAGGTGGCCCAGTAGATAGGGAACTGGGCCTAGAGAAGACCTGAGTTTAAATCCAACCTTAGATACTTGCCAGTTATATGCCCTTGGGAAAGCTACTTGATCTCTATTTGCCTTAGTTTCTTCAACTATAAAATGGGGATAATTATAGTGTAAAGAATTGTTATTTGAGGTTTTTATGACCCCATCTTTTGGCTAGAATTTTTTTTAAAAAACTTTGGTGTACACACTGGCCTCTAGGGTGCTCCACCCACTGGTTGTAGCCATCACCATGGCGCTGGCACCTCATGTCATCACCACTCGCCAACACCTACATGAGCCTGGCAAAATTATAATGATTGCAAGCCTAGTGAGGGCAGTCATGTGACTGTCAGAGTGGCCAGCCAATTGGCTGGGGGCTGCCTGAGGTTTGCTGGGAAGAGGGAGGAGATTTTCGCCATTCTAGCTAGAAGCTGGAAAGCAAGAGGAAGCTGCTGTGTATTCTCAGCTGATTCCTGGGCGGTGGTGTTATTCAGGTTATATAATTTCCCTTTCCCCATTTTATTTCCTTTCCCTTGATCCTACTAACACTCCCCATTTAAAAATTGGTCCCCACAATAATATCTACATTCCAAGATTGTTTGACACACACATAGTAGTGTGAGAAAACAATGGGATTTGATACTCAAAGGCTCACCTGGAGATTAAACTAAACTGATTAAAAACCGCCTCTGTTCCAGACCTATAAAAAGCTTCCAGACTCCGTTTGAGGAGAGTTCGTGGTTGAAGCAGGCTCATGGTGGAGGACTTGAGGAAAAACCAGACCCGGCTGGAACTCTAGGCAAGATAGGTCTTTTCTTAACTTTCTGAACTCCATGTGTTTTCCTTTTTACTAATACTTAGTATGCTTTAATAAATACTTAATGCCCAAAGCATGGTGCTAAAGCTTCTAATTTAAGGCAAGCACGCATTTAGATTTTAAACATCTTGGTAGGTAATATAAAACACTAGTTATCATTATCATCGCTGTTATTAACTAGTCAATGGGCAAGAGAATTTCTCTAATTTAAACTTTTATTGACCAATTCCAGGAGAGAATGTGGGTATAGTATTTGTCTTTTCTGTATGCATAGTAGCACTGGAACAAAATATTAGTGGGGCAATTTCTTTCAATATGAGTAGCTCAGAGGACATTATTATGAGTGACAGTGTTAAGGAGACTGCCTGAGATAGTTAAGTTCACCTTGACATATTATTTGATGCCAAAATTCTCAATTTCAATAACAATCCACAAAAATGTAATGGAGGTGTGAGTTTCCCAATCAACTTAGTAAGTTTATAGGATGGCTAGCCTTCATCCAGGACTTCTGAAAGAACTCTGCACAGAGGATGGGCATGCCCATTGAGATGTTAAGAGATGTTTAGAAATGTTAGGGCTGATTGATTACATCTCAAAGATTGACACTGCCCCCCAAGATTAATTGGCTGGTTTAAAGCCTCCCCTTACTGCCCCATATAAGAGTAGGTCCCTAACCTGACTGGCATAAAGTATGTGGTGCAGTGGATAAAGCACCGGCCCTGGATTCAGGAGGACCCAAATTCAAAATCAGCCTCAGACACTTAACACTTACTAGCTGTGTGACCCTGGGTAAGTCACTTAACCGCCATTGCTTCTCAAACAAACAAAAACAAACAAAAAAAAGACTGGGCCCCAAAGATAATTTGTTAAGCTAAGATTTGGTAGAATGGTCCTTGTGTCAGAACCACTCTTCTCTATTGGTCTATAAAGTCACTTAACCTGTGTTTGCCTGAGTTTTTCCACTATAAAATGGGGATAATAAAGCACCTCCCTCCCAGGATCTTTGTGAGATAATATTTGTAAAGCATGGTGCCTGGCACATAGTATAGCTATATAAATATGTATATGTATATAGCTAAATAATATGTACAAATAGCTATATAGAAGCTTATTATCATTATGGGATGAAGGAAAGAAAAATTCCCTCTTTCCACATTCACAGGGTCTCTTCCCATAGGTAGCTCCTATGTTGCAATCTCCCCCACTCTCAACCTGCTGAAATTTATATAGCATTTATCTATTTAAAACACCTAAGGCTGTGGTTAATTTGTTTAATTATTATAATTACAGGTCTTTGAACTTGATAATGAGATTATGAGCACAGCTAGGTGGCACAGTAGATGGAGCAGCTGGACATGGAGTTAAGGAGACTCATCTTTCTGAGTACAAATTTTTTGGCATACACTTACTAGCTGTATGGACCCTATGCAAGTCATTTAACCCCATTTACCTCAGTTTCCTCATCTGTAAAATGAGCTGGAGAAGGAAATGGCAAAGCACTCCAGTATCTTTGCCAATAAAACATCAAATGGGGTCATGAAGAGTCAGAGAGGACTGAAAATGACTCAGCAACAATAAATGGGATTATGGCATAGCCACAACTTTACAGTTATTTTGACTCACAAGTGATAATTACATTCTAATTTTCACAGAGTCTATTACTTGTGTAAAATATATTCTTTTCTGTTCTAAGATGTTTATTCACCTTTCAATTCTTTTCTCCAGAACTCTTTTTTCATATCTCATCCCTTGTTTCATTTTTTCCCAGTATCCTTGTAGTCTATTTTTTGTCTCTGAGTTTGTTTCAGTTGTTCTGGAGTTATTTGGGTGTCTCTGGTTCTATAGCAATTCTTTATAGTGACTGGTGACTTCTGTTTGCTTATATTGCCAACCTGAATTCCTAGGTTGTGACTTTATGCCAGTCAGATTATTGCCTCAGCTATACTCTTGGGTAGAATAGTTCAATGGTGCTTGGTCTCAACCTGAGTCACCAGGGTTTCTGGTGAACTCCAATTTGCACAGTGTGTCTTGGCTCAGGGTCTTGGTAGATTTCATGCCCCCTAGATCTTCAGGTTCCCCTATGGCATCAGTCACCAGAGTGCTTCAGACTTCTGTAGTCCCTGGGGTTTTCTAGCCTAAACACTGTTGTTCTGGACTGGTGGCTGCTAGTTACCTCCTGCTTCTGAGGTCCAAGTGCTTTGGGTTTCTTATCACCCTTGAACATCTCCATAGAGTCCTTGATTCTCCCTGCCTCCAGAAAGAGACCTTTACAGACAAGAGTGTGTTGGAGTCAGCTCAAACCAATTTGCAAGAACTCTTTGTTAAATTTTCAGTATGAGGACTTACACCTTGGATATTAGCAAATGCTATTAGCTCATAATTCAGTTTAGTGTTTTGTTGATTGTCTAAATCTAAAATATTGCTCAAAGAGGTTTAACTTAACTTGGCTTCTTCATTCAATCTGGTGGCATGTTCAGAATCCATCCACCTGAGGCCTAGCACAATTATTAGATGTCTATGTACCACAAAATGTGGTATGGTAAACTTTCCATAACATTTTCAGGTGTCATCATGGACACATAACTAAATTTGGCCTTGATCCAGACATATAGTGGTAAAAAGTGTTAGTGATGTCATAATTGTCTCAATTTTGTATTGTGGATGGATATGAGTATCCTCCAAAGGGGGACTCCAATATGCTGTATATATATCAAATTTAAACTTGTTTTGTATATTTTGAAGAACTTTCATTGTTTAATTTGAACATTTTTGGACAATGCTATACTAAAGATTAATGAAAATCCAGCAGATCCAGAGACAACCAGAATCCAGACCAGAGTCCAGTTCCCCTGATGACATCTCAACCCTCCTTCAAAGACAAGATTTTAAGGACTTTAAATGGACATTTTTGTTTTTCCTTCTGTTACTATATACATCATCTGTAATATGTATTGTCCCTCTCCTATATTGTTATTAGTATATTGTTTGTTAGAATTGGTTATGATATTCTGTTATTTTTTAAAATTTATTTATTGTTTATTATTTATTGTTCCATCAAGGAAACACCCATTTTTCTTGGTGAAACAAAGGGGGGAATGTAAAGAATTAGTTGTTATTTGAGGTTTTTATTCCTTGGCGCGTACTGGCCTGGGGCTCCGCAAACTGCACGGTACTCCACCCACTGGTTGTAGCCATTGCCATGGTGCTGGCACCTCATGTCATCACCACTTGCTGACGCCTACATGGGCCTGGCAAAATTATAATGATTGAAAGCATAGTGAGGGCAGTCATGTGACTGTCAGAGAGGCCAGATAATTGGTTGGGGGCTGTGTGGGGTTTCTGGGAACAGGGAGAAGCTGCCATTCTAGCTGGAAGCTGGAAGGCGACAGGAGCTCTGCTGTGTATTCTCAGCTGATTCCTGGGTGGTGGTATTTTTCAGGTTGTATAATTTCCCTTTCCCCATTTTATTTCCTTTCCCTTGATCCTACTGATCCTGTTTGTGTTCTTTTTTTTTTTTTAAGTTTGTTCTTGTTAAAATAAATCCTGTTTTGTTTTGAGAGAGGTTGCCAGTCTCCTTCCTTGCCCCAATATTGCAGCAAGCCGCTTAGCCAACACTCCCCAATTAAAAATTGGTCCCCACAAACTCCAATAATAATTTTTACCACATTCCCCCCTTTTGTTTCTTTGAAAAAAGTATGGTTTGCTCGATGAAACAGCCAAAAACAACAGAATATAATACCCTATGCTACAAATAATATGTTAATAATAATATAGAAAAGGGAGAGAGAAAAGTTCTGTCCAGAGGGGTGGTCCCTCATGAACTGGCGCTTTGACACTGCCCTACAGAGGGAAGGCCTCTGCAGAGAATACATGTTACAAATGGTGTATATTATAACAGAAGGAAAAAAGAAAAACAAAACAAAACTGCTCATTTAAAGTCTGAGATCTTGTCCTCTTGGAGTGGTCATCAGAAAAAAACTAGACTCTGGTCTGGAGTCATCAGGAAAGCTGGACTATGGTCTGGACTCTAGTTGTCTCTGGACTCACTTCTTTAGCTATTGAACTGCTGGATTTTTTTTTCTTTCTTTTTTTTTTTTTAAGTGAGGCAATTGGGGTTAAGTGACTTGCCCAGGGTCACACAGCTAGTAAGTGTTAAGTGTCTGAGGCCGGATTTGAACCCAGGTACTCCTGACTCCAGGGCCGGTGCTCTATCTACTGCACCACCTAGCTGCCCCCAACTGCTGGATTTTTACTAATCCTTAGCATAGCATTGTCAATGATCAAATTAAACAGTAAGAGTTCTTCAAAATATAACTCATACTCAAACTCTCTCTCTCTCTCTCTCTCTCTATATATATATATATATATATATATATATATATATATATATATATATAACATTACATTCCCCTCCTTTATATAATACACGGTTGAGGTAGTTATGCAATCTATAACACTTCTTACCACCATGTGTCTGGATCAAAGCCAAATTTAGTAATGTGTCCATGAAACCTGAAAATGTTATGGAAAGGTTACCATACCACATCTCATGGTTCTGAGACATCCAGCAATTGTGCTAGGCCACAGGTGGATGGATTCTGACCATGTCATCAGACTGAGTGAAAGAAAAAGAAAACATTTAGGAGGGAGAGAGGAAGAAATTGGATTATGTCTAGCAATTGTGGTCTACATAGTCATCATCATAAGCAAACCATGGACTTACGTGTACCCATCTCTCCTCCTATTGTACATATATTCTCTCCAGGGACTGCATCAAGCTCACTATAAGAGCAGTTAGTCTTTGAAATGATAAGTTTCCATAATTCATAAATCTCATATTAATTTCACCAAAGACAGTATGATGGTAAAAATGCGTGTTATGCTGCATAACTGAGGATATACTTGTAACATATACAATAATTCCAAACCATACCCAGAGTATAATGACATATAAATGATAAATGAATGTAAATAGCTGATAATATTAGATATTATTACAAAATCTTCTTTGAGCAAGTAAACACGTCATCTTGTACATGAATTCTCTATCTAGTATGACATTAACAGATACTTAAAGTGATAATCAATTTATCAAAAAGAAATAAAACTTTAATCAGCAAGACTCAATATCCAATATATTCATTGATAAATCAAGCAATAGGTTTCAATAACCCTTTTTTTTTAGAACATAATCCCATAAACAAACTCATCAAACCCATGGTTCTTTCAAAAAAAATATTGTGATAGCTTCTGAGACCCAATAGCTCCAGAATAAATTAAAAATAAGATTAAATTAAATTAAAAGGAGTGAGTTCTACCTAACTATCCACAAAGAAAAAAGTGAGTAGATGAAGAATATCTATTCTACAGATTATGATATGCAGTTGGATGGACTATAGAGCTGATCCAGAATTACATAAACTTAGTTAATGTAGATAGGTAATGAACTAGGCCCAGAATTAAATAGAGGAAATTGAGCAATATTATTATTACATGACTATGAGTAAGGGAATATTGCTGACCCTGAAGAATTAAAGTTTAAGGTCACTCAGAGATCAATGGAGAAATATATATTAGCTATGATAAGGCTAGGGAATATTATTGATTAAGAGTTGTGTAGGATAAGAAGCATAAAAATTATCATCAGAAATGTGTGACCAGACAAGGAAATGAGCTGGTCATGAAGTGAGAACAAGGGATAGCCAATGGGTGTCCTATATGTCCCAATGATCCTATGTCAATATTTATATAGAAATTATATCCATACAATATCAAGAGCTATATAGAAAGGCATCCCACACATTTCTTGGGAAGGGGGGAGATTAGGTGAGTAAAAATAAAGATGCTACTTTTTTTCCATTAAAATTCATAAACCTCTTGAAAGGTACCAATAGTCCCTAGGTTGAAAACCCCTACTATGGATAGTGAGGCCACAAAGTGTTCCTGTTTGTGGAAGACATTATCCAAATTGCATCAAATACCAGAGCTCCTCAAAAAAAGTCATGACCTCTCAAAAAAGATCAGCTTGACCCTACATGAAGAACAGACTACCTTATCCTTATTGTACATTGTAGGCACAGTATGTTTGTTGAATGAGTTACTAATAAATTAATTTCTTCTTGCTAGATTGATCAACTGCTGTTTGTTTCTTACATCTAGTTCTTTGCATGAAATCTGGTTTACCTATATAAGTACAAAGTATCATATAGGTGTTTATTGAATATAAAATATTGCCATGCACAACATAATATTATCTAGTTTAGAGTTACATAAGTATGTGTTATCTCTTTCTTCAGTTTATTAAGAATACAATACAGGATAGGGACTGGTAAATGAGATAGCTTCTCAGTGATTATAGATAGACCTTTGCTTCTTCTCTATCATCTCACTCTGTGACGTATTTTCTTTCTATTTTGTCTTTCTACTTATGAAAAAAAGTTGGAGTACATTTTCCAAAGCAGATGTTAAAAACCTCATGGTATACTTAAGTGTTGAAGCTAAGTATCTGAAAACAAAGGGGGTACTTAGTTTAAAAATTATAGTATGTGATTAAATTGTAATATTACTGTGCAGTAAGAAATGACAAATATGAGGAATTTTGAAAAACATGAGATTTGTATGAACTGATACAGAGCAGAATGAGCATAACCAAAAATCAATGTACACAATAACTGAAACAACTTAAATGAAAAAGGAAGTAGAATTCTAAATATTAGAAAAAAAAACAATAAAAGTCCTGGATACCAGATAGTAAAAATCTACCTGCTTCTCATATCTTTTGATCTATGCTTGTTCTTCATAATTTTGCGATATCAACTTTTCATTTTGTCTGTGCAAGTGTGTATGTGTGTGTATTCTATCTATCTGATAGTAGTCATCATATATATTGTTTTCTTGGCTCTGCTTAGTTCACTCTGCATCAGTTCATGTAGATCTTCCCAAGGTTCTCTGTATTCATCCCATTCACCATTTTTTACAACACAGTAATATTCCATTATATTCACAGACCACGATTTGTTTAACTGTTCCCTAAGTGATGGAAACAAGTTTGTTTCCAATTTTTTGCTAAGTTTCTGCAAGAAGTCTCCACACAGAGAAAAGGACTTCCAGAGCAGGTGTTGTGAGTTAAACCTCATCACACATATTTCTTTCTTAAATATGTGACTTGCTACAACCATGGTCTAAGTTTAAGCTTATTCCTCTTTTGGAAGCTGTATTTATGGGAAGGAGTGATCTGGGGGCCTAGGAGAATGTTTTATATTAATTGTCTTTACCATTTTATCTGCGGCTCACTATTTAGGTTTCTGATGGCTTAGAATGACTATAAATAGCAATCATTTTCTGTTCTGGTCAAAAACTCTGAGGGTCAGGGGAAAAAAACAACACTCTGAGGGTCTTCCCCTCCCAGAATGAGATCTCTGTGATGTTAAATTGATTGAGCCATCTTTTGTCTCAATTCACCCAGCCCTATTTAGTCCATGAATAGGTGTGACCTCCAACAAACTGAGACCTGGGAAAGATCTTAATTTTAAAAGATCAAGGTCACCCCCTGCATCCCAAGACATTGCCAGTCATCTTGACCTTTGTAACTTGACTTCAATGACCCTAGAAGAGAGAGTCAGGTTGAAGATTTTGCTTATCTCTGCCCCACTCATATCCAATTCACATGTAATTGATGTCATTGCTTTAAGGATGAACAACAATTCTTTGCTACCATAAAAAAGTGCTGCTATTCATCTTCTGGTGTATCTGGGGACTTTCTTCTTAACAATGACCTCCTTGGGGCTTAAGTCTAGTAAAGGAATAAGCATTTTAGTCATTATATTTGTATAATTCTAAATTGCTTTCTGAAATGATTGTACTGATACACAGCTCTAACAACAATGCACTATTGTGCCTATTTTTCAAACAATGCACCCCCCAAACATCAACTATTGCCATCTTTTGTCATCTTTGCCAATTTGCAGGATGTGAGGTAAAAACCCCAGGGCTGTTTTGATTTGCATTTCTCTTGTTATTAATGATTTGGAGCATTCTTTCATGCAGTTGTCATAGTTTTAAAATTGGAATTGTCTCCCTCCTGAGGAGACAAACCTCCTGTCCTGGCTTCCCAGGTTTCCTACGAAGTCTCAGCTCAAATCCCACCTTCTTCAAAAAGCTTCTCCTGGGGCAGCTAGGTGGCACAGTGGATATAACATGGGCCCTGGATTCAAGAGGACCTGAGTTCAAATCCGACCTCAGACACTTGACACTTACTAGCTGTGTGACCCTGGGCAAGTCACTTAACCCCCATTGCCCTGCAAAAAAAAAAAAAAAAAAAAAGAAGTTTCTCCTGACCCCTCTTAATAATCACGCTTTCCCTCCAAGATCACTTCAAAGTGATCCTGTATATATCATATCTTATATAGCTATTTGCAAGTTGCCTTCCCCATTCAAATATGAACTTGAGGGTAGGTATTATTTCTGCCCTTGTTCGTATCCCTAGATCTTAGCAGAATATCTGGCACATTTAGTAAACTGCTTAAAATGTGCTTGCTGGCTTGATTGGTTGTGTCTAAGAGAGGGAAGAGGGCTAATAAATTCCCCTACCTTTGAGATTAACTATGAATGTTAGTTTATGCATAAGGATTTGAGATGGATTGAATTTCATCACTAACACAACCTCCACCACTGCCACCCAAAATATAAATTGCCCTATCCTTCATCTTGATTATTTAAAAGCATGTGAGTATGCCTTTGGTAATGAATCAGAAGCAAAATTTCAGATAATTGCCAAATTACTGATCAATATTTCCCTATTTCTTGCTTAGTCAGCTATTTACTTAAAAAAAAAGGGGGGGGCAGCTAGGTGGCGCAGTGGATAAAGCACTGGCCTTGGATTCAGGAGGACCTGAGTTCAAATCCAGCCTCAGACACTTGACACTGGCTGTGTGACCCTGGGCAAGTCACTTAACCCCAATTGCCCCACAAAACAAAACAAAACAAAAAATCTCACATTGGGGAGCTAGTAAACAATTTACCACCAAGTCTTGGCGAGCAGGATCCTATTCTTTAATCACTTCAGAAAGATCACTTATGTAACTACCTAATCAGACTTTATTCTAAACTGGGTAATTATCATACATAAATCATTTAGTCCCTTTTTGTCTTTGATGTCAATCTACAAAATAAGTGCATATAAATTCTTTTCCATCTATCATAAAAAAATCAAGATTCATAAAGATGTAAGTGAGCCAAGTATGAGTCATTGGTTATTGGTTTATTTTTATGGAGTTCTCTTATTGCCTTGTGAAATGACAGATAAGTAGTTACCTGATTAACTCAGAAATGATTCTTCCAGAGTATTAGATTAAGGTTATCAGAAGATATCTTTAAAAAAAAAAAGAAGATATCTTTATATTTCTATGTTTTTAATTATCTTAGCCATGACATTTGGAGAAATAATACCAGAAAAATAACTTACTATCAGAAAAAAGAAAATAACTTTCCTATTTTGAAGTGGAAACAGTGAAAAGATTCCTCCAAATTAAAAAAAAAACTTTGGTATATGAATCTTTCATTTCAGTCATCCATCATAGAGCTAGAGGGGACATAGAAAACATGTAGTATAACTCCCTCACTTTACAAATGAGGGAATTTAATTGCTGTGTGACCCTAAATAAGCCATTTTGCCTCTCTTTACCTTTGTTTCTTCATCTGTTAAACAAGGTAATTGCTGATGTTGTTCAGTCATGTCTGACTCTACTACATGACCCCATGGAGTTTGTCTTGACAAAGATACTTGTGTGGTTTGCCATTTCCTTCTCTCTCTCTCTCTCTCTCTCTCTCTCTCTCTCTCTCTCTCTCTCTCTCTCTCGGGGCAATGAGGGTTAAGTGATTTGCCCAGGGTCACACAGCTATCTAAGTGTCAAGTATCTAAGGCTGGAATTGAACTCATGTCCTCCTGAATCCAGGGCTGGTGCTTTATCCACTGTGCCACCTAGCTGCCCCCATTTCTTCCTCCAATGGGTCCGCATTTTATAGATGAGGAACTAAGGCAAATAGGGGTCAAGTGTCACACAACTAGTAAATGTCTGAGGCCAAAATTGAACTCAGATCTTTTTTATTCCAGACCCTGTGCTTTATCCACTGTACTACTTAGCTGCCCCCAAGATCATCTAATATTCTATATCAAGATACATGTTAAGATACCGAAAGAAGTAGAATTTAATTCCCAGAACACCAACCACAAAACAATAAAAATTGAATGTCGCAAAATTACAAAGAATCTCCTTTGCAGAGGTGAGTGACTCATAGGTATGGGACATCATATATATTTTCAGATTTTTTTTTGATTGATCAGTTTTGCTGATTTTTTCTTCTCCCCCCCCCTTTTTTTTTACTTTTAAAAAGTCTGTTATATGGGATGCCTCTCTGAGAAAAAAATGTGGAGGGACCTGGGGGGAAAATTACACTATGTCCAAACAAAAAATGTCCACTGCTAGGTTTATATCCCAAAGTCATCCCCCAAAAAAAGAGAAAAAGGCCTATTTCTACAAAACTATTTATAGCAACTCTTTTTGTGATGGCTAAGAATTGGGAATCAAAGGGATGCCCATCAATTGAGGAATGTCTAAACACACTGTGGTATATGATGGTGATGGAATATTACTGTGCTATAAGAAGTGACAAACAATATTATTTCAGAAAGGCCTGCAAAGACTTATATAAACTGATGTATAGTGAAGTGAGCAGAACCAGGAGAACATTGTACACAGTGACAGCAATGTTGTTTGATGAAGAACTGTGAATTACTTAACTATTCTCAGCAATACAATGATCTAAGACAATCCAAAAGGACTAATGATAAAGTATACTATCCACCAACAAAGAAAGAACTGATACTGATTGAACACAGACTGAAGCATGATATTTTTTACTTTTTCATTTTCTTTCTTTTATTCAGGTTTTCTTATACAAAATGACTAATATGGTAATGTTTTACATAATTGCACATATATAACCTGCATCTGAGTGCTTACTGCCTCAGGGAGGAGAGGGGAGGGAAGGAAGAATAGAATTTAGAATTCAAAACTTTAAATAAAAATGCTTATTATTATTTTTTAAAGATTAATAAAATTTATTTTTAAAAATAATATAATTGCTTTTAGTGCAACAAAAGAAATAAATATTTTTCTACATATGTGTTAAAGTCCAAAATTACCTAATGCCCATTAACAATAAATAACCTTTAACAAACTAATGAATTTTAACTTCATACTTACACTTCTACTGTCAACTGAAAATTTATATGTGCTCAAACTAAGGGTGTTATATAAGGTCCCCTTGTACACATATTAATTTATATATTTAAACTATGGTTTCCTAGTCATTATTTTCCATCAGGAAGAGAAAAGGTGCTTATATTTCATAGTAATATATGAATTGTGGAAAGCTAACAAAAACAGTCCCATTCTCAGACAAAATTTTCAGAGAACTTAAGAAAGCAGAAAGCATAGGTAATAAAGTATTAAGATAATAAATAATAAAATATTAAATAGTTAAACTAATAAATTATTTTACTTCATAATAAAAACTGTGAAGAACCTAATTAATTAATTACTAGCAGTTCCTTTTTTGTCCACATTCGCTTTGCATATGTGGACAGATTTAGGGAAAACTAATTTCAAAGGGTCCTCAGAAAAAAAGGATAGGTCAGATGCAG
The DNA here is from genome assembly GCF_019393635.1 of Dromiciops gliroides. NCBI lineage: Eukaryota > Metazoa > Chordata > Mammalia > Microbiotheria > Microbiotheriidae > Dromiciops > Dromiciops gliroides. The sequence continues at coordinate 505,107,317 of NC_057861.1, read as the reverse complement.
TAAGCTTGAAATGCTATAGTGGAAGTCAGCCCAAGAAGAAGACAAGCTCTCAAGAATGATAATTTGACCAAAAAAGAAAAAAGAATGATATTCTATTTGCTCAATCCTAATTCTTGTTGTTATTTTTTGTTTTTGTTTTTGTTTTTGTTTTTTTTGGGGGGGAACGGGGGTTAAGTGACTTGCCCAGGGTCACACAGCTAGTAAGTGTCAAGTGTCTGAGGCTAGATTTGAACTCAGGTACTCCTGAATCCAGGGCCAGCGCTTTAACCACTGTGTCATTGAGCTGCCCCCTCAATCCTAATTCTTAAGCAATGATTTTCTTCAGAGGGTTTTTGTACCTTTTCCATTTGGCCAATTTGACTTTTCAAGCTGTTGACTTTTTTTTTCATGACCCTCCTGCATCACTCTCATTTCTCTTTCCATTTTTTCCTCTACCTCTCTTACTTTATCTTCAAAGTCTGGCCTATGCTGTGGTCTGTAAGCAACCACTGGCCTACTTACTCTTTAACCCAGAAGCAGAAATCTGATTCTCTGTGGTCTGCAAGCTTGGTGTGTCTATGCCCTTCTCCCACTGGGTTGCTGCCACTCAAGTCTGCTTCCTGGGCAACAGAACAGCACTCTGCCTCAGCTCCAGCAGAGACCCCTGCTATCTCCCCCTCACCAATTGCTGGATCCCCTCACTGGTCCATAAGCTGAGTTCCAGAAGTAGTCATCCAGCACGGTGCTTCTATGTTCTCTTCTCAGCCCAGTACAGCCACCCTTTTAAGCTATCTTTGGCTGGAAAATGATCTCACTCTGTTCTTTTGTGGGTTCTGCTGCTCCAGGAATTATCATATGGCATTATTCGGAGGTATGTGGACAGATCGCAGGGAGTTCCAAAAGTTACAGCCTTTTCCTCTAACATCTTTACTCTGCCCCCCAAAAGAATGATATTCTGAAGATACAAGTAGAATTCCAATGAAGAAGAAAAAAAGGAGCCATCTAAAGAGATTAATGTATCTGTATAGGGAATTAAATTCATTTTTAAAAATAAATGTGTGTGTGATAATGGACTGGCAAATACTAATAGGAAACTGACCTGGGAGCATGTTGCCTAACAACCCATGATGCAAATGTTCCCAGGACTGAACCTCATTGACCAATACCCAGTTACTTATACAAAATGGAAACAAGAAGAGGAAATTTAGGATGAATATAAAAGAATACTAGAATGGTTCAGTGAGAACTGGGTCGTGAGACCAGTGAATACATAGGACAACAAAGGGCTCTGTTGAGGGGCAAGAAGAAGATCAAAGAAGTTATAGGGCTCCTTTTTTTTTTGAGATGGATAGGATAATAATCTTAAATCTCAAGTAAAATGACAAAGAAAAAGTGACTTATTTTGCTTCTATTCTCTCTTCCAAGATGAATTATTTTCAAAATGTAACTATAAATAGTTAAAACTGAGTTGAAGCTAAAATATGTATGGAAATAGTAAGAGAGCACCTAGTTACTCCTTAATTAATTTGAATTACCTGACCCCGGGCAACCATCCTAGAATACTTAAAGAATTGGCAGATATGATTGCTGAGCCACCATCAGTAACCTTGAAAAGATCATGAAGAATGGAAGATGTGTCATAGGCCTAGAAAAAAGTAAATGTCCTTGTTTTCAAAAAAATAAAGAAAAGAAAAATGGGTCAATTTCCCAGTTTAGTAATTTTTCAGTGATGTCTGACCTTTCATGACCCCTTTGGAGGTTTTCTTGGCAAAGATAGCAGAGTGGTTTGCCATTTCCTAGATTTATAGATGAGGAAACTGAAGTGAACAGGGTTAAGAGACTTGACCAGGGTCACACAAACAGTAAGTATCTGAGGCCAAATTCAAACTCAAGAAGATGAATCTTCTTGATTCCAGGTCTGACACTCTACCCATTGTGCCACCTAGCTGTCCTTTGTTCAATTTCCAATAGAAGTCTAACACACATTATTAAAGGGAGGTTTTGTGAGCATTTAAAAAGGAAACTGGTAGTCAGTAAAAGCAGATTTCCCATTTCCTTTTTTTACTGGATAGCCAGACTAATGGATCAGAGGAATACTATAGACATAAAATTGTTATTGTTCAGTCATGTCTAACTCTTCCTGACCCATTTGGGGTTTTCTTGGCAAAGATACTGGAGTAGTTTGTTATTTCCTTCTCCAGCTCATTTGACAAATGAGGAACTGAGGTAAACAGGGTTAAGTGACTTACCTAGTGTCACACAACTAGTAAGTATCCGAGGCCAAATTTGAACTTATGAAGAGGAATCTTCCTGACTGCAGGCCCAGTGCCCTTTCCACTGTGCCACCTAGCTGTCTATTGACATAAAATACCTATATTTTAATGAAGTATTTGACAAAGTCAAAGTGTGAGATAAAGGGATATGAGCAATACACAGTTAGGACTCAAAATGATTGGACCCAGTCATTAATGTATTAATGTCAACTTTGAGGCTTCCAGTTGAATGCCCCAGAAAACTATAGCCTTAGTCATGTCTTATTCAATATTTTCATTATTGAGTTGGATGAAGGTGTAGATAGCATGCTTGTCAAAATTGCATATGACACAAAGTTGGGGAGAGAACTAATGCATTAAATGATAGTGAGGATCCAGAAATACCTAGAATAATAGGCTGAATGTGATACAATGAAATTTACTAGAAATAAACATAAAGTTCTACACAGAGATTCCAAAAAACAAGGAGGACAACAGTCATTATGAGAAAACTAAAGGGATTAGAGTGGACTTGAAGCTTACTTAATATGAGTTAACAATGTCACAGGGTAGCCAGAAAAGCTAAAGCTATTCTAGGCTCCATTAGGCATAGTGTTCAGAATGAGCAAGGTGTTAATCAATCTGTACTCTCCCCTACCTATATCCAAAGTTCTGTGTAAAGTTCTGGGTGCCATATTTTAAGGACATGTTGATGCGCTAGAAGATATCCAGGAGGAGGCAAAAATAATGTATATCCACACTATCATTTCTTTCCCATCCTAGTCATTCTGAAACTCCAGCTATCACTGGACAAATATGTTCCTCATCACCTGACTAGTCTCTCATTCCCATCACCCTCAATCCAACCCAACCCTTCAATATTCTATTCAACAGGGGGCAGCTAGGTGGCACAGGGGATAAAGCACTGGCCCTGGATTCAGGAGGACTTGAGTTCAAATCCGACCTCAAGACACTTGACACTTACTGGCTGTGTGACTCTGGGCAAGTCACTTAACCCCCATTGCCCCGCAAAAAGAAATAGATAGATAGATAGATAGATAGATAGATAGATAGATAGATAGATAGATAGATAGATAGATTCTATTCAACATTTACCCTCCCATTCCACTGTGCTTTCTGAAATGCCTGCTCTATAAGTAACAAACTTACTTTCATATTAACCTTTTTTCCCCTTATCACTCCTTCCATCTTCTGGTACTCAGTAAGACCTGGCTCCCTAGTGACACATCTTCCCTGGACACCCTTTCCAGCACCAGTGCACTTTTAACCATACCCCATGACTTACTAGTCAAAGTAGAAGAGTTCTAATATTCTTTGTTTCCCACCACCACTTCTAAACTCTTCCTCTACCAGGATCATTCAGCAACTTCTCCTTTGATATTTAATCAATCCAGAGAGAGAGAGAGAGAGAGAGAGAGAGAGAGAGAGAGAGAGAGAGAGAGAGAGAGAGATTCAATCAATCCATATTTTCTACATGCAATCAAGATTCTGATCGCTATTTTCTATCAGCTTCCAGAATAGTCTTCTTCCTTCTTCAATGAGCTCATTGTCTGGCTCATGATCTTTCCTCCCCAATTCCTCCCCTCATTCTATGGGACTTCAATATACATAATGATCCTTTTCTTCCTCCTCCTCATCTCACAATTCAGATGTCTTCTACCATTATCTCTTCCTTCACCCTTGTCTCACATGAAGAGGTGGGTCTCAAACACCTAGTTTACCAGTTCCTCAACTTACTCATCTCCCAAGACCTACTCCTCTATCTCACCTCGGTGACATACAGAGGAGGTGGTCATACTCTTGATCTTGTCATCATCCACAAGTATTTCACTTCAGTGTTCAGTAACTCTGAAATTCTCTTGTCTGATCATATTTTATCATTCCATTTTTCCCTTTACTTTATGACCCCTAACCATATTCTTTGTCTTCACCATAACATATAATCCCTTCACTCCTCAGTTCTTCCTCAGGCCATGACCCCTGCACTGACTACTTCCCCAACTTGACCCATTCGTCAACTCTTCATTATTCTTTTCTCTCAAGTCCCTTGTCCCTTTATCCTAACATTAGCCTTTCTCCGACAAGCCCCAGCCATGGATTAATTTCACCATTTACTGCCTTCACTCCTATTCATGTGCTGCTGAACAAAGCTGGAGAAACTCACGAAACTGCTAACTACAAATTTATGTGACATAACCTCAAGTGAGCCCTCACCACAGCAAGGCAATCCTTTTGCACCTCCCTAATTGATTCACTATCTGACTCACCACAGTCATACTCTTCTATTCAGTGACACTGGCTTGGACAAGACCCTCCATCTTCCAACTCCAAGCATGCATCAGCAGTACCAGTCACAAATTTTGACCTATACTCTTGGTCCAAGCTCCCCAATCCTTACTCCCCCATGCTTGGTCCTATTTTACTCATAAAAGAACCCTATAAAACCCTACCCCAGAAATTCTCTTCTTAGAAGTCTCAGGGGCAGCTAGGTGGCACAGTGGATAAAGCACCGGCCCTGGATTCAGGAGTACCTGAGTTCAAATCCAGCCTCAGACTTACTAGCTGTGTGACCCTGGGCAAGTCATTTAGCCCCTATTGCCTCACTAAAAAAGAAGAAGAAGAAGTATCAGCCATCATCCATTGCTATGACCAATGAGCTCAACAACTACAGTGACTTAGGGAAGGGAGAACTCCAGGACTGGGTCAGGAACAGAATACATGGCCGTGACTAGGCACCCTGCCCCAAACTACATGCCTCTCTGGCTTTTTTTCTGGCAACATAAGTGGCAGATAAGGGGGACTACCACCTTTCCCTGTACTGGACCTTGGTATCCTAAACCTTCCTAAGTCTATAGCAAGGAAGTCCCCCCAAGGCTTTGTCCTCAGTCCTCTTCTTTCTCCCTTTATACTATTTCGATTAGTGCTCTCATTAGCTTCCATAGATGCAAATTATCATCTTTATGAAGATGATTATCAGATCTATTTATCCAGCCCTAATCTCTCTCCTGACTTCCAGTCTCCCAGCTCCAGCTGCATATTAGACATTTCATACTGGATGTCCTCTAGACATCTTGAACTCATCTAAAACTCCCTAAACTCTTCCCTCTTCCTAATTTTTAAAATTAGCTTTAAGGGTGCCACCATCTTCCCAGTCATGCAGACATACGACCTAGGTGTTGTTCTCAACTCCTTATTCCCTCTTACCTCCCCTCACTCCCATATCCAATCTGTTGCCAAGTTCTATCAATTTACCTTCATAACATCTCTTACATATTCCTTCTTCTTTCATCTGATACTACAACCACCCTGGTACAAGACCTCATCACCTCCTGTTTGATTTGATCTCCCTTCCTCAAGCCTCTGCACTCTACTCCAACTTCCACTCATCTTATCAAATTGCTCTTCCTAAAATTCAGGTCTGACTATATCTGCCCTTATTCAATAAACTCCATGGCTCTCTATTATCTCCAAGATCAAATAAAACATTTTCTGTTTGGCTTTTTTTTTTTTTTTGGCAGCAATGAGGGTTAAGTGACTTGCCCAGGGCCACACACCTAGTAAGCGTCAAGTGTCTGGACTTGAACTCAGGTCCTCCTGAATCCAGGGCTAGCACTCTATCCACTGCTCTACCTAGCTGCCCCGTTTGGCATTTAAAGACCAACCTGCCCTTTCCTATCCAGTAACCAGAGATATCTGTTAGCACAGCGGATAAGAACATTGGGCCTGTAATCAGGAGAACCTGAGTTCAAATCTAGCTTAAAATACTAGCTTGTGTGACTGTGGGCAAATCATTTAACCACTATTTGCCTCAGTTTCCTCACCTGTAAAATGGAGATAATGATAACACCTGCCTCAAAGTGTTGCTGTGAGAATCAAATGAGATATTTGTAAAAAGTGCCTGACACATAGTAGGAGCTATATAAATACTTAGTTCCTCCTTCCTTTACTTTCTAGTATTCTTACAACTTGGTCCCCTCCACATACTCTTCTATTCAGTGACACTGACTTGAACAAGACCCTCCATCTTCCAACTCCAAGCACATTCACTGGTTGCTTCCATTCCTAGAACTCTGTCCCTTCTCATTTCCACTTCCTAGCTTCCCTGTCTTCCTTTAAGTCTCAGCTAAAGTCCCTCCTTCTTCAAGAAATCACTCCCAGTCCTCCTTAGGACTTGCCTTCCCCCTGAGGCTAGCCCTAATTTATTCTGTATATATCTTATTTGTACACAGTCTCCCCACCCTCACCCCCTCAAATTGGATTGTGAATGCTTGAAAACAGTGGCTGGTTTTGCCTTTCTTTGTGTCCCCAAGTACTTGGAACAGAGCCAAGAACATCTCAAGCACTTAATTAATGCTTATTGACTTGATTTGACTTGAGGATTAGTTGAGGAAACTACACATATTTAGCTTAGAAAAAAAATAATATTTAGTGGAGATACGATAGCTGCTTTTAAATATTTAATGAGCTATCCAGTTCAAAAATGATTAAATTTCTACTGCTTAAGTTCTAGGGTTTTTTGGTTTTGTTTTCTGTCTTTTTGCGGGGCAATGAGGGTTAAGTGACTTGCCCAGGGTCACACGGCTAGTGTCAAGTGACTGAGGCTATATTTGAACTCAGGTCCTCCTGAATCCAGGGCCGGTGCTTTATCCACTGCACCACCTAGCTGCCCCCTTTTTTTTGTTTGTTTTTGGTTTTGTTTTTTTGCGGGGCAATAAGGGTTAAGTGACTTGCCCGTGGTCACACATCTACTACTGCTTAATTTCAATACTATTTGTTTTGTTTTGTTCGTTTCCTAACAATTTAAGTTGAACAAAAGTGAAATGAGCTGAGGATGTAGTGAGCTCCTCTTAGAAATTTTCAGGCAGCAAACTCTTCTTCCTGTGAGGAGTGGGATAGTTCACCCCTGTGATCCTTTCAAATTCTAAGATTCTGTGATTCTGAACTCAGCAAGGTACCTGGAAATTAAACAAATATGGAGAATGAATGGGGAAACAAAAGAACTTTTTCTGATTTTTTTGATCAATTGTGCCCTCTAGTGTTTGAAAGAAATTATGATAGCTAAAGAAAGGTCTTTCCTGTTTTTTTCCTTTTCCTTTTCTCTTTTTTCCTTCTTACTTTCCTTTTTTAAAAACTAAAGATAAGTAGGACCTGCAAGCCTCTAAAAATTACCTAACTTTCTCAATGACGATAAGAAACAAAATATTTTTGGCAGCACTTTTTTGTGGTAGTAAATAACTAGAAACAAAGTAGATACCCATTACCTACCTGGCAATAACTAAACAAATTGTGGTACATGAATGTAATAGAAAACTACAGTGCTAAAAGAAATTATAACTACGATAAATACAGAGTAGCATGATAAAATTCATATGAATAAATGTAAATCAGAACTAGAAAAACAATGTACAGAAAACCTACAGCAATATAAATGGAAGGGGAATAAAATGAAACTGAATGATCAAGCTTGGCCACAAAGAAGACACTTCTACAACTTTATAGAGTCAGGGGATCAAGGGTGTGGAAAACTGCAAATAATATCACACTTTGTTTATATATTAGTTTTGTTGAACTTTTTTTTCTTCCTTTTTTTTTTTGTTGTTGTTGTTCTTTATCATAAGAGATGGCTCTCTGCAGGGGGAGAGGGGACAATGTAAAACCAAAAGATATCAATAAAATATATTTCTTAAAAAATATTTCCTATCCTCTTCCACTCCTATTTGTTAATGTAAAAAAAATCATCAGCATTAATACAACAAATAGCCCTGATTTTTGTAAGATGCTAACAAAATATTTTTTGTAAGATACTTTTGTTTTATTGAAAGGAAGCTTTTTAATCTTGTTTCTTGTTAATCTGGGAGAAGCAGTTGGGGAGGGGGCAGGCCCTTACAGATTGGGTCCCCATACAGGGCTTAACGAACCTGGCAGATCCTTTAAAACCCCCTTTACAGATTGGAAGCTCCAGCCAGAAGTTTACAGATTGGTGAGGCAGATATAGCTATAGCCTTTCAATATGAATCAAGAGAAAAATAAAGAAGTAAATAAAATGGAGCAATTAGAAGTGATAGTATAAGGATAAACTGTTTATATTTTAATGGAGCAGTGACATAAGTGTCCCTTCAGAAACTAACATCATCAGGAATCATTTTGTTCTGTTTCAATGATCTTGAAAGAAGAAAAGAAAGGAAAAAGAAAAGGATACAATAGGGGAAAAAGAGAAGGAAGGCTAGGCAAACATTTCACATAATAAAGGTGTGTAAGCAAAGTTCTTTCCAAACATTCCATTTGAAATCATAAAAGATGACAGGAAATACACACGCATAAAGAGTTTGGTATAGAAATGCTTCAACTCAGAAGGGAAATGAGGAAACAGGGAGACCATAAAGGGGGAATAAGAAAAAAAAGTGATGGGGGCAGCTAAGTGGCACAGTGGATAAAGCACCATCCCTGGATTCAGGAGGACCTGAGTTCAAATCTGATCTCAGACACTTGATACTTACTAGCTGTGTGACCCTGGCCAAGTCACTTAACCCTCATTGCCCCACAAAAAAATTTTTAAAAGAAGGAAAAGTGATTAAAGGTGAAATTTATCATAAATAAAACAACCCCTAAACTTGGCATGAATCACGGACTAAGAAATAAAGAATTTCTAGCTGTGTGACCCTGAGCAAGTCACTTAACCCCAATCGCCTCACCAAAAAAAAAAAAAAAAGAAAGAAAGAAAGAAAGAAAGAATTTAAGCAACCCAATCACAGAAAAAGAAATTAAACAAGCCAAAAATGAACTAACAAACAAAAAACCCCACAGGACCAAATAGATTAAGAAATAAATTCTATCAAACATTCAAACAATTAATTGCAATATTATACAAACTATTTGCAAAAATATCAAAAGAAGGGATGCTACCAAATTCCTTCTATTATACAAATATGGGGGCAGGGGGAAAAGAACAGATATTTAATGAAATAGAGGACTTTTAAGCATTCCTGACGAAAAGACCACAAAGCTGAGAAGAAAATTTGACATTTAAACGCAAGACTCAGAGAAGAATAAAAAGGCAAATATGAACAAGAAATTTAAGAAATTTTAAAAGGTCAAACTGATTATATTTCTATAAATGAAGATGATACACATAACCCCTAAGAACTTTAACATCACTAGGGCAGTTAGAAGGAATCTACATAGAGGGCATGAATGTGAGTCTATTATGTTGGGATGATTAAAAAAAAAAAAGAATGGGAGAGAGGGGTGTGGAGGAGAATGGAAGAGTAAGAAAAAGGAATAAACTGGGAAAAGGGGGAAGGGAGAAGAATAGGAAAAATTATTTCACATAAAGAGGCTCACAAGGAAGAGTTTTTCACAATGGAGGGGGAAATAGACCTCACTCTCATTACACAATTGGGTCTAGAAATACATCTAACCCAACAGGGAAATAGGAGGGGAAGAAGCTAAGAGAAAGAGAAGGTGGGGGGAATGTAATAAGAGGGAGGATAAATTATGGGAGGCACTACTTAGAACCAAAACAGTCTTTTAAGGAAAGGACAGGGTAAAAAAGAGAAAAGTAATAGAAGAGAATTGTTGTTTTTTCTTTGTTTAAATGGAAGAGAATAGGATGTAGAGAAATACACAGTTAGAAATCATAAGTGTGAATGTGAACAGGATGAGTTCACCCATAAAATGGAAGTGGATAGCAAAATGGATTAGAAACCAGAATCCAACAATATGATGTTTACAAGAGACACACACAGATTTAAAATAAGGGGCTGAAACAGAATCTATTTTGCTTCAGCTGAAATAAAATGGACGGGGAGGGGGGGCAGGATTATCAATCATGATCTCAGAAAGAGAAAAAATATTATACAAATGGACAGTTTTGATTATAGTAAAAACCCATATGATGCAGCTAAAATTAGAACAGAAATCATTAACTGGGAAAAACATCTTGGCAGCAAATTTCTCTGATAAATAGGTAAACAAAATCCCAGCACCTATGTACCACAAATACATAATTTCCCCATAATCTCAGAATCCCACAAAAAAACCAACAACTAATGAGTCTACAAACATTGTCTGCATTTCAATTAGCTCAACTTTTGGGTACTCTCTAAAGCACTAATTCACAAATAGATTACTAGTCCTGTTCACCTAATTCCATTATTAAATTTATTTGGAGACTAACTCCTCCCTTCTCCCCTACCTACCATATAACATGGATAAAAAGGGAACAGATAGGAGTAACAATATGTTCAAATATTTTGGGGCAGCTAGGTGGTGCAGTGGTTAAAGCACCAGATCTGGATTCAGGAGGACCTGAGTTCAAATCTGGCCTTAGACACTTGACACTTAATAGCTGTGTGACCCTTGGCAAGTCACTTAACCCTCATTGCCCCACAAAAAGAAAAAAGAAAAAAAAAAAATATATATATATATATTTCTTTGTACCTTTTAACAGGTTTTAATTAAATTCATTTTACTTTACATATTTCTGTCCTGATTTCTCTTGGGCCCTTAGACCTAAGGCCCAAGACTTGTTTTCATGGTTTTGACTCAGAGCAGCAGTATGGTCTCCTGTTACCACTACTGAGCTTAAAGTCACAGTGTCAAGGATTAAGAGCCGGAAGGTACTTTACAGATCACCTTCATTTATTGTTTTTTGGGGGGTTTTGCAGGGCAATGAGGGTTAAGTGACTTGCCCAAGGTCACACAAGCTAGTTAGTGTCAAGTGTCTGAGGCTGGATTTGAACTCAGGTCCTCCTGACTCCAGGGCCGGTGCGCTATCCACTGCACCACCTAGCTGCTCCCAGATCGCCTTCATTTAGAGGTTTAACCCCCTTATTTTACAGATGATGAATTTGAAGCCAAGAAGTGTTAAGTCAGAAGACCTAGCTTCACATTCTGGCTCTACAGTTAGTTATAAGAGTTGATCCAAAAATAGATCTGATCCATCCCACCCTCACCCCTCTCCAGGTAAGATATGACATAGACTATCTTCGAGCAGGTTTCCTGCTTTACAACATGTGAATAACACTTGAACTATTTGCCTCAGAGTTCTGTTCTGAAGATCAAATTAATTATTCTTGTTTGTAAGAAATTTTGCTTGGGCAGCTGGGTGGCACGGTGGATAAAGCACCGGCCCTGAATTCAAGAGGACTTGAGTTCAAATCCAGCCTCAAACACTTGACACTTACTAGCTGTATGACCCTGGGCAAGTCACTGAATCCTCATTGGTCCAACCAAAAAAAGAAAAAGAAAAGGAAAGAAATTTTGCTAGCAAACTCAGATTTAAATTTTAAGACTAATCTTGATTTTGAAAGCCCTAAGTTGAGCCCAGCTTATTGTAATGTATAGGTGAAGACTGTGGCTGAAACAACACACTCTATAGTAATGAAACTATCTTAAAGAACATAGGATAATGCTGTAATGTATATATGGATTGATTCACATTTACAAAACTTCTGAAATTTAGAAAATATAAATTAAATAATGTCACACTTCTAAATGGTAGTTAGCTAAAGTAGACTGTTAGGTTCAGAGTCAGTAAGATCTGTATTCAAATCTTTCCTCAGACACTTTCCACCTCTGTGACCCTGGGAAAGTCACTGAATTCTCTTTGCCTGTCTCCTTCTCTATTGTTGAAAATTAATATATAGTTTTTATCTGCCTGTCTCCTACAAAAAAAATAATAATAAACAGATCAGGGAAATCAGTTTTATAATATTTCCTACCATTTGTTTCCATACCTGTCCTCCTATGAACAAAACAGATCAGAGAACATAATGTCTCTCCTACAGGAAAAACCAGATCAGAGACAAACAGAAAAAACATAATACCAATTTATTTTGTCCCAAGAAGAAAGAAGCATGATCATGTGGAGACCCCCTCCCAAGAAGGGAACTCAGAGACTCCCTCTTTCTGAGGGTATATAAAGTTTTTTGTCCACTGGTTAGAGTGTTATCAGTTTCAATGGTATGATATAAAATCAACCCAGAAGCAAAAGCAGTTTAACAATATCAGTTATAACAAGTATGGAGGAAATACAGAAGCATCATGATAAGATTACAGGATTCCAAAAAAAAAAAAAAAAGGGTTTGGTAGGATGAGGACACTTAAATGTCCTCATAAGAGAGAGACTTGCTATCCTTAGGGAAAAGAAGTCACCAGGTAGCTATCTGCTAGCTCTCTGGGTTCAGTTTGGAGTTCAGGTAAAGGGCATTTTGCTCCTATTAACCCAGGGTTTCATAAAAAATACTTTTGGATAACAAGGCACCTCCATCAAATCCAGGTGATCCATACATTCATATTAACACTATATAAGTGGGGGAAGGGATCCTTGAGTCCACCAATCAAATCATCCCATCTCACTTAAAGTAGTAAGATACTACTCATCCATCAGATGAGAACACTTCAACTGAGCCATTTAATCAGCCAGAGATATGAACTAGAAGTGAATGCATCTCTGGTGAATCAATCAATCAAAAGCTTTAGACTAGGCATAAGAAGTCCTTGAAAGCCATTAGAGAAAATGGAGTCATGTTGCACAGGAAATATATTTGGATTGGTTGAGGAGACTCTGTGGGTTTTGCATAAAAGAGCCAAACAAATCAGAGACTAGGGATCTGAGTGTCTGATGGTGGAGAGACAATGAGCCATTCCAACCAAAGTAGGTTGTGGGGGGAGAAGGAGGAAGAGGAGAGCCCTCAGCCTGGTTTCCAACCACCCACACCTCTAGGCCCAAGAAAGTCCTTGTAAACTTCAGAGAATTTGAATTTTTCATTGGTGTCCCCAAAACAACAGTCGCTGAAAGCAATGTCTACACTGGGACCTGAGGACAAACTAGACACCCAGAGGAAAGGAAGCTTCAGGACCCTACAAGATGCCCAACAAAAAAGCCAAGGGGACCTTCATGAGCGTCCCCACAAAAAGGAGAAAAGGATTTCCAACAACCAAGAGCCGTGAATCATCCCTCCATAACTTGTACTAAATTTGAACCCATCTTCCCCTGGACTTTGGATGTTGTTGTGGTGGTGGTGGTGGTGGTTGTTGATTCTCAAAGGGGATCATGACAACGGGAGACGAAGTCATGACTTGCAATGAATTGGATTGTGCAAAATCACCAGCCTCACTCCTCTGGAGTCATCTGGGTCCAGTGGCAAGATACATTATCAGGACAACTGGAGATACCACCCCCCATGCCGTGGGAGACCTTGGCCTTTTAAGCTAAAGCCTTTCACTGGTCTGTTTGCCTAAGGCAACACCCATTCTGTAATTAAGCCTAAGTAAGAAGGGAGGCAAAGAAAGGCCTCTTTTACCTAGTCAACTCTGAATGGAAGGCTTTGTCTTAGTTTTCTGTTGTTGTTTTTTTAAGGTGGGGAGAGGAATGTTTTATATTACTTACTGGTCACATCTTTCTAAAAACTGATTCAGTCTAGAATGTGTAGATAGCCTTAGGTTAAGGTTTGGGCAGGATCTTATGGATCTTCCAACATGAATGAAATAAATTAAAAGCATTTATTAAGTACTTAAATTAGCCAAGCACTATGCTAACCCATTGGGAGTACAAATAGGAAAAAAAATCTCTTTGAAACAGATTTCAAAGAATTCACACTAATTGGGGGTACATACTGCATATAGGAGGGTTCAGGGTGAATGTGGTGTCTGCCCTACAGAGTAGGAAGCCTGGAGAGGACTGGACAAAAGGGGAGAAGTGGACCTAGGGCAGAAATTTCCTCCAGGATTCCTCTGGCAGAAATGGATTCTTTTGTGCAAAGTAGGCCATCTTTTATCTCAATTCTTACCTAGCCTTTAACTACTGAATGGGTGTTGTCTCAGACAAACTGGGACCTGGGAAAGACCTCAGCTTAAAAAAGCCAAGGTCTCCCACTACATCCCGGACATTGCCAATCGTCCTGATCTACGACTTGCCACTTGACTCTGATGACTCTGGAAAAGAGAGTGAGGCTGATGGATTTGCACAGCTCTGCCTCACTTAAATCCAGTTCACTTGCAAGTGAAGACATCACCCTGGTACTCTTTGAGGATGATGGATGAGCAACAAGAAGCAGAGATGGGGATAGGTGATCAGTACCTGGCCAGTAAAGGAAAAGATGGAGGAATTGGCAGAATGGGTAGAAGATGGGGTTGTGACAGAATAGGGAACCACCATCTAGGAGCTCCAAGCCCTTTATGGTCCTGTCCCTGGTGTAGTCTGCATTACACTATCAATTCCTTTCTGGAGTCCTGGATGGGTGGCTAGTTCTTGGTCCTCCTCTTTGACAGCTTTCAAAGTCTTAGACTTTGAGACAGGGATTCCCTGCTTTCTGCAATAATCCCTGGCTTCTGCCTCAATCTCCCAGTGGCCCAACTGGGATCTGGTCTTAGCCTGGTCTGCATTTCTTTTTCCCTACATAATCACCAAATGGGAGTTGGATTTGTCCCCTACTGAGGCCCTCCAAGTGATGTAGGGGAGGATTTAATTGATCAAATTGATCGTGAGGCATCCCAAAGAATTACAAGACTCAGTGACTCAGTTTCCCAAGTTTTATTGAAATATTGTGCTGACCACAGGGAGAGCACCCAAAGGTGTCTCAAATAGGGAGAGGAAAATGGTTATATTTATAGTGATGAGGTATTTTCCTCATTATTTTAATCTCTTCCTTAAGGAGGTACATAGGAGGTCTTGTCCTAATTTGGACTTCCTGGGGTCCTAAGGTATGTTTTTGGGGTATACACATCATAAGGTGAACCTAAGGACACATTTGGTCTTTTATTCGAATGGTCATAAAGACATGCTTAAACTTGTCAAAGCCAAAGGGTCTCTGTGTTTATGGTATCTACTTAAGATCTAGTTTCTAGGTGTCCTGTCATCTAGGAATATTAATGGCTATGAATGGTTAATTGTCCCTAGTTACAGTCTCTGTTGATGGTAAGAGTTGATAGGGACAAACCCTCTTGGTTACTGTAAGAACACAAACCTCAGTTTCTCTGTTAACCCTTTTAGGTACTATTAATAAGGACTCAAGCCTCAGTTTATCTGTTAACACCTTTTTGCTCCCTCCATCACAAGGATACTAGATGCTAGATATTACACTGGCTTCAGTCCTCCATCTCCTTGGCGCCCTTGTGTGACCACTGAATATTTGGGCATTGGTTAGGTTCAAATATCCTGGAACTGGGTCTATTTCCCTGGGCAGTCCTTTTTACAGGCTTCTGGTGCCCACTAGGAGTATCCACCAGGCTTCTGGCTTTCTTGTTCAGTCCTGGACTGGAAGGAGGAAATTATTGATGTTTCCTTGTCAGCCTTATCGATCATTGCTTCATCTGGCACCTTTTTAGATCTTTAATATGGAGTTTGTTAGCCAAGCTGCCCTCAGCAAAAAACCTTTTCACATTAACATCTTAACTAGAAGTCCCTTCTTGATAACTTGTTGATGAAGTTCTGGAGTCAATAAAACTAGATGACTGCTGACTATGTAGGTGAATTACATAGAGGGATGGTCCTGGTATTTTTTTTTTAAGTTTTAAAATGTCTGTTTGCATAAATCAGTGTATATCTTAGATGTAATATAAATTATCTTAAAGCAAAAGATCAAAGTAAAGAATTTAGTTAAAACAACAACCAACCACAATTCCAGAGGAGTCATAATGAAACATGTTACCCAACTCCAGATAGAAAGATGGTGGACTCAGAAAGCAACCTGAGGCATATTGGGGTTTTCTGGACATTGCTAATGTAGGCATTTGTTTTGCTTAATTGTTTGTAACAGATTTTATTAATAGGGGTAAGAGTAAAGTGTGGGAAAGGAATTTGGAGCTGAAAATAAAGTAAAATTGATTTTTAAAGTAATATAATTAAAACAATAACAACAAATTCTGTTATATGCATGCATACAGGTAGGTACCTATTTGCACAAATAATGAATCCTCTGAAGTCACATTAATTAAATTTGCACTGGTTTCCAGTGGGTTGGACCAATTACCATATTTTACATAATTATAACTTTAAATAGTTTGGATTCAAATAAATGGGGACTACTTCATAGGCTTAATTATCCATATTTATTGGGACATAGCTGTATATACCAGGAGGGTCAGGAAAACAAGGTTCATGTGGTTAGCATGTTTTTTAAAGTCATTTGACAAATATTTTGGGGCTCTGTTAAAATATATAAGGGAATTTACAGACATGTTCTTTGCAATATTTGACACTGTCAACCATTCTCTTTTTGGTACTCTCTTCTCTCTAGGTTTTTGTTGTTGTTGTTGTTGTTTGGTGAGACAATTGGGGTTAAGTGAATTGCCCAGGGTCACACAGCTAGTAAGTGTCAAATGTTTGAGGCCGGATTTGAACTCAGGTACTCCTGACTCCAGGGCCGGTGCTCTATCCACTGCACCACCTAGCTGCCCCGTCTCTAGGTTTTCATGACGTAACTTTCTCCTTGTTTTCCTCCTACCAGTCTGCCTATCTCAGTCTCCTTTGATGGATTTTCATCCAAGTCATTCCCACTAACCTTGGGTGTTTCCCCAAACTACCTCCAGAGCCCTGTTTTCTTATCCCACTATACTATTTCTGTTGCTCTCACCTGGTCTCTTGAATTCAATTATTCCATCTCTCCGCTCTATTCTAGTTGACTCGACCCATTGTTATGTGCTTAATAAATGTTTTTTCATCCATCTTCTATTATTCATCTTTTCTTTCTTTTTTTGTTTTTGGTGAGGCAATTGGGGTTAAGTGACTTGCCCAGGGTCACACAGCTTGTACGTGTTAAGTATGTGAGACCGGATTTGAACTCAGGTACTCCTGACTCCAGGGCCGGTGCTCTCTTCACTGCGCCACCTAGCGGCCCCTATTCATTTCTTTTCTTATGCTCTTGAGAGGAAGTTTGTCTTAACCCCTACAGACTGCCAGGAATTAATTGCAGTCTCTCCATTACAATGCAAGACATATGCAGAACAAGGGAAGGAAGGTAATCTCAGAGGGAAGGCATCTGCTGTGGGAGGGACTGAGAAAAACCCCAAAGTGCTTCCCCCCAGCCTGAGCCACCCCTCTGAGATTACCTTACCTTCATGTACATAAATCGCTTAATTATTCACATGCTGTCTGCCCGTTAGAAAGCAAGAGTAAAAAGAAGGCAACGTCAGTGGAGAGAGTAATCTCAGAGCTAGAAGGCTCTAGCAGCAGGAAGCGACCCAAGAAAGGTCCCTATCTTCAGCTGGAGGACTTTTCCAAGTGCTTCCTACTGCCTGTGCCTTCCTTTTGAGAATTACCTTCCCTTTACTCTCTCGCTATCTTGCACTCTAAGGTGGGGGGGGGGGGGGTGGAAGAGACCGCATGTGAATAATTATGTACATATAAAATTTATACAAAACAAAGGGAAGGCTCTCCTAGGGGAAGCACTTGGGGCTTTTCTCAGGGTCATCCTCTAACATTATCTCTACCCAATCTCGTATATAATAATAAGCAGGTAGGTGGCTCAGTGGCTAACATGCTGGGCCTGGAGTCAGGAAGACATTTTCCTGAGTTCAAATGTGATCTCACACTTAACTAGCTGTGTGACCCTGGGCATGTCCCTCAACCCTGTTTGCCTCAGTTTCTTCATCTGTCAAATGAGCTGGAGAGGGAAATGGCCAATGGAGTGATTACTCCAGTATCGTTGCCAAGTAAAACCCTAAAGGGGGTCATGAAGAGTTGGACACGACTGAACCACAACAAAAATCTTGCACGTAATAGTTTTTTGCTTCTCGTCTCTCCCATTAGAAAGTTATCATCCTTAGGGCAGAGACGGTATTTGCGGCAGGCATCAATTAGTGCAAAGCTGGGGCAGCTGGGTGGTGCAGTGGATAGAGCACCGGCCCTGGAGTCAGGAGTACCTGAGTTCAAGTCACTTAACACTTACTAGCTGTGTGACCCTGGGCAAGTCACTTAACCCCAACTGCCTCACCAAAAAACCAAACAAACAAAACAATTAGTGCAAAGCCTGGCGCGTAATATAAGTTTAATTACTGCTTCTTGGTAGACTTAGTCCTTGGAGTCGAAATGCACAATGTATTTTTTAAATATTTATTTATTTCCCTGCCCCCCCCTTTTTTTTTTTGGTGAGGCAATTAGGGTTAGGTGACTTTCCCAGGGTCACTTAGCTAGTTAGTATCAAGTGTCTGAGGCCACATTTGAACTCAGGTCCTCCTGAATTCTGGGCCAGTGCTCTATCCACTGCCCCTTGCATTTCTTATAAACGTTATTTTTGTCCCTTAAAAATTCGGTTTCGTCCTACGTCCTGACTGCGTTCTTACCAGAACTACACCGCGGTCGGGGCGGGGGTTCCTTTGCTTTCTCGCGCTGTTTACTAGACTCTAAGGTGCCTCGCCCCGCGACAGGTGTCCCCTCCCCTCCCTTACTCTCTCCTCAGCCCCTCCTCCCGGGAGGCGCGTACAACCCCCGCCCCCCCTTCACCCTCCGCCTCCCCGCCTCCGGCTGTTTTGCCTCGCCAGCCGGCCCTCCACGTAGGCACTCGGCCGGCTCGCCCAAGGCGGGCTGGGTGGACTACATCCGGGTCGTTGTAGACGCTCCTCCGCCCCTTTTCCTTCAGTAATTTCACTCACTTCCTGCAGCTTCCGGTCTCGTTTTCACCCGCCGCCGCCGTCCGCGGTACCTTCGCCCCCTCTTTGCCCCGACCCTTACCTGTCCCTTCACCCCCTATCCGGCGGGTCTCTACCCCTCTTCCCTCCCGCCCCCTCGGGCCACGCGCCGCTTCTCCATCCCCTCCTTCCGCTCCCGGGCTCGCGCCTCGCGGAGCCGTTTCCCCGGGAGACCGGCTCAGCCCAGCCCTCCGCCGCCACCGGCTCCCCGGCCGCCGGGGCCTGGCGAAGCCTCCGGGCCTCCTCCGCAGCGGCGCGCCCTCGGGGGAACGGGGAGGCCGGGGCCGGGCTCACTCGGCTTTGTGTGTGTGTCTCCCACACCGCCTCGTCGCCGTCGTCCTCCGGCCGCCCCCCAGCCCGGGACATGCCTCGGCCGGGGTCGGCTTGGGCGGCCGCCCTCCTGCTGCTGGCGCTCGCGCTGGGGCCTTGCGGCTGCTCGGAAATCACCTTCGAGCTGCCAGACAACGCCAAGCAGTGCTTCTACGAGGACATCACCCAGGGCACCAAGTGCACCCTCGAGTTCCAGGTACCGAGGGCGGGTGGACGGGCGGGGCGGGAGCCGAGCCGCGCAGGCCGGAACGCCGGGGTCGGGAGCCCTGGAAAGTGGGTGGTGGTGGGCCGAGGCTGGATCAGGCTCAGGCTTCAGGAAGATGCACTGGGGAAGGGAGGGAATGGATCTATGATGAAGTGTAAACCACCCCAACCTGCATTTATTAAGCACCTCCTGTATAATAAGGTGAAGAATCGAGCAAGTCCCTTGGGGGAGGGGCGGGGTGGATGATTCAGTTCTCATATTTCTTAACCTTAAAGCATATATGTATTCGTATGTTCATATGGTTGACCTCAAACAGTAACCCATTTATCAAACTCCTACCATGTGTCAGACGCTGTGCTAAGGATACAAAGAAAGGCAAAAGACGGTCCAGGCCTCCAAGGAGCTCACAGTCTGATGGGGGGGGGGGGGGGGACACACTTGCCCACAAACTGTACAAACAAGGAAGTTGTTCAGTCATGTCAATCGTGCTCGACTGCTCGGGACCTGGGTTTTCTTGGTAAAGACACTGGAGTGGGGGGCAGCTAGGTGGCACAGTGGATAGAGCACCGGCCCAGGAGTCAGGAGTACCTGAGTTCAAATCTGGCCTCAGACACTTAACACTTACTAGCTGTGTGACCTTGGGCAAGTCACTTAACCCCAATTGCCTCACTAAAAAAAGGGAAAAAAAGACACTGGAGTGGTTTTTCGGGCTCCTTTTACAAATGAGGAAACTGAGGCAAACAGGGTTAAGTGACTTGCCCAGGGCCACCCAGCCAGCAAGTGTCTAAAGCCGGGTTTGAATTTAGAAGATCTGGCATTCCATCCACGCTCCACCTTACTTTATTCAGTAGTTTCACAAACTATTTGGGTCACCTAGCTGCCCCCAAACAAGGAAGACCTGAGTTTAAATGTTGCCTCCGATGCAAGCAGCTCTGTGGCCCTGGGAAAGGGCCACCCAACCCGTTTGCCTCAGTTTCCTCATCTGTAAAATGAGCACCCCCCCCCCATTGTTTTGAGGATCAAATAAACTAATAATTGTAAATCATTTCCTGGCATATAGTAAGGACTATATAGAAGTTAGTTGCTATTATTATAAGATATATATGTTAATTGTTATAAAAGTCGAGAAGACCTGAGTTCAAATTCGCCCTCCATCCTAGCTGTGGGACCCTGGACAAGTCACTTCACCTCTGTTTGTCTCATTTTCCTCAAATGTAAAATGAAGGTAATTAAAGCAGCTACCTCCCAGGGTGGTTGTGAAGATCTGGTGAAATATTTGTAAAGTGCTTACTTAGCACAGTACCTGGCACATAATAAACATTATTATTACAAGATAAATTACGGGGGATTCAGGAAGTCAACAAATATTAAGCACTATGAAAAGCTCTTTACATACAAAAGAAGCCCAAAAGTCCCTGCCCTCCTAGAGTTTTCGCCCTAATGGGGACAACTTGAAAACAACTACTTAGAGATACGGCCAGGCACTTTTGTTAAGAGGGGACTGGAAAAGGCTAATTCTTTAAATTCATGAACACACACACTCCTTCCCCCCTTGGAATTTTGGTGAAGCCTATGGTCCCCTTCTTAGAATCATGTTTTTAAATGCATAAAACAAAATATGTAGGATAACAAAAGAAACCAATTATATTGAAATACGGTTGTAAATTTTTTTTTTCAGTTAACAGACCCCCCCAAGAACACCTGTCCCAGTGTACCTTCTAGTTCTAGGTAGCTGATTGAATGGCCTCTATCCCCTTTTACACTTAGCTGCCCACTTTCCTCAGCTTCCCAAAGCATCACTAAGTGCCTTTTGGATATCTCAAACTGTCCCATAGGCATCTCAAACTCAATATGTCCAAAACAACTCATTCACTTTTCCCCAAAACCTTTCCCTCTTCCCAGAAAGTACAGACAGGTCTGGGCATGTCACTCACTCACGTACTTAACTCCAGTGACTTCCTACTTTTCCAGTTTTCGTATACTTTATTCCCTTTCAAACACTTTACAGTGCATTCATTTGCTTGCTCTACCTCACATGGGACACTCCATCTCCATGCCTGGAATGCTCCCCTTCTCCCCTCTGCCTCTTAGCATCCCTGACTTCCTTCAAGACTGAATTTCAATCCCATCTTTACAGGAGGCCTTCCCTGGTCTTTACATACTACTAGTGCCTTCCCTCTGAGAAGACTATCTACCTGCTAGGTTATATGTTGTATTTACCTAAATATTTACATATTCTCTTCCCCATTAGAATGTGAGCTTCTCATGGGCAGGGAAAAAGGTGTTTTTGTTTTTGCCATTCTTTGTATCCCCGGTGCTTACTAAGAGTGCCACGTTCATGGTAAGCCCTTAATAAATGCTTGTTGACTGTAATTTGCCTGAAGATGTCTCCCAACAACCCCTAAAGTTTGTACTATGGGTGGTATTAACATATTTTACTAGTGAGGAAACTGAGACTCAGGGGTTTAATTGACTTGCCGTGGTCACATAACTGTCTTTTCTTCTTTCCTGTCTTAAAGGATTCCTGATACAGCAGCTAAATTCTCAACCTGTCCCCTTGATCTCATCTCTTTCCATCTCTTCCAAGATGTTGTAATTTGGCTTTTAGGTTCCCCGCTGCTCTATGGAAAATATTTCCACAGTTAACAAAGACCTCCTTGTCCTTATCTTTAATTCCAAAGGCCTTTTTCAGTCTTCTTCCTTGAGTTCTCTGCAGCAATTAAATTGGCTAGCCACCTCTTCCCGTGTACTTTCTTCTTCCTTGGTTTCAAAGGTGCCACTCCACTATTTCCCTCCTAAACATGGACCTGTCTTCTTCACTAGTCCTTCCCTTGATCTTGATCTCATTCCCAACTTCTAACCCAGCATTTCCACCTTGGCATTCCACCAGCATCTTAAACTCAAACATACCTAAAACCAAGCTTATCTTCCCTCAGAATCTACAATACCTGATTTTAACTATTTCTGTCAGTTTCCATTATTCTGTCTCCCCTATTTGATACCTGTATTTTCTTTGACTCTTTCCTCTTCCTCACTTCTCATATTCAGTCATTTATCAAATCCTATATAGCATTTCTTGTGTCTGTTAACTAATTCTTCTTCCCCTACTCGAATTTATTATTCATTAATATAATTCACATCTTGAACTCTTGCAGTAGTCTGTTTACAGATCCACCTACCTGTCTATCTAACCCCACTCGAATCTATCCTTAACCAGTGCTACCAATCAATCAGTAAATATTTAAGTGCCTACTATGTCCCAGAAACTGTGCTAAGCTCAGGATCCAAAAGAGGCAAAAGACAGTTCCTGCCCTCTAGAGTTTACAATCTAACAGGGGAGAATCAGGCAAACAAATATAAACAAAGCAAGCTATATACTGGATTGATAGGAAACAATTCACAGGTGAGGCCACTGGAATTAAGAGGAGTTGCAGAAGGCTTCCTATAGAAGGTGGCATTTTAGTTGGAACTTAGAGGAAGCCAAGGACGTTGGCAGTCTGGAGTGGAAGAGGAAGAGCATTCCAGGCATGGGGGCATCCAGAAAAAATGCCTGAAGCAGAAAGCTGGAGAGTCTTGTTCATGGAACAGTTGATGCCAGTGTCACTGGGTTAAAGAGGATTTGTTGGGGAGTAAAATGTAAGAAGATTGGAAATAGAGGAGGGAGCTAAGTCATAAAAGGCTTTGAATGCCAAATAGATCATTTTATATTTGTCCCTAGAAGCAGTAGGAAGCCACCAGGGTTTATCGAGTAGGGGGCTGACATGATCAGACCTGTATGTTAGGGAAGTCACTTATTCAGCTGAATGGAGGATTGATTGGAGTGAGGAGACACTTGAAGCAGGCCGACCCACCAGCAAGCTATTGCAGTAAGCCAGAGCAGAGATGAGAGCCTACACCAGGGTGGTTGCAGTATCAGAGAAGGGTGTGTATTTGAGCAATGTTGCAAAGGTGAAATCCACCTTCCTCCTCATAATCTGTTTCCTCGGCAACAGCTTGGTTATTGGGGATGGGTGGGGGTGAAAGATACCGAGCAGTTCAGGATGACTTCTAGGTTGCAAGCCTGAAGGACTGGGAGAATGGTGTTGCCCTCTACAATGACAGGGAAGGTAGGAGGTG
Source organism: Dromiciops gliroides (assembly GCF_019393635.1). Lineage (NCBI taxonomy): Eukaryota > Metazoa > Chordata > Mammalia > Microbiotheria > Microbiotheriidae > Dromiciops > Dromiciops gliroides. Next base: position 505,083,785 of record NC_057861.1, on the reverse strand, counting down.
GGGAAGGTTTGGGGGAAAAGATAATGAAATTCCATTTTGGACATACTGAGTTTAAGATGTCTGCTAGATCCAGGCAAAATATTTCAAAGGCAGTTGGAGATGTGACATTGGAGGTCAGTCAGTACAGAGATTAGGGCAGGGAAGGTAGATTTGAAACTCAGCAGCAGAGAGATGGTAATTAAAGCCAAGAGAGCTGAGATCACCAAGCGAAATAGTATGGTTAGAGGGAGAAAAGACAGGGACAGGGACACCACCTGTTAGAGGGCATGATCTGAAAGAGGAGACAGACAGAAGTGGTCTAATAGGTAGGAAGAAGACCAGGAGAAAAAGGTGCCCTGAAAATCTAGAGAGAAACGAGTGTCAAAGAGGAGAGTGATCAATAGTGTCAGAAGCTGCAGATAGGTAGGAGAATGAGGATTGAGAACAAGCCAGTGGTTTTGGTGACAAATCATTAGTAATTTTGGAGAGTGGAAGCCAGATTGTAAGGGGTTAAGAAGACAGTGAAAGGGGAGAAAGTGAAAACCCCCATTGTAGATTACTTTTTCTAGGAGTTTAGATACAAAGGACAGAAGAGATATATAAGACAATAGTTAGCAGAGATGGAGGGATCCAGTGAAGGTTTTATTCTGAATAGGGGAGACATGGGCATGTTTGTAGGCAGTAGGAGAAGAACTGTAGAAAGGGAGAGATTGGAAATAAGTGAAAAATTGGGAGTGACAGGGCTGGAAGGGGGTGCAGTCTGTTGGAGGAAATGGGATTGGAATGAGATCTCTGGACCAAATGAAAGGATTAGCCTCTAGTAGGAGGAGTGAGATCACTTCCTCATGTGAGGCAGGAGTGAAGGAGGAGTGGCAGAAAGCATGTGAATGATAGGAGATGAGGAAGAGAGAAGAGGGAGTTCGTGGCGCATGGCCTCAATTATTTCTATAAAATGTCAGGCAAAGTTTTCAGTTGGGGTTAGGGGAAGAGAGGAGCCATCAGAGGCTTAAGGAGTGATAAAAAGGTTTGAAAGAATTGCTGTGGAGAGTGGGATAGTGAGTTGATAGGGGAAGTGTAGGGCTGTACCAGCAGTGAGGACTCAGTTGAGGTTGTATAACATAAATTTGTAGTGAACCCATTTAGAAGGATTTCATCATTTTCCTCCCCCTTCATTTAGCAGTGCTTGTGTAGGATCAAAGGCAATGAATGGTGGGAGTGATCCAAAGCTGAGGCTTGGCTGAGCATAATCAGTGATAATCTTCCTTTTTCATAGAACTTGTCATTTATTTTAGTGGCACTCTGTTACCAATGAGATACATTCCAGACCCCTTTGACTAGCATTTAAGGCCCTCTACAATATAGTACCATTTTATTTTGTGGCCTTATCTTATTGTAGTCTTAGAGTTGGTTGAAAGGTAAGAGGTCTTCTGTTCTAGCTTCGCACCATTGGTGTCCCTTGGGTAGCATGAAAAACAGTCACTTGGATTTTTTTTTTAATATCCCCAGTTGTAGGAAACTTACCTCATGAAAAAATTAGTTTCGTTATTGGACAACTTTACTTGTTCTTTTTTATTTTGAATCAAAATTTGCTTCTTGGTAAAGGCCTATTAATAGAAATTCCAGAATATGGTATTGACTGCCATATTAAATAACCTCTGGCACTTTCATTACAGCAGGAAAATTGGTTAATGTATTTAATTTTTATTTTACCCTAAACTTTTCAGTGTTTTTCTTTCTACAGGTGATTACTGGTGGTCATTATGATGTAGATTGCCGGTTGGAAGATCCTGATGGTATGGTGTTATACAAAGAAATGAAGAAACAGTATGATAGTTTTACCTTCACTGCATCCAGAAATGGAACGTACAAATTTTGTTTCAGCAATGAGTTCTCTACTTTCACACACAAAACTGTGTACTTTGATTTTCAAGTTGGAGAAGATCCACCACTGTTTCCCAGTGAGAACAGAGTCAGTGCTCTTACACAGGTAAAAAGCAAATAATAGATTATTGGTGTGATAATTATGCATGAATGCTTTTGCTTTTTAAAGAAGAAACTGTGGCAGTGCTCATTGACAGGCCCCCACCCCCTCCAGCATTATGGGGATGGGTGGATGTGTAATTGATCAGGGAAATGCTGAACTACCACCTTGTTGGCCTAGGGCAAGGCAAAAATTATAATGTACAAGTATAACCTGTATGAGATAAAAGATAATCTTCATATTTTATTTAACATTGATCAGACTGTTGTCATAATACTATGCCCTGCAATTTTTTTTTGAGGGGCAGTGAGGGTTAAGTGACTTGCCCAGGGTCACACAGCTACATGTCTGAGGTCGGATTTGAACTCAGGTCCTCCTGAATCCAGGGCCGGTGCTTTATCCACTGCACCACCTAGCTGCCCCTTCCTGCAATTTTTTCGATTAACAAATTGTCTTTTCTCTCCCATCTCCCCTTCCCATTGGGGAAAAGAAAAAGAAAACCCTTCTGACAGATGCAGTCAAGTAAAACAAATTCCCACTTTGAGCTTATCCAAAAAAAGAATATAAATTGTTCTCCTGATTCTGCTCATTTCACTTTGCATCAGTTCATAAAAGTCTTCCTGGTTTCTCTAAAACCGTCTTTATTTACTGTGCTTTGCAATGTAATCAAAATATTGAGGAATTATAGAAATTAATTTAATAAAAATCTTTAAGGATGTGAAACAGAAGAGAACTTCATGAAGGACTAGAAAGACTAGGAAAGTATATAGTGGAATATTGTGAAGATGGGTTTGACAATCCCTACCCCCCAGTTTCACTGTTCTCTTTCAGGATAGGAAATAAATATCAGAGGAAAGAAGCTTAAATTATAGTTGAAGGGTTTTCAATTTAACATCACTTCCTCCTTTGTATATTCCAAGTGAAGAGGAGGAGGGATGTTTGTAATACATTTTTATAAGACAATCTTTGGAAATACAAAAAATATATATATTCTTAAAGACTTATGATGAAAAGGTTATCTACCTCCAGAGAAAGAACTGATGGGAGTCTGAATGCTAATTGAAGCATACTTTTTTTTTTACTTGCTTTATTTTTCTTGGGGGTTTTGTGTCTATGTTTTTCTTCTCAAAATGACTAATGTGGAAATGTTTTTCATGACTGTACATGAATAACCCAAATCAAATTGTTTGCCTTTCCATTGAGAGGTAAGGAAGATAATTTGGAACTAAAAAAAGTTTTTTAATGTTAAAAATTCTTTGTAATTGAAAAAATTTAAATATTTCAAAAAAATTTTTTAAAGAAATATTTAAAAATACCCAATTCTTAACTCATTCTGCCTAATGCAAGGCTTGGCATGTAGGTACTTTACCAAGTCCATAAGTACAGAAATTTTAAAAAACTAAATGAACCTATATTTATTTGTAAAAGTTCATTTTGTTTTGTATCTGAAACTACTACTTGATTGAGCTTATTCAGATTCAGCTTCTGTTTATATCAATACATCAATGCAACCACAAATAAAAGATCTGTGATATCTGAAGACTCAGGAATTCCCTCCACCAACACAAATCAAGACCCACATGACTTAATAGACAGGTCCTAAAGAGTTACACCTGAGACACACAGAAATCAATTGACTTGCCAGGGTCATACAGCTAGTGTCAAAGTGCAAAGTTTGAACCCAGGTCTTCCTGACTCCCAGTCTAGCTGTTCCATTATTCCACATTACTTCTATATATAGATGTATAATCAGCAAGCATTTATTAAGTGCCTATTATGTGTTAGGTGCTTGGGATACTTTTTTTTTTTTTAATGAAACCATCCCAACCTTCAAGGAACTTGTATTCTATCATAAGAGATAGCTTGTACACAGATAAATAGGTGCAGAATAAAAGGTCATTTGAGAACAGTAACAGGTGGGGGGATCAGGAAAAACCTCTGTGGATTATGGCATTTGATTTGAATTTTGAGGGAAACTAGAAGTGAAAAGGGAGTATATTCCAGTGTAACGATTGGAATGACACCACCTGCTGTAGACTTACTGTAGAAGAGTTCCGCCCATGAAGCGAAGGTCTTTGAGGGCAAGACCAGGAGTCTTTTCTTTGGCGTCAGGAAGTAACGTGGGCTAGTGGGAGGAAGAAGGAAGAGACTGGCGGCTCGGTCTCACTCTTTTTCCTTTGGACTCTGGTGGAGAGCGGAGCTAGAAATGCGCTCTCCCTTTAATAGATAGGAATCTAGGTCTTTCTCTCTCTCTCTTTACCAAATTCTTATTCTCCTTAATAAACGCTTAAAGTCTAACTCTTGCTAAAGCTTATAATTTATTGGCGACCACTCATTAGATATTTTACACAGTTTAGCTAGAATTTTAGCCCTTAACACCAGGCATGAAAATATTGGGTGTGTATTTAAAATCTGTGACTTGCATACCCTTTTCTAACCTTACACTTTTAAAAAAGTTCTTAGTTGAGGCAGCTAGGTGGCACAGTGGATAAAGAACCAGCCTTGGATTCAGGAGGATCTGAGTTCAAATGCAGCCTCAGACACTTGATACCTACTAGCTGTGTGAACCTGGGCAAGTCACTTAACCCTCATTGCCCGAAAAAAAAGGCAAAAAGTTCTTAGTTAATTTCTGTAGTTTAGTATTTTATATAATTCTCTTACACTGCTTTACTATATGATTTTCATACTCAAATTGTTTCTTATCCAATATCTTTTGTTGAAATTATTAAGAAACCAAGCACAGTTCTTTAGTAATTAGTTTTCACACATACACATTATTAAAGTTCCCTAATGCAAGGCATATAATAGAAAAATAGAATTGTAACAGATTTTTGTACTCAGTCACTACTATAATTTTAAGCAGTGGAAAATTTTAATCACTGGTAATATGTTAGGCATTATAAATACATATTTTACTCTTCAAAATATGAAATAATCTAAAACTTAAGGATTCTGACATCTCTTTAAATGAAGTAGAACAAATATTTCAAACCAAGGGTAAATACAGTGAAGTTACTTATACTCTGTCAAGAAAAAAGATATTGAGGCAGCTAGGTTGGAGCAGTGGATAAAGCACGGGCCCTGGAGTCAGGAGGACCCGAGTTCAAATCTAGCCTCAGATACTTGATACTTACTAGCTGTGTGACCCTGGGCAAGTCACTTTACCCTCATTCCCCCCAGCCCCCCCCCCAAAAAAAGGCATTGGTTTAATCAGCAATCAAGAGAAGAAAAAAAATTAGATCTACTATGGAATAAAATCTTTTATATTTCGTACCTTCAGCTTCCAAAGCTTAACATGAATCATTTTTATCGTGTTTAAATAAACACCAAAGACTTCAATAAGGTGTGGGGCAGCTAGGTGGAGCAACGGATAAAGCACCGGCCCTGGATTCAGGAGGACCTGAGTTCAAATCCAGCCTCAGATACATGACACTAGCTCTGTGACCCTGGGCAAGTCACTTAACCCTCATTGCCCCACAAAAAAATAAAAATAAAATAATACGGTATGGGCTTGTTCTCTGAGCATGCATTGCAGAAGGTGAGCCAGAGTATGTTCCTCCAAGTTTTCCCCATAAAAATAGGTTTTGAATTTCACTCTCTCTAGCTTAAAGTTCTCCCAAGCTGATGCTCCCATGTTTCCTTTCCTATGCTGAAGCCCCAAGAGGTAGGATGTTGCAACCCCCTACTTCATAAGGGGTGCAGCACTAAAGCCAGATTCAGTAGTTAATAGTTCTACACCTTACCTAACTGCCCTGTGTGGTGTGTCTGTTGCTGCCAATTCACGTGAAAGTCAAGACATCACCCTACGATATCATTGGTCCTTTTCAGAAATGAGGGATGAACAAGTGGTGTTAACTCCAGTGGGAGAAAGTGATTGTCTATGATTTGGGAGAGCTTTTGTGTCTAACTTAAAAATTAAATGTCTCGAGGTATAATAATAACGGGTTTGGGTTTTTTTATATAGAACTTTAAACTTTTTGGAGTGATTAACATTTTGTTTGATTCTCATAAGAACCTTGAGAGGTAGTTACTATATATATTATTCCCATTTTACCAATAAAGAAACTGAACCTTAGAGAGGATAAATAATCTGCCTTTGATCACGTGCTAGTGTCAAAGATGATACTTAATACTTCCCAACTTCAAACTACACTACAGTGCCTCTCCCAGTATATTCAGTAAGATATCCTTTCTCTGGCAAAAATAGAATTTACTAAAAATTATATATCTCGGAGGGGCAGCTAGGTGGCGCAGTGGATAGAGCACCGGCCCTAAAGTCAGGAGTACCTGAGTTCAAATCCGGCCTCAAACACTTAATACTTACTAGCTGTGTGACCCTGAGCAAGTCACTTAACCCCAATTGCCTCACCAAAAAAAAAAAAAAAAGATAACTCGGAAAAGAAAATTTTTTCCTCCTAAAAAGAAATATATTGGAAAGTAAACAATTAACAAGGCTAACTCAGAATGTTTCTTATCCAGATGGAATCTGCTTGTGTTTCAATTCATGAAGCTTTGAAGTCTGTCATCGACTACCAGACTCATTTCCGACTAAGAGAAGCTCAAGGACGCAGCCGGGCAGAGGATCTAAATACCAGAGTGGCCTATTGGTCTGTTGGAGAGGCCATCATTCTTCTTGTTGTTAGCATAGGGCAGGTATTCCTTCTGAAAAGCTTTTTCTCAGATAAAAGAACCACAACAACCCGAGTTGGATCATAACTAGTGTTTGAGAATTGATCCACTATACATCTGTAAATGTTGCTGTTTTCCAATTAATAGTAGGTACCGAAGAACTTAATATTGGCAATATTTTAAAAACCTCTTTACCCCCTTACATTTGTGGTGGGGAAAATGCAACATATATCCCTAAACCATGGGATAGGACACCTTTTTATTTGAAAAACTTGAAAAACTTCAGAATTGTTTGAGGCTTTTCATGTTAAATATCCAACACAAATGTTCTACCCTTTTCCCCAGTTGTTTGTATTCATTCTTTTCACTCGAAACTTTGTCATTTTGATTCTTGATCGGTATGACTACTTCTGTCATAGGGAACTGATGCTTTAAAGATAACTTATATTGAGGAGGAAGAAAACAGCCCTTTTAATAGTTTAGGCATGGATTTTTGTTTTTTAAACCAATGTGATGAACTGTAGGCTAAGCCCTGTACTGCACTTTTGATTTGTTATGAAAAAGTACCAGTTACATAGTTTTGATTCAGTTTTGAGTTGATATATCATGGTATAAATTGTTATTCTTCAATTGCCTGTAGAGTAGCAGGTTTTATACTCGTTCTGTGGTTTGTGAAACTATAAAAAACACTTGAGTTTTTCAGTAATGGTAGAATTGAAACCTTAGAGATTTTGATTGAAGACACTGAAAAATAATAGAGCTATAATTAGAGAGAATTTTTTATAACTTTGCCACAGACATCACAATGTCTATATTTTCTTTTGCCTTTATAATGACTGACTTTATCTGTGGCTACCTTGATTTTAGATATATCAGGTTAATTATAATTTTTTGAGCTATTTAAAATCTAATTTGACATTTTCATTATTAGCATTACACAATGCTGTACATTTAGTAAGTATTAGGCAATGATACTTTTTCTCCCTTGAACTTAGAACTGGAACCGCAATTGTTTATATTTGGTTATTGGTCATGAAATAATGACAGAAAAGGTTCAAAGTGTTTTATGTGTTATTTTTTCATCCTAGTAAGTGGTTTGCATTGGTTTCATTGCTTATACCTTGAATAGATGTTGTGTTACATGCCTTTATTGAGCTGCAATGGGCATTTTTCTTTGAAACAGAAAAAATATCCTTTTGTAAATCAAAACTCTCATTAAGATTAGTTTCCTCTGTCCTAGAATGGAATCGTTTTGCCATGTCTATAATGCTAAGCCAAAAATCTACAAATAGTTAAAAAACCTTTTTCTAATGTTAAAAAAAGTTGTTTGTTCCCCCATGGCTTTGTATGAGAATGAGTGCTATATCAAAAATGTGATTGGTGAATACCTGTGGCATCTGATACTACAGAGTACTAATTGGACAGCATTCTGGTCAGTTACCATCAACCAGAAATTGCCAGTTCTTAATTCTGAGAGCTTTTTTTTTTTTTTAATGCAAACACATTTCCAGCAAGTTTTTCGTTTCTTCCAAGAGGGGAAAAAAGTTGCCATAGTGGTTAACTTTCAGTACCACAACATAGCAAAAGCATTTGCTAAATGAATCTTGCATGATTTAAATCCTTAAGTTTAGATTTTTCAAGGCAAAACAGAATTGCATGTAACAAGATCTGGACAAAGATCTAAAGTTGTAGATTTGTTCATGAGAACTGTGGTGCAGATTGTTAGACTTCATTTGGATTTGATTTCAACCTAATAAACATCCTATGCACAATATTAATGCACTTGGCAAAAGCATAGGTGTACTTTAATACATCCTTTTCATATTGCTTCTTTGTTCTGTTCTGTCCATCAGATCCTTTATTAGGCAATAAGTGTTTGTGTCTGTGTGTGTATATACGCACACAACACACAAATATATATACATGGAGTAGTAAGGTACCAGAATATTTCAGGTTTGTCAAAAGACCGGAATCGTTTAATCTGTGCCCCTAAAAAAGTTCATTATTTAAAATACTGAAATACGCTAAATTTTATGAAACCAGCATTTTTTCTTCTATTTTTGGAGAAAAACAAAATTTAAAGTAGTTATAAACCAAGACTTGGTCCACAAAATATTTAAATTAATAAGTTAATTTTTGATGTTTGTTTACTTTCCTGACTTGTGTGTGTATATGTATATTAGAAAATATACATCTCTATATATAGACACATGCTAGTTGAACGGTTTTTTTCTTCCATTAAAAATGCTTGGTCTATTGAGTCATAAAGAAAAATTTGAAGCCAATTCTTTCATCCTTTCAACTTTCTCTAATAGTTTGAAAATTCCCAGATGTTTGCTTGGACACATGGCACAGGATGCATATTTAAACATTCATAGTTGTATATATTTTTTTAAATAGCTAATGGAAAGGGATTTAATATACAAGTTTATATGCTAAAACATCAACTTGTGAAGTAAACATCTTAAAATATTGTTTTGCTGATAAAATCTAAACATTTTTGTGTTAAAAGAAGGAGTGGTTGAGGTATGTGATTGAGAAAGGTCACCCAAAGCTTGACAGACAATATTAAACTTTCAATACAATGAACTGAAAAACAGTTTTTAAAACTATTCTTTGAAAGATTTGTTTGTTTAAATCCTTGTGTATTGTCAGTTCCTATTTCAGTTTGTAACTGTTTAACATTTATAGTTTGGATGAAACAAAGCAGACCCTTTGAATATTGTTTTGGAAAAAATTAAAACAAATTAATATATGAATATGACTCAGTGGCTTTTTTTGGTTTAGTTTGGAACAGGTAGGAGCTTCTTCTGAATTAAACATATATTGTTTCCAAAGGATTATGCCAGTCAGTATCATGTAGAATAAATGGGGTTTTTTTTTTAATTATCTTCACTCATTCCTGACACAGAATTTCAAACTCTTTAAAAAAAACACACGTAAATATTGGAACCTGGTTCATGGAATATAGACTTTGTAAAGGAGTGAAATATTATTTTGTTTGTGCTTTTACTCTTCATACTGTCTTACAAGATAAAATGTAAATTCATTAGCCTGGCCATCAAAACTGGATCTAGCTTACCTTTTTAAATCTTAAATTCCTCTGACAAAAAGCCTTGGTGGAGGAGCCATTGTCTCCAAATCTGTTTTTAAGCCAAGGCCCCTTGCTTTTTAAAACATTTGTTTATGCTGCTGCAGTCCTGATTTTCTGTTGGTCACTAAAATTCCTTTTGCGTTTATTCAGTAGCCAAGATTTTCTCATTTTAAGTGGAAATAATTTTTCTGGACCACATGTTTCACTATTCAATTGAAAAATTTGTTTGTGTAATTTTTCTTAAGTCAGACACTGCTTAATAGCTGTGGAGAGAAATACTTCAAGGGGTATACCTGATCTTATATTGTATAGGTATTTTACCCACACAGATAGGTGTACCTGTGTCCTTTACGTGCTAAGAGATGATATTTGTGAATTATGGTCAACTTGTGGTAGAAAATTCTGCTTTCCATGGCAAGTGGACATTTAACAGTAAGTCAGGGGGGCGCAGCTAGATGGCGCAGTGGTTAAAGCACTGGCCCTGGATTCAGGAGTACCTGAGCTCAAATCCGGCCTCAGACACTTGACACCAACTAGCTGTGTGACCCTGGGCAAGTCACTTAACCCCCATTGCCCCACAAAAACAAAGCAAAACAAAAAAAACAGTAAGTCAGGTGACATATACTACTGGCTAAAAACCTGGACCATTATAACAGGGAGTATAATTTTTTTTTTTTGCGGGGCAATGGGGGTTAAGTGACTTGCCCAGGGTCACACAGCTAGTTAAGTGTCAAGTGTCTGAGGCTGGATTTGAACGCAGGTCATCCTGAATCCAGGGCTGGTGCTTTATCCACTGCGCCACCTAGCTGTCCCCAGAGTATAATTTTCTAACCTTATGATCCACAGACGTTTTTATCCCTGCTCTGCTAGTCATCCCCTTGTTTCTCCAGCGGTGGGCAGTGGGGATTTTCATGGAACTTATACATGGGAAATAAAGTATGTACATGAAATAATAGCATGAGATAATATAACTATAAGGAGCAGCTAAGTGACCAGGAGGACTTATCTTCTTGAGTTCAGATCCAGCCTCAGACGCATACTAGCTGTGTGATCCTGCACAAGTCACTTAACCTTGTTTGCCTCAGTTTCCTCATCTGTCAAATGAGCTGGAGAAGGAAATAGCAAACCACTCCAGTATCTCTGTCAAGAAAACCCCGGGGGCAGCTAGGTGGCATAGTGGATAAAGCACTGGCCCTGGATTCAAGAGGACCTGAGTTCAAATTCGGCCTCAGACACTTGACACTTACTAGCTGTGTGACCCTGAGCAATTCACTTAACCCTCATTGCCCCGCAAAAAAAATTTAAAAAGAAAAGGAAAGAAAAAAAAGAAAACCCCAAATAGGGTCCCAAAGATTCAGACATGACAAAACAAAAATATAACTATCAAAATGAATGAATAGGGAGCAGCTAGGTGGCGCAGTGGATAAAGCACCGGCTCTGGATTCAGGAGGACCTGAGTTCAAATCCGGCCTCAGACACTTGACACTAGCTGTGTGACCCTGGGCAAGTCACTTAACCCTCATTGCCCCACCCCCCAAAAAATGAATTAATAGAATGGCATTGAATAAAGAAGAGATAAATCACTTGGGGTGGAATATTTTGGGAATGTCACGGCAGAGCCAGTACCTTAGAGAATGGGAGAAGAGTTTTTCAAAACAGAACAGAGAGAGGCAGCTAGGTGGTGCAGTGGATAGAGCACCGGCCCTGGAGTCAGGAGTACCTGAGTTCAAATCCGGCCTCAGACACTTAACACTTACTAGCTGTGTGACCCTGGGCAAGTCACTTAACCCCAATTGCCTCACTAAAAAAAAAAAAAAAAAAAAAAAACAGAACAGAGGCTTGGAGGTAGAACTGGTCTGGTTATAGGAGTGAGCTCCTTAGGAATAATAGGGAACTGTGTTTTTCCAGTGTAGGATAATCTAATTACAAAAAGCCCGGAAAGTCACTGAGAGTAAACTTTTTGTGGGCAGGAACTGCCTTTTTGTTTGTATTTGTATCTCCAGTGATTAGTGCCCTGGCATATGGTAAGGGATTAACAAATGCTTGTTGACTTAAGACAAACAGGGCCTTTCAACTCTTGGGGGGGTAGGTAGTCTACTACCTTCCCACAATCCTATTTCCACCTGATTGGTGAAAGCTGAGCCTAGAAGGAGAAAGGAGAATGGATACTGGGGTCCTTTTGATGACTTCAAATAAACTATCAGGGATATTGTTGAGGAGATTGATGTTCAAGAATGTTCAGAGATGGGGCAGCTAGGTGGCGCAGTGGATAGAGCACCGGCCCTGGAGTCAGGAGTACCTGAGTTCAAATCCGGCCTCAGACAGTTAACACTTACTGGCTGTGTGACCCTGGGCAAGTCACTTAACCCCACTTGCCTCACTTAAAAAAAAAAAAAGAATGTTCAGAGATTAGACCATCTCTGGACTCCTTCCACCTTTGCGACTCTAAAGGCAAGTATAAATCCAGAGGAGAAAATGACCCAGGAGAGCAAGAGGAATAATTTAAATAAATAAAAATACGGAGGGGCTTAAGAGCCCTGGAAAGAGAAGACATGGGGAGGATGGGGGAGGGAGTGAGAGGGAGAGGACACGATGCTAGTTGTTTCCAGGTATTTAGAAGGCTAGCATAGTAGGGTGATTATACTCATTTTTGTTGTCGTTTTTTGTGTTTTTTTAGAAGAGTGATTTTCAAAGTTTTCAAAATTCAAGTAATTAGGGCTATCTGAGAATGGAATGGTCTGTCCCACTGATGTAATGAGTTCCCTGGGAGGGAGGGAGAAGGGGGAGAGACGGAAGACAATTTGTCAGAAACGTATACAGAGGAAAGCTTGGAGTGGATGATCTCTTGTTAGTCTGGGATTCTATGATCCTGAATCATGTACCATGAGTTGGGTTATAAATAGACCTTCGTTTCAAACGGTTGATGATTTAAGGCATCTTTTCCTTTCTTTGTCATCTCTAACTAGATTGGGATAAGAGACTGGGGACAGATAATTCTTGAGCCCCAACATTGTGTTGAGAAACAATCTTGTACAATTCTTTTTATTCATACACATCCTATGGTATGTTTATAATATTCCCACTCTAAATCGCATCTCGTGTTCAAGGACTCTAGCAAAATTTTGCCACCGGCTATTTGCAGTCTTGTTCTCAGAACTTCTCCCTTTGAATATTCCGTAAATATAGAGCCATACATTATAATGAAAAGAACATAGGATATCTATGGGCAAACTGCCTAAGAAGAATTACTGTGACGTTGGAAAGAGCCCTGGATTTGGAATCTGAGGGCCTAGTTTTGAATCACAGCATTTATAGCTGTAACCCATGTGATCCTAAGCAAGCCACATCCCCTCTCTCAACTTTTTTTTCTTTATATGATTATAACAGGTGTTTTCTTCGGTGGTATTTTACCCTGTAGTATATGGAGAGGGCCACCAGAAGTCTTGACAGGAAGAAATAGATTAGTGAGACTTTGGCAAACTAAGATGCTCCCTATTTGCTCTTCCTTTCCCTTTGGAAGAAAGATTTCAGGTTTGCCTTTTTATTTGGACCTTGGGAGCATCTAGCGGTACTGCAGGTAAGACTTAGGCTTGGTCAAGAGGCAGTAGCCTTTTTTTTTAAACCAGATGTGTATTTTAGTTTTTAAAATTTTTTTTATTTCTCTTATTAAATATGTCCCAATTAACATAAAAAATTTAACAATCATGTTTTAAAATTTTTGAGTTCTAAATTCTTTCTTCTGCCCTTCTCCCACTCCTTGAGAAGGCAAGCAACATGATATCAATTATACATGTGAACTCATGCAAAACATTTCCATATTAGCTAGCCATGCTGCAAAAGAAAAAGAAAACACAGACCAAAATAAAAAAGATAAAATAAAAAATATGTGCTTCAATCTACATTGAGAGTTCATCAGATCTCTTTCTGGAAGTGTGGATAGCATTTTTCATCTTGGGTCCTTTAGAATTCAATTAGATCATTGTCTTAAAAAGACTAGCAAAATCCCACAGTTGACCATCCTTACAATATTGCTGTTACTGTGTACAATATTCTCCTGGTCCTGCTCACTTCACTTTGCATGAGTTCATATGAGTCTTCCCAGGCTTTTGAATTGGATTTCTTGGTTTGGCAGTAGTTCAGCCTGAGCTTCTACCCACTGTAATCAGGAGCAGTCCTTGAGAGGGCTGAGATCCAGATGTAGATTGGAGATGCAAACTGCCAAATGAAATAGATGGTGTCGAGCATCCCTGCTGAAGGAAATTCCAGAGTGCTGAGAGCTGACATCTAACAGAATGGAAGAGTAGTTCACCAAGGCAGGAAGATTCAATCAAACAAGTATGCACTATTCTGGGTTCTGGGAATGCAAGTACAAAGGAGCTTACATTCGAATGGGGGAGATCAGTACATATAAAAATATGTGTGGCATAAATATATAAGGTGGATAAACACAACATATACAAACTAAATACAAGCAAGGGAGGGCACTAGCAACTGGGAAATAATGGAAGAGGCTTTATACAGAAGATGGTATTGAGCTATATCTGAAAGGAAGAGAGAGAGTCTCTGAAGCAGAATTAAGGAACAGGTGCATTCCAGGCATGAAGGATGGTCAGTGTAAAGGTATGGAGATGGGGGATAGAGTAGGTGAGGGGATGGGTAGGTGTGCATGCTCCCAAATACTACAGAGCTTGGGAAAGGGAGTAATATCCATGGAGCCTGGAGAGATAACTTAGGGTACACTGCGCTTGTGCATGAGTGTACACACACATGTGTGCGCGTGCACACACACACACACCCCTTTCGTTATGTCCTTCCCATAAACTACGTGTGTCTCAAGAAAAAAAAAAGCGCCTCCCCTCCAAAGCTCTATTAACTCTACAGGCATCCATTGTAGGGTCATCGCCCTTCACCTCATTTAGGAGAGCCTCATGCAAAATGCCTCAGGATTGGCTTAAAATTCATTAATAACGTAATAAGTTAATAATTAAGTAAATAATGTGATAAGTTACATAGAAATTATCCTATAATTTAGAGTAATTTGGAGTAGCATTTCTTTCTCATACCCTTAGATAATAACTGAATCTAGGACAGCATCCACTGTGTGCTAAGGAACGATATGGAAGTCGGTGGTTGGAAGGGAAGTAACCTAAGAGTTTGCAGGAAGAGTGTCTTCTGCCCAACAGTGAGGATACTGTTACCTTTAGGAAAGCGCATGTATTGTTCATCAGAGAGGTTTATAGAAGTATATTAAGAGACTGATGAAATGATTTGTGTGATAGCTTGAGTCTAGCTCCTCCTGGTGGACATATCATATATTACATTACCAAAGCAAGATAAGAGTTTAAATGGGACGCTTACAGTAGGGTAGTGCCCTAAGTATCACTTGGTACACCCATCAAGTGTACATATAACCCACATCACCCACTCTTTCATATATAATGAGAAAGTTTGAGTTCTTGTCCACCACTACAACCTATGATTTTAGGACCTTAACTAAAGTGGGAGGCAAGTAAAGGAGGAGAAAGGTGGAGACAGCATTCGAACCAAGATTATATTCTTCAAGGTGTGGGGGAATTTAGGAGAATCTAGTTCCAAGAACAAATTATATACATATATACATACATATGTGTATCTACATATGTGTGTGTGTATATATATACATATATACATACATATATATATATATATATATATATATATATATACACACACACATATATATGTATACACACACACACATACATACATATCTTGATTAGAGCTGACATCCGGTCCAAAAGGGAAGAGGAAGTGGGAAAGGGAAAAGGAGTAAATATCTTTATCATACCTGTTATGTGCCAGGCACTGTACTAAACACTTTACAAATATATCAATCCTCACACCACAAGGGAGGTGCTGTTTTTATTATCCCCACTTTACATTTGAGAAAACTGAGGCAAATAGAGGTTAGCTATGACCAAGTCACACAGCTATTGCTTGAGGCCAGGCTAGAAAGTAGGGGTTCTGTCAGGGAATGGAGGTAGGAAACAGGAAGCTGGAAAGCACAGTTATTACTACATTGGTGTGAAACAACATTTAATTTGTAAAAACTGCTACAACTTAGTAACTTTTGAAATGTGTTTGTTGTTTTAATCCTGTTAATAATAATAACATATGGTGCTTTAAGATTTGCAAAGCACACTACATATGTTAACTCATTTGAGTTTCATAACAACCTTGTGAGCTAAGTGCTATTTATTATCTCCATTTTATAGATAAGGAAACTGAGGCACTGTTACTTTTCTTTTTTTTTTAATAAAGTATTTTATTTATTTTTTTCCCGTTACATGTAAAGATAGTTCTCAACTTTTGTTTATACAAGCTTTCCCGCACTGTTACTTTTCAGTGTTATGAACAGTAGTAGAAAACCTTTTTTAAATCTTTTAAAATTTCAACAAAAAGCCGGAGGGCAGAGAAGTTGAAAACTCTGTTCTTCCTTCTCTTGAATGTAACTTATGTGAACCTGTAGTGTGTTACATGTAATCATGTTACATTGCTATGTTTTGGGCATGTTATACTGGACACGTGTTAACATATGGGATAACGTAACCTGGCAGAACTGAGTTAGGGGAACCTAGAGTGAAAATGATGACAAAGACCACTAATGGAAGACAGTGAGCCAAGCCTGAGGACTCAGTAGTAGAAAACCATCAAATGAGGCAATATAAGCACTATATAAATGTTAGCGGCTACTACTACTGTCTTGCAACAGGGTATGGGGCCACATGCTAAAACATAGAATCAAAGCATTTCAGCGCTGGAAAGAATCTCGAAGATTACCTGATCCAAACTTCTCATTTTATATGTGAGGAAATTGAAGCCCAGAGACTTCAACCTGCTCAAGATAACAAAAATTAGTAACAAAACCAAGACTATAGGCCAAATCTACTGATTCCTAGTTCCATGTTTTCCCCACTATATATAACATTTATTTCCTATCTTATAAATCATGAAAAAGTTAAGTTTTATACAAAAAAAAACAAAAAATGAGATGAATTTTTAATTCTTTATGATAATTTAAGGATTTGGATCCTAAGTCTAGTGGCAAGGGAGGGTGTGCAGTGTTATGAAACGACCTAACTTTGAATCTTGGCCCTACTATTTACTAGCTGTGTGATTTGGGGCAAGTCATTTTTCCCCTCCCTGATACTCAGTTTCTTTATCTGTAAAAGAGTTATTTTGCTAGATCAGAGGTGTAAAAACACACTGGCTCCACATCTTGTGACCAGACTTCTGCATTAAATCTAGTTGAAAAATATGTAATAAAATAAATAAAAATACAACAAAATATAGGTAATATTAATATGTGGTTTTCTAAATCAATTGCAAAACCCTCAGATTTCCTTATGTATGGTTTGGTGGCCCTTTTTTTCTATTTGAGGGTGACATCACTGGGCTAGATGATCTCTAAGACTCCACCCAGAAATTCTCTGATCTAAAAATACAAAACATAGATGATGTTAATTTGTGATTTTCTAAGTCAAGATACACCACTTTTCTAGAGTAAGTAATTTGAAGTTTCTCACCTAAGGATTCCAAAATTCACAATATATCATTTTTTTTCTACCATTTCCCCATATTTTAATGCATACATTTTAAAATTCATTTAACAACATTCCATAAAGTCAGTGCCCTGTTCAGAAAAAAAAATCACTTTTTTCTTTTAGGAGATCAACAATGGAACCATCTCTCCCTTTGAGCCACACAAAGTCCCAACAGCTCACTCATCACAACAAAAAGAAAGCTCCTCTGTTAGCAGAAGATACAAGAGAAAACAAAACGATTTTGAGGATCTCTCATCAAAAGTATGTACCAAAAAATAAATAAATAAAAATTAAAACAAAATAAAAGTATATACCATTCCTACCTGTCAGTTGCCATATAATCAGTGTTGGCCCTAAGCAAAGCTATGAAATACATAAAAGTTCTGCTAATATCTTCCCACATAATACTTTTTTTTAAGTGAGGCAATTGGGGTTAAGTGACTTGCCCAGGGTCACACAGCTAGTAAGTGTTAAGTGTCTGATGCCGCATTTGAACTCAGGTCCTCCTGAATCCAGGGCCAGTGCTCTATCCACTGCGCCACCTAGCTGCCCCACACATAATACTTTTAAAATGTTTCCTCCCTTCTTTCCTCTTTCTCCCTTCATTGTTGTTTTTCAGTTGTATCCGACCCTCGGGGACCCCATTCGGGGTTTTCTTGGCAAAGACACTGGAGTGGTTTGCCATTTCCTTCTCCAGTTCGTTTTACAGATGAAGAAACTCAGGCAAACAGGGTGACGTAAATTGTCCAGGGTCACACATCTAGTAAGTGTCTAAGGACGAATTTGAACCTAAGATGAGTCTCCCTGGTTCCCAACCCAGTGTGTCACCTAACTGCCCTTTCCCCCCACCCCCTTGTTAGCCCCACATTCGAGTAGATGATCTCCTACGTTCCTTCCAACTCTAAATCTGTGATCTTGTGAGCTCGCTGCAGGGCGGATCACTCTGAATAGGGTGAAAGCTCTCAGTGTCTGCCAAGGACACAAATCACTTTCTTCAACAGCCCGTAATCGGCCCGGGCAGCACAAAGTCTTGCGCTTGACTGCAAATACCGGATTAACAAAGGGGACCAGCCCATTCTAAGGATTAAACAGTCTGCCCCTCTTTCTGGGGGGTGTGGTTATCTGTAGCCCCAACTTCCGCAGGCGATAAGAGCTAGCCCGGAGTGACAGCTGCAGTTGTCTTCGGGCTGCCGCCCGCTTCGGATCTGTACAGGAGGGAGGGGAGGAGATGAGGTTCGCGACCCCGGGGGCTCCTCTCCCCTCACCCGTTCCACTCGTGTCCGTTCCCTAAGGAAAGAGAAGGAGAAAGAAGGACGAAGAACTGGTGCTCCCGCCTAACAGGCAAGTTCGCCAAGTTTGGGATAAAGTGGATTTCTGAGAGCAGCCCTTCTGGGGAGTGGGCTCCGTCGAAGACCTGCCCCCTAGTTGGAGATGGGCTCCGTGTGCAGGGATGGATGGGGATGGATGTGAATGGATGGAGATGGATGCGGATGGGGTCGGGGGGGGGGGGAACCACAGAGTGAAACCAAGAGTCAAGCTCACTGAGGGTCATCCTCTTCTCTGGGGAAGGAATGAGAGAGGCAAAAGAACTTTCTGGTAACTTTGAAGATCCACATATGAAACTGAAGTGAAGAGCTATGAGTAAAATTAAAGGGTTTTTATTCCTTTCTCTGCTATGGCACGGCAGCAAATAATACTAATAATTATCATTATTATTGTTATAATAAATTATTATAATAATAAATCAAGGACATGTAATGTTTGTCAGTGTGGAAACCTCTATAATTTATAATCTTCAGATTTGCTGGTGACTCATGATCTATTAAAGGACAAAAGCAGAATATTACCCAGCTCTTCCTGACTTCAAGCCCAGACCTCTATCCACTAAGCCAAAATGACTAATGATAATAGAATAAGCTCCTATTGTTGAGAGGGGGAAAAAATGCATCTCTGATAATTGAAAAAATAAAACTTACATGTCGTATGCATATACACATACATATATGTGTATACACACATTTTTCAGTCAGTTGTGTCTGAATCTTTATGACTCTATATGGGGTTTTCTTGGCAAAGATACTGGAATGGTTTGCCATTTCTTTGTCCAGCTCATTTTACAGATGAGGAAACTGAGAAGTGACTTGGCCAGGGCCACACAGCTAGTAAGGGGCTGACGCTGGATTCGAACTCAGAATTTCCCGATACTGAGCCAGTGAACTGCTTCTAGTGCAGCATAGCTTAGTGAATAAGTAGTTGGTTTCAACCTTGAGGTTAGGAAAATTGGGGTTCAAGCCCTGCCTCTGAGGTAAATTGGTCATGTGACCCGGTAAACTTTCGGTGCCGCAGGTACTCTGGGACTACCTGGTGCAGAGCACAATTGGGTACAGAAGTTTCCTCACCAAATTTCCTATATTACATCAATAAAATCGCAAGTGCAATTGTGTAAAAAGGCCAGTCACTACGCTGGTGATAAAAATTCAAATGTAAGAATATTTTGTCCTGGACCTCTAAATAGTGGTGGTCATGGTAATAAAAAATAGCATTTAGATAGTGCTTTACAACTCAGAAAGACCAGTTTTCTTGATTCCAGGCCCAGTACTCTCTCCACTGTAGCACCTAGCTGTCCCAAAATAGAATTATATTTTTGTTTTTAAAAAAATTCAGTATCTTCTATCTAGAAAATAAAAGAAAAATATCTCATGACTCTACTAAATAAAACCTTTACCTACTTCACAGAAAGTCCTTTATAAACTATAAAATGTCATATAAGTACAAATAACCATTGTTAAGTGCAAACATATGATATGGGGGGAAATGGGGTACGGGTTTGTTTAGCGGATGGAGTCCTTAGGAATTCTCTTTAAAGAATTACACCCTCTTGCACACAAAAGTAGTTAGAATAAGGTGATAGTTTATTTAGGAGCAAGGGAAGGGAAGGGTGGGGGGAGGGAAACCACGAAAGAAATCCTTGGACTTTTCATGGGGAGATTGGCATAAAGCACATGGCTCAGAGGTACCAAATCTCCTCGAACAGGAGACTGGAAGGTACTTTTATAGGGGACTGATGGGGGTGGCCCATCTGCCTGTGAAAAGTTCCTTTAGTGAGAGGACCATCCCCCACTGGTAGTGACTAGAGGAATTGGGTGAGGGGTGGCTACAGGTCCCTCTTCAGAACACAAAGGCCGCAGCCACACCCAAATTTATCTCCCCAGGGTAAGGGAGACCAGAATGAAGGATAGGAATCCGAAGCTAGCTCAGTCCGATTTGGTTCAACTTATCTCTCTAGGCGTTATCTGTCCTCTGGTTTGGTTTCTCAAGGAGAAGGTTCCTTGGTGTGCCCCAGAGAAATTCTGGGGTGCTCTGCACCCCATGATACATACAACAGTCAAGATTTCTTGGAGCAGCTAGTTTGCCAAGTGGATAGAGCACTGGCCCAGGAGTCAGGAGAACAACTTTGGCCTGAGACACTTAGTAGCTGTGTGAGCCTGGGCAAGTTACTTAATTCTGTTTGCCTCAGTTTCCTCATCTGTAAAATGAGCTTGAGAAGAAAATGGCCAACTACTTCATCATCTCTGCCAAGAAAACCCCAAATGGTGTCACAAAGAACTGGACAGGACTGAAACAACAAGATTTCTTAGCAAATCACATTGCTTTTCCTTTTTTTCAGTAATGAAAGTTCTGCTTTTTTACCAGTACCAATACTAACTAAAATAGAAAGTAGAAGTGAAACTAATTCTGAGACTCAAAAAATTTGAAATTTACACATCAGCTAAGTTGCTTTTAAAAATTCATAGAACTACAAGCTTATTTACATGTAATATGCAAGGTTTTTATCTTTTTTTTTCAATTTATGGGGAAAATGTTAAAATTTCATTTAGAATTTGCAGAGGACAATTGAAAGAATGAAAAAGGCTTAGTTTTATTAGAATGGATTGTTTTGTTTAGAGTAAAAGAATGAGTCCAGTAAGATACAGGTATGGGCAATGTTTGTGTTCCTGTCTAAAAGCAATTGATAACAATAGGTTATAAATCTAAGTTGGTTTCCCTGTAAGACTAGAAAGTAGAAGAAGTTGAGAAATATTCCTCAGTTTTCTGGTTGAGATAAAAATTTCACCAATATAATGGAAGAAATAATCCCAAAAAGGCATCCAGGAAGAAAAAGATTCTGAGGACAGAGGAGTGTGACAGAGAGAGATCAAAATGATGTTGAAAAGGTGGCAGGCTGAAAAGAATAACAGGAGAGGGGGAAACTTTGTTAACAATGGGACTATGTAAAAGATGTTAGATACTTCCCATAAAAGAGAAATTAATGATGGAGCATCCTTTTGGGGGAGGGGGGGGCAGGGCAATGAGAGTTAAGTAATTTGCCCGGGGTCACATGGCTAGTAAGTGTCAAGTGTCTGAGTTCAGATTTGAACTCAGGTTCTCCTGAATCCAGGGCCAGTGATCTATCCACTGTGCCACCTAGCTACCCCCTGATGGAGCATCTTTTGGGCCACTCTCAAGCAAAAATTCACAAGAATTAGCAAGTATGTATTATGTATGTATGTATGACATAGATATACTATATCTTTCATATATATCTCCAATATAGATATCTTATGTATCTCCTTTACATATCCTTATATATACATAACTATGCATACATTTTATGCACATACACACACACAAACACACACACACACACACACCACTAATATAACTAGACCACCTTACTTGAACATACATTTGAGATATGATTTAGAGCCTGTCAAGGCTTATATCTACAACCCTTTATCTACTTCTCTAGGAAATGATATGATATGTGATTGTGCATGTAGGTGTGAGTGTTGAAGTCCTATGTAAAAACTAAACAAGTTATTGGGCAAGGGTGCCACAGCAGATAAACCACCGACCCTGGATTCAGGAGGATCTGAGTTCAAATCCAGCCTCAGACACTTGACACTTACTAGCTGTGTGACCCTGGGCAAGTCACTTAACCCTCATTGCCCCCCCCAAAAAAAAAGTTATTGGGCAAAAGTGTGGTTTATGATCCCTTCTTCAAATAGAAGGCCTTGACATGGGAAGAGAAAGGAGGAAATGGGAAATAAATAATTGTCTGTGCAATGTATAAGAATAGGATTTATTCATTGGACAGAATGAATGGATGAATGAAAAACATTTATTAAGTGCCTACTATGTGCCTGGGACTCTGCTAAGTATTTTGGATATAAATAGAAAAGCAAGACACCTCCTGTTTTCAAGGAGTTCACGTCTTGTAAAAGTGTGATCATTAAAAATATGAGACAGAGTTTCTGGTTAATTTAGTCATTTTATTAATAGGCTGGCAGGTTATTAATTTAAAAATTGGAGGTCTCTCTCTCAGACCAAAGACCCCTAATGGTGGTGGGGTCAGAGTTCATATACCCTTACAACTGTAGGAGGTCCATCACATAGCAATCAAATCTAATTGGTTCACATGATTGGAGATGGGTTATATTAATGAAGTGTGGGGATACAAGACTCAGGTCACTCAACTCTTGGTAAGATGAAATCAGAGAAAGAATGTATGATCTCTCACCCAAAATAGTTTCCAATCTAGGTGTGGTTGTGCAGGCCAAAAATCCATCTCCACCCAAGGCTCCTTTATAAGCTTGTCTTGGGCTTAACCCCGATGAAGAGATTTGATGGAATGTCTTGAGGAGAATTTGCCTTTGAGTGGTGGGCTAGGGAGATCACTGGGTCCCCCAAGATATTGATTATTAATAATTATTTCTCACAAAAGGAAGATTCAGTTGCAAGGTAGATGGAAAAGCCCCTCAGCTCAGGGTTTTTAGGGCACAGAGGTAGGTTGGATGGCAATGTTCGGGGACAATGCCAGAGGGCAGGGAGGATGCTAAGACTTGGTGGTAATTAGGGAACCATGGCAGAGAGGGTGGTATGGCCCAGTGGTACTCCATCATCCTTTACTGGGTAAGTCCCTGATCATCCATTTGGTATGAGTGACCATGTCTATCTCAGCTCCAGGGGGGCCAGTTTAGGGGGCCCAGAGGTTGATGTGAAGAAGGAGCTGGGTTTCCTCCTTCTTTCCTCAGACTCTGCCACCTCTCTAGGCCCTCATCAGTAGCCCTGATGGTGGATCTTTCTGCCTCAAGTCTCTCCCCGCTCCAATCCATTCTCCATTCAGCCATTAAACCAATTGTCCTAAAGGGAAGGTCCCACGTGTCAAATATAAAATCTCTGCCTTTCAAATCCCTTCATAACCTTGCCCCTCCTGCTTTTCCAGCATCAACCAGAAAATTAATAAAACAATCAATATAATAAAATTAAGGTCTTTAATCGGGGCAGAGGAGTTATAACTCATGATACCTCCACACTGAGGCTACGAGTACCCAAAGATGGCGAGTAGGGACAGGGTTTATATGAGGTAACAACAGAGAGAGGCTTCCCTGGCTTCCTTCAAGTCCAACTAAAAGCCCATCTTTTACCCCTCAATTCTAGTATCTCCCCTGTAAATTATTTCCTTTTTATCCTGCATATATCTTGTTTGCATATTGTTGCTTGTTATCTCCCACATTTGTTAGGTCCTTCAATTCAATAAATATTTATAGGGACAGCTAGGTAGCGCAGTAGATAAAGCACCGGCCCTGGATTCAGGAGTACCTGAGTTCAAATCCGGCCTTAGACACTTGACACTTACTAGCTGTGTGACCCTGGGCAAGTCACTTAACCCCCACTGCCCCGCAATAAATAGATAGATAGATAGATAAAATAAACATTTATCAAATGCCCACTATGTGGTGGGCACTGTACTAATCACCGGGGATACAAAAAAACAAAAGACAGTCCCTGTCCTGTAAGTGCTTATAATCCAGTAGAGAAGACAACATGCAATCAGATATCTACAAATCAAGCTCTTTCCAGGATAAGTAGGAAGTAATTAATGGAGGAAAGGCACTGGAATTAAGAGAGGTTGGGGAAGGCTTCCTGTGGGAGCTAGGATTTTAGTTGGAACTTACAGGAATTCTAAAAGGTCAGTAGGTGAAGATGAGAAGGAAGAGCTTAAGAGAGAGGGGGGGGGGAGGGAGGAAGGGAAAGGGAGAGGGAGGGAGAGAAGGTATCTTGTGGAACAGCATAGAGGTCAGTGTTGGGAGATCAAAGAGTACATGGCAGGGAGTAAGGTGTAAGAAGACTGAAAAAGTAGGAGGGGCAAGGTTATGAAGGGATTTGAAAGGCAGAGAAGATTTTATATTTGATCCTGGAAGCAATGGGGAGCCTATTATTTCCTTTAGGAAAATCACTTTAGTGGTTTAATGGAAAATGGATTGGAGTGGGGAGAGACGGGAAGCAAGCAGATCCAGCAGCAGTCGGTGAGGCGATGAGGGCCTGTCTTGGAGAAGGGACAGTTTCAGAGGAGAGGAGGAGGAAACCAGGTTCCTTCTTCACTTCAATCTTTGTGGGTTTTTGTTTGTTTGTTTTTTGCGGGGCAATGGAGGTTAAGTGACTTGCCCAGGGTCACACAGCTAGTAAGTGTCAAGTGTCTGAGGCCGGATTTGAACTCAGGTACTCCTGAATCTAGGGCCAGTGCTTTATCCACTGTACCACCTAGCCGCCCCCCCACTTCAACCTTTGGACCCAGCCAATTCCAGCCTTCCTGGAGCTGAGGTAGACATGGCCACTCATACCCACTGGATAATCAGGGACTTACCCATTACTATGCCTCACATGTTTCAGACATGGACTTCCTCGAGCCTTCCTTGAAGGCAGGAACTGTCTTTTGCCTCTTTTTGTAATCTCGGGGTTTAGCAAAGTCCCTGGCACATAGTAGGCACTTAATAAATATTTATTGGACTGACTGTGGGTATAGGAATAAGGAATCAATATTGAGCTGGGATGGGAAATGGAAAAGAGGGTACCGGTAAGAAGGTTAGGAAAGGCCCACAGTGCCTGTTGTGCTGAGTTGGGCATTTTAAGAAGTCTAAGAAAAATGCGTTTGGAAATTTTATTTAAGAGTGCTTTAAATATCATTTCCCCTAAAGCCACTTTTCCTCTTAACTTCCCCATTTCTGTTTAGGGCACTGCTGTTCTGGTCTCCAAGATTTGAAAACTAGAAATTTCCCTCAATACCTCACATTTACTCACCACCATCCTCCCATATCCATTCAGTTGCAAAATCTTACCAATTCCACTTCAACAGTATTCCCCTCCCCTCCTCAAGAAGTTTCAGTGGCTCCCTGTGACCCCTGTGTTAAAATACATACTCCTCTGATTTGTCATTTAAAACCTTGCACAGTCTAGCTCTAGCCTATCTTTACATAATGATTATGCTCTCTCTCTCTCTGTGTTTCCAGCCAAACTAGCCTACCCGTTCAGAGGTTTATGTTATTCAGTATTTTATGAGGAATACAATTTTGTGTGGAATAACATTTTACGTGTGGATAAAAAAGACAAAATTTACAGATAACATACACGGGGGTGAGATCTAAGAAGTTAAATGACCAAATCAAAATACAAAAAGATATCAGCATGCCAGAATAATGGACCAAAATGAATAAGATGATATTTAATTAGGATAAATATAGTTATGTGCTTAATTTTTTGAAAATTAAATATTTTACAAATTTATTGCCAGGGGGCCCTGGCTTATGAGCAGTTCACACGACCTCAGTGAATCAAATTGAATATCTTTTACATTTATGACAAGGGGAAAAAATCTTTTAAAAACAATAATGAGTTTTATTGATATCTTTTAGGAGCAGCTAGAATATTTTTAAAAGAAAAAATGGAAGAGGAAAGAAATCAGCAAAATCAATCATTCATTGAAAAACATCTAAAAATATATGTGATATTCATACCCATACACCTCCCCCTTCTAGAAAGGAGTGGGGAGGGGGAAATGGAATGTCTTCCCATATCATTTCTTTGGAACCATGCTTCTTCTCTGTAATTTTTTTTGTTTTGGTTTTGGGTTTTTTTTTGGGGGGGGGGGCAGGGCAATGAGGGTTAAGTGACTTGCCCAGGGTCATACAGCTAGTAAGTGTCAAGTGTCTGAGGCCGGATTTGAACTCAGGTCCTCCTGAATCCAGGGACGGTGCTTTATCCACTGTGCCACCTAGCTGCCCCTGTTCTTTATAATTTTACATTAACTTTAGATTATTTTGTGGTTCTTATTCTTTCCTTTTACATTGTTGTAGTTATTGTATTTTTTGTTTTCTTGGCTCTGCTTACTTCATTCTGTATTAGTTCATGTTAAGTCTTCCCATTCTCTGTATTCTTCATATTTGTAGTTTCTTACAGCACAGTTATATTCTATTACATTCATGTACCACAATTTGTTTAACCATTATCCCCAATTAGTGGGCATCTTGTTAATTTCCAGTTCTTTACTACCCCAACAAGTATTCCTCTGAATATTTTAAATATAGATAGATAGACAGATAAAAGAAAGGAAGGAAGGAAGGAAAGAAAGAAAGAAAGATAGGAAGAAAGAAAGAATATAGGGACTTTCTTCTTGTCAAAGACCTCTTTGCCCAGTGGTAGAATCTCTGGTAAAAAGGTTTAGGGGCAGCTAGATGGCACAGTGGATAGAGCACTGGCCTTGGAGTCAGGAGTACCTGAGTTCAAATCCTGCCTCAGACACTTAACACGTACTAGCTGTGTGACCCTGGGCAAGTCACTTAACCCCAATTGCCTCACTAAAAAAAAAAAAAAACACAAAAAAAACAAAAAGGTTTGGATATTTTAGTCACTTTATTTGCAAAATTCCACATTATGAGGGAAAAGAGAGAAAAGAACGAATCTGATTAACACTGATATGACATAATTGAAGTAATCTGTTCTTCCTCCTCTCCCCCTCCTCTTTCCACCAAGCCCACGCCTTAATTTCCAATTCTTCCACTATTCCTGTTTCTTATTTCTGTTTTACTGTTTTAAAAGTTGACTTTTGTTTTGCTTGTGACTATTCTCTCTCCTCCCTCATAAATCCTTGTCTTGCATTTCCTTGTCCCCACTCGTTTTCATGTTAAGTTTAATGTATGTGTGAGTGTGCAATTTTCCTTTGTGATATTCAAAAAAGAGTGAGTAGCATGAGATGCCTATTCATAGCAGTTCTTCTTCCATGATTTGTATACTCTTCTTTGAGGCAGCTAGATGGCACAGTGGATCGAGTGCTGGCCCTGGCATCAAGTGGACCTGAGTTCAAATCTCACCTCAGACACTTCCTAGTGTGTGACCCTTAGCCTTAATTGCCTCAAACATCCCAGGCCACCTCCAGTTATCCAGCCATATATCTTGACACTGAACCCAGATGGCTCTGGAGGAGAGAGTGAGGTTGGTGACTTTGCACAGCCCTCCCTCACTTAAATCCAATTCAATGCAAGTCATGACTTCATCTCCTAATGTCATGATCCTCTTCAAGACTGAAGGACAAGGGGGAGCTAGGTGGCGCAGTGGCCCTGAATTCAGGAGGACCTGAATTAAAAACTGGCCTCAGACACTTGACACTTACTAGCTGTGCGACCCCAGGCAAATCACTTAACCCTCACTGCCCTGCCCCGCCCCCCTAAAAATCCCCGAAGAACAAACGAGAAGACAGCAAGTCTTCTCAATGTATCCCGATTATGTGAAATTGAAAGTTTCTCCCCAACTTCTTCCCTAGTATATTCCTTTTCCCTTTTTTCTTTTTTCTTACAACTATTGGAATAAAACAAACCCATACCCAGTCGCTGTAATTATATGTTTCCTGATTCCCTCTTTTCCCCTCGAAGACAGTGAGAATTTTGAAGGGACATTAATCTCTTCTCCTCCCTCTGCATATAAACCCTTCCTAATTGTTTAGTCCCTTCCATTTACTCCGATGTGAGCAAGCTTTTCTAGTTTTCTTTTGATTCCTGTGTTTGTATTTCAAAGTTTGTATGCAAGCTAAATTCCTGCTCAGTAGTCTGTTGAAAGGGGCAGCTGGATGGCACGGTGGATAAAGTGCTGGGCCTGAAGTCAGGAATGCCAGAGTTCAAATGCACTCTTAGGCACTTACTAGCTGGGTGACCTTGTTTGCCAAGTCCCCTGGAAGAGAAAATAGCAAACCACTCCAATATCTTTGCCAAGAAAACTCCACAGGAAGTATGGTCAACAGGATCAACAAAGAGCTGGACACGAACAACTGAACAACAAATCCATTAAAAGGCTTTAAACCACCACTGTTAGCTAGGGGAAGATGCCTGCACCTGCTCCTCCTCCATCAGTCATTTGGAGAAGCAGCTTACCAAGGCTCCACATGAGGATGGCACATCCTCTAAACACTGGGCCTTCAATGGTCAGTCCCTCCCATTATATTATTATTATTAAACTCCTACTGAATACTAAACTCCTACTGAATACAGAGATGTTAAGGGCTAAAATTCTAGCTAAACTGTCTAAAATATCTAATGAGTGGTCGCCAATAAATTATAAGCTTTAGCAAGAGTTAGACTTTTAAGCATTTATTAAGGAGAATAAGAATTTGGTAAAGAGAGAGAGAAAGGCCTAGATTTCTATCTATTAAAGGGAGAGCGCATTTCTAGCTCCGCTCTCCACCAGAGTCCAAAGGAAAGAGCGAGAGACCAAGCGCCAGTCTCTTCCTTCCTCCTCCCACTAGCCCGCGTCACTTCCTGACGCCAAAGAAAAGACTCCTGGTCTTGCCCTCAAAGACCTTCACTTCATGGGTGGAACTCTTCTACAGTAGGTCTCCAGCAGGTGGCGTCATTCCAATTGTTACAGTTCCCTGCTTTGTTTCCTCAAGAAACGGTAAGTTTCCTTGATGAAACAGTCAAAAAGAATATAATAACTATTGCTAACTAATAATATGTGAACAACAATATAGAAAAGGAAGAGAGGAAAGTTTTGTCCAGAGGGGCGATTTTTTTTTTTTGTCCTCATGAACCGACACTTTGACATTAGTCTTGCAAAGGGAGGGCCTCTGCAGAGAATACATGTTACAGATGGTGTATATTATAACAAAGAGAAAAAAAACAACAACAACAAATCAAAACTGTTCATTTAAAGTCTCTGAAAGTCTTTTTTCAGATGTCCTCTAGGTGTAGTCATGGAATGGAAGTCTTTTCAGGGGTTGATGTGTAGATGCTGGTAATCAGCCAGGAAAATTTCCTACAACATTGAGCTTAACACAACTTTAAAATAGCTTTGTCAATAATCAAATCAAACAATGAAAGTTCTCAAAAACATGTCTAAGGGAATTCAGAATCTTAGTTGTTACACATGAAACATATAATAAAACAAAAATTGAACCATTCTTTAAAATTATAATATTATTATAGTCCCCCTTTATGGAGGGTAATTGAGAAGACAATTGCTGCGATATTAATTTTTAAAAATAATTTTTATCTTTGTTTCATCACTTTTTGCATCATCTGCCTAATTATCCTCATGCCATTATGAGAAATTCAAAAATCTAATATAATTGGTAATAGGTGTCAAGGCCAAATTCAACACTGTATTTATCATGACACCTGAGATAATTATGGGGGTTACCATAAAAGAACAGAGAAATGATGGGATATGAGCATTCCCACACTTGAGCAATATGTACTGCCCATACAGTATGCCAGGCTTAAAATAGGTGGATGGAATATATGTCCATGCCACCGAACATATTGGAGGAAACTGAGTCAGACTTAATCAGATGCATGGGATTGAGATGTCCATGGCATCAGGCATATAGGAGGGAGCATAGAAGCCAGGTGTAGAAGTGAGATGGGTGGGATCAAAACTTCCAGCCATCTGTACAATACTGTGGGGAAAAATAAAATAAAATATTAAACCAAGAGAATCCAACCTCAACATTAGTCAAAAGCCGTTCCTGATGCCAAAGAAAAGACTCCTGGTCTTGCCCTCAAAGACCTTCGCTTCATGGGTGGAACTCTTCTACAGTAGGTCTCCAGCAGGTGGCGTCATTCCAATCGTTACAGTTAGGATAAGTGACCTGCCCATTGTCACATAGCCAGTATGTAGGCCAAATCCTGACTCTTTAGTTACCCTGTTGAATCCACAATGTCTCTCACAGTTCCAGACCAATGGGGAAAAGTATGTTTTGTTCAGTATTCAGGAGTAGCTCGAAAAGACCCATCTTGTGCCTCTTTTGCCTAATTAAAAACTCATTTAATATATCACAATAAAATATGCAAAGTGATTTCCTTATAATGATCTCATGAGATTGATTTTATGATTATTCCCATGTATTATTATTCTTCCCATTATATTTTCTCTCCTTAAATGAGGTTTGGAGTTCATGACCTCACCCTCCAATCAGAGAAGCAGAGGAGTGATGAGGTGGAATACCAAGGCTGATGGGGTCAGCTAGGTGGCCCAGTGAATAAAGCACCTAGCCTGGAGTCAGGAAGACCTGAATTAAAATTCAGCTGTGTGATCCTGGGCAGGTCACTTAACCCTGGTTGCCTCAGTTTCCTCATCTGTCAAGTGAACTGGAGAAGGAAATTGCAAACTGCTCTAGTATCTTTGCCAAGAAAACCCTACACAGGGTCACAAAAAGTCAGACATGACTGAAATAACTGAACAACAAAACCAAGGCTGGTGAGATCTTACAGGATGATAAGGTTATATCAAGGGTGAGCTTCCTGGGGCATGGTGGTGAGGTCATTCAGAGAAGTAGAAAATTCATATCATATCCTACAAAATAGTTCACCCACAGTTACTGCAGAGGTATTATTTTCATTATGTACTGGTAAAATGGAGTGACAGGGTCTTCTTGCCGATACGAATTACAAAATCCATTCACTTCCTCTTAATGATGGTCATTTTGTTATGCTGGCATCTTATTATTTGAAAATTCCAGGTGTAAGCCAGGTCCTCTATCTACTTTTTCCTAGACCTTGTGAACTTCTCAAAAGAAAAATGATTAGTTTTCTCAATTGCTCATTTGACATTTCTTTCTTGATTCAAAACTATCCTAAGAGTCTGCCACTTGTCAAGTTGAAGAGAGGTTTTGTTCTTTTTTTTTTTTTTCTGTCTTGAGCACCTTTAACACATTTTCCAATTTTGGTTTTTCTTCTTTTAGATCAAACAGAAATGCCGAAATTAAGCAGAGCTCTGTTTTGACTTGGATATTGATCATGGGCATCCAGAATTCTAAAATAGATTACTTCCCTCTTTCCACTTTTCCAAGGAGAAAGAGTATGGATACTAAGCAAGAAGCCAAACACTTTGAAGATCTTAGAGAGAGCCATAGTGACAAGGACCTGAGTGAACTAAAGGAAGAGAAAGAGAAAGAAGAGAAGGGAACAGAAGATGTATCTCAAGAAGACTTGGAAGAAGAAGTATTCTTTAAGTTTGTGATTCTTCATGCTGAAGACGATACCCATGAAGCCCTCAGGGTCCAAGAGATGCTGCAAAACCAATTTGACATTAAACCTGGAATAATCTTTGCTGAAATGCCATGTGGCAGACAGCATCTGAAGAATTTAGACGATGCTGTCAACGGGTCTGCATGGACCATTTTTTTATTGACTGAAAACTTTTTAAGAGATAGTTGGTGCAATTTCCAGTTCTATACATCCCTAATGAACTCTGTTAATAGAGAGCATAAATACAATTCTGTCATACCAATGAGGCCTTTGAATAATCCTCTCCCCAGGGATAGGACTCCATTTGCCTTACAGACTATCAATGCTTTGGAAGAAAAAAGTTGTGGCTTTTGTAAGCAAGTAGAAAAAATTTTCCAGGATTCTGTGTATGAGAAACAAAAAGCCATATGGAGAAATTCAAAGAATGTGATCGATGCTTAGAAAAGTAAGATGAGTATGTTATTTTAGTAAATGAAACAAAACAAAATTACATAAGCAAGGGCAGAGAAGATAAAATAATGCTGGCATTTTACAGCATCTTCCAGAAAAGTTAAAATCAAATTTCTAAGGAAGTAGAAATAAGAATGATTATCTTTCCTGGAAAAAGTCATTGCCACTGAAAACTTGTGAAATTAGCATGCTTCTCCAGACAGGCGCTAACCATTTAAATTTTGGTCCTGGGAACATTTGACTAACTCCACCCCACCCTCCCCCAATCCACCCCCCACCCAGTTTGAGGATATGACAAAGGATATGCTTTAAGCTAACTTTTGGCCATTCCTTGATTTATCTTGTTCCTTGAAGGCTATTGTCCTTTGATTCAGTATAGTCAATATTGTCACAACACTAGAAAGTATGCCAGGTTTGAAGTCAAAAGACCTGAAGTTCAAATCCCAACCCTGACATTTAATACCTGTGTGATAACCGCTGTGCCTTAATTTCTCCATCTGTAAAATGAGGGAGTTAAACTAGTTGGCTTCTAAGGCCCCTTCCAGTTCTCTATCTCTGATCTTATGACTATGGATATTATATAATTTCTTTAAATTGTATTTGGTGTTTTTTTTAAAAGATTAAAATATAAACTTGGCATTTTGTCTTTGACCTATATATGCTCTTTCTCTTCAAAGAAAAGAAGAGAGGTCAGAAGACTCTTGGCCTCTCTCTACTTTCCTAACCCCTTGAAAATTAAAGACTTGATTTCATTTGTGTATCTCTAGCTACTCCTAGAAAGGAAACTTTGCTGAAAATTGAAATTTGTTTATTCGGTAAATATTTGCTGGGAGGCCACATGCTATATAGGGCACTCATTAGCAAAATATATCTGGAGAGCCAAATCCATCTGCCTACCATTTTAAAATGTGTGTGTAGACACACATACATATTATGCATTTGAGATGAGGAAGCTGGCGCAAACAGAGGTTAAGTGACTTACACGGGGCCACCCAGCTAATAATTGTCTGAGGTCAAATTTGAACTCAGGAAGATGAGTCTTCCCAACTCCAGAGCCAGTGCTCTATCCACTATGGCACCACCTAGCTGCCCCAGATATACATATAGATAAATCTATATATGTATGTAAATGTATTGTATACATATGCATATATGTATGTTACATGTCAATTGCCTATGGATGGGGTGTGTCACACTCGAGTGGATAAATAAACCACAATGTGACTGAAAACTCTTCCAAAGCACTCCACAGACATCTTATTTGAGCCTCACAAAAATCTTCTGAGGTAGTTTACTAGAGACATTATTATCCCCATTTTATAGATGAGGAAAACTGAAGCTCAGAGAAGTCATAAATTAATAAATGTCCAAACAGGGATTAGAGTCGAAGGTCCTGTCCAAGTCTAGGGTTCTGTTTTCTACCCTATATCCTTACCACAGTATGTTACTATTCAACTCCTGGTTAAGAAGGGCATGGTTGAAAGCACAAATGTCTTTAACACACTTGTTAATGCTTCTGAGAAATAAAGTGACATTTTTTTCCCAATTAGAAATATGAAATTTTAAGTGGACTCCGAGGAAACATAATGTAAATGGAAATAGGCCCGTGCTCTGGGAAGCTGGAGGTCTAGACTCTTAATCCCAGGTCTGTCATTTACCCTGGACACAGTTGAATTTGGTGACCTCTAAGGTTCTTCCTACCCTCAAATTCTATGAAAGGATGGAGACCAAAAGAGGAAAACAGCAAAAAAGATTAGTGATTTGCTGTTGTGTGCCCTGGTGCAGTGGATACAGCACAGGGCCTGGAGTCAGGAAGTTATTCAGTCTTGTAGTGACCTCATGGACCACAGCACACCCATGGTAAAGATATTGGAGTTGTTTACCATTTCCTTCTCCAGTGGATTAGGGCAAACAGAGGTTAAGTGATCCTTTAGGATCATACCACTAGTAAGTATCCAAGGCTGGATTTGAACTCTAGCTCCAGTGCTCTATCCACTAAGTCACCTAGCTGCCTCTTGAAGTCAGGAAGACCTGAATTCAAATACAGCTTCATACACTTACAAGCTGTGTGACACTGTGCTCTATGAACAAAGCAGAATTGAAGTAGCTCAGGGGGCAGCTAGGTGGCGCAGTGGATAAAGCACCAAACCTGGATTCAGGAGGACCTGAGTTCAAATCCAGTCTCAGACACTTGACATTTACTAGCTGTGTGACCCTGGGCAAGTCACTTAACCCTCATTGCCTTAGAAGAAAAAAAAAAAAAGAATTGAAGTAGCTCAAAAGAAACACAAGATGGTCAAATTTAGAGAATCCACCTCAAGTGTTCACATGCACTATTTGTGCCCGACCTATGCTAGAGCGTTTCGAACTTGTATTGGTCTGATCAGCCACAGTAGGACACACTGTAACTTTACCCTACCACACAGATATCATTTTGGTCCTCTTATAAAAGGGCTTAGCACAGTATTTAGCTCATAGTAAGTGTTACATAAATGTTAGCTATTATTGTTATTAATATTTGTGATTTTCACAATCATGCCCCAAAGACAGACTTTGGAGCAGCCAACGATGTAAGAAAACATGCTGCTTGTACAAGTTCAGACTCTAGAATGAATTAATTTAATAGGGGAGGAAATGGGTGGTTACATATAATCTCTGGTGTAATTATCTTATCTTGGAATAAATAAATTGATTTTGGACCAGAAGGAATAGCTACCAGTAATTGCCCTTCTTTCAGTGTTATGGTCCAAGAAGGGATTCA
This sequence comes from Dromiciops gliroides, assembly GCF_019393635.1. Classification (NCBI taxonomy): domain Eukaryota; kingdom Metazoa; phylum Chordata; class Mammalia; order Microbiotheria; family Microbiotheriidae; genus Dromiciops; species Dromiciops gliroides. The sequence continues at coordinate 505,048,975 of NC_057861.1, read as the reverse complement.
TAACATATGCTTAAAACATTTTCCCCCTACGTACCCAAGATACACTGCCCACTGTTTGCTTTCTGTTTGCTCCCTACTTCTGGGGTCTTCTCAGACCTGAAATGTCTTTCCAGGCTCCATGGATCTTAGTAGGACTAATTTTTTAAAACCATTTTTTGGGTTGGTTTTGTTGTTTTATTGTTGTTGCTGTTTTCTCCATAAGGAGCTTAGAATCTGTTCTTAAGTAGTATGGCCTCCTCATCTATGGTTTTCATTCCAAGGTTTTTGGTGACTAAATTTAATTCTTTTTTTTTTTTTTAGTGAGGCAATGGGGGTTAAGTGACTTGCCCAGGGTCACACAGCTAGTAAGTGTTAAGTGTCTGAGGCCGGATTTGAACTCAGGTACTCCTGACTTTAGGGCCGGTGCTCTATCCACTGTACCACCTAGCTGCCCCCACTAAATTTAATTCTAAATTAAATCTATTTTAATTTAAAGGTGTCTTTTGTATCATATAACTTTCTATCTCATTGTTTTGACTTTCTTTTGTTTTGACTTTTTATTAGTAATAGGACTACTCTTTTTGTTATGAAGGGCAGCTAGGTGGTGCAGTGGTTAGAGTGCTGGGCCTGGAATCAGGAAGAGCTGAGTTCAAATTCAGCCTCAGATACTAGCTGTGTGACCCTGGACTTAACCCTGTTTGTCTCAGTTTCTTCACCTGTAAAATGAGCTAGAGAAGGAAATGGCAAATCACTCCAGTATCTTTGCTGAAAAAAAACCCAAATGAGGTCACAGAGTTGGGCATGACTGAAAAACGACTGAGCAAAAACCAAAAGTACAAAGTTTATTCCCCAAATGTTGGAGACTTTATCCTACACACTTTTTACTACCTCAGGCTTGGGAGGAGAAGGGGATTAGCTCTATAGTTTAGCTATGTTTCTATAATGCACAATCTCAGTTTCAACCCCAAATCCCTCCTTGGGCTCAAGCCCCAGGTAACCTCAGTACCTTTGCCAGGCTGACTGACTGATACAACATTCTGCCTGAAATCTTGGCTTCAAGATCTCTTTGGCTTGAACTTTGGATCCGGTGCAGATCACGTTTGGCATCTGAAACTGAGGACAAATCAAATAGAACAAGACAAACATTCCAGGGACACCGTGTTGCTGTAGAGTTGGGTGGTTGGAGTGGGGGTGGAATTTATCCCCCTACCAGTTCAATTCTTGCCTCCCACAGCAGGAAAAAAAGAGAGAGGCTGTCCCAGTCTGGTCAGTTTTAAAGACCAGCCTATTCCAGCTACAGGAAACTAGATAGCTCAGTGGATAGAGTGTTAGGCCTGGAGTCAAAAAGACCTGTGTTCAAATCTGACCTCAGATACTTACTAGCTCTGTGACCTTGGGCAAGTCATTTAACCTCTGTTAGAATAGGAGACAAAGGCCCTCCAAATCCAGAAAAAAAAAATGAACTGTGGAATATGGATGCTTATTGGACTATACTATTTCTTTTGGTTTTGGTGCTGTTGTTTTTCTTTTTTGAGGTTTTCCCTTCTTGCTCTGATTCTTCTTGTATAACATGACTAATGCAGAAATATGTTTAATGTTATATATGAGATTGCCTGCTGTCTGGGGGGGAGGAGGGAGGGGAGAGAAGGAGAAAAATTTGGAATTGGAAATCTTATCTAAACAAAGGTTGAAAACTTAAATTAATTAATTAATTAAAAAAAAAAGAATAGGAGACAAGTAAGTGGCTTAGTGGATGGAACACTGGGACCAGAGTCAGGAAGATCTGAGTTGAAATCCAGCCTCAGGGAGCAGCTGGGTGGTGCAGTAGATAAAGTACCAGCCCTAGATTCAGGAGAACTTGAGTTCAAATCCAGCCTCAGACACTTGACACTAGTTGTGTGACCCTGGGCAAGTCACTTCACCCTCATTGCCCTGCAAGATAAATAAATAAAAATTTTTTTTAAATCCAGCCGCAGAAACTTACTGGCTGTGTGACCCTGGCCGAGCCATTTAATCTCTCTGTTTGCCTTAATCCACTGGAAGAGAAAATGGCAAACCACTCCAGTATCTTTGCCAAAAAAAACCCCACAGACAGTCCACTGGGTCATAAAGAGTCAGGCACAACCAAACAACAACATTCCAGCTACACACTCAGTCAAAGGAGGCTACTCCCACCCAAGTGATGGGGGAAGTCATGATGCAGGGTACCTTCAAGTTAGGGGGTGTGTTCCTATACAAGGCAAACCCCTTACATATGAAACATTAAAACATTGTTAACCCTCCCCATAATATGTGACCTTCTAGAATTGTTGGGGAGGGTTTTCTCCTAATAAAATTTATTAACCCTGGAATTTTGTATTTCTCATGATTGACGGTAAGAAGAAAATACAAAATGGAGGTGGAAGGAGGAAGAGAGTGATCAGTCAAACAAGGACGAATGTGCCCAGGGCACACTGAACAAGGAAACAAGCAGGGATAAAGAGCGGGTTAAGAGAGAGCATACACCAGGAAAGGAACCGTCCCAAACAGAGCAAACCTCCTGATTCTTTACCTCTCAACTCAATGTTATTATTCATAACTTCATGGAAGGCTGTGTCATGTTTTGAAACAAATTATCCCTAGTTAGTTATCCCTGAGAAAGTGGATAATATTCTGAGTTGGTCCTTAGAGCCCCGTGCAAAATGTCACACATATGAAGACATTTATTTATTTTTTATTTGTTTGGGGGGGGGCACTGAGGGTTAAGTGACTTGCCCAGGGTCACACAGGTAGTAAGTGTCAAGTGTCTGAGGTCATATTTGAACTCAGGTCCTCCTGAATCCACTGTGCTTTATCCACTGTGATACCTAGTTGCCCCCTATTTTTTTTAATAAAACTTCCCCCAATTACATGTAAAAACAATTTTTTTAAACATTTGTTTTTCAAAAATTTTGAGTTCTAAATTCTTTCCCTCCCTTCCCTCTTCCTGAGAGGGTAAGAAATCTAATATAGGTGACACACGTGTGATTATGTAAACACATTTATATATTAGGCATTTTGTGGAAGAAGATTTGAACCAAACAAAGAAAAGAAAGTAAAAAATAGTATGCTTCAGTCTGCATTCAGACTCCATCAGATCTTTCTCTGGAGGTTGATAGCATTTTTCATTATGAGTCCATTGGAATAGTTTCGGATCATTGTATTGCTGAGAAGAGCTAAGTCATTCAAAGTTCTTCATTGTACAATGTTACTCTTACTGTGTACACCTTTTTTCTGGTTGTGCTCACTTCACTTGGCATTCATTCATGTCAGTCTTTCCAGGTTTTTCTGAGATCATCCTGCTCATTATTTCTTTCCTTTCCTTTCCTTTCCTTTCCTTTCCTTTCCTTTCCTTTCCTTTCCTTTCCTTTCCTTTCCTTTCCTTTCCTTTCCTTTCCTTTCCTTTCCTTTCCTTTCCTTTCCTTTCCTTTCCTTTCCTTTCCTTTCCTTTCCTTTCCTTTCCTTTCCTTTCCTTTCCTTTCCTTTCCTTTCCTTTCCTTTCCTTTCCTTTCCTTTCCTTTCCCTTTCTTTTCTTTCTTCCTTCCTTCCTTCATTCCTTTCTTTGCAGGGCAATGAGGGTTAAGTGACTTGCCCAGGGTCACACAGCTAGTAAATTCCAGATTTGAACTCAGGTCCTTCTGAATCCAGGGCCGGTGCTTTATCCACTGTGCCACCTAGCTGCCCCCAGCTCATCATTTCTTATAGCACAATTCCATCACAACCATAGACTATAACTTGTTTAGCCATCCCCCAGTTGATGGGCATTGCCTCAATTTCCAATTCTTTGCTACTAGAAAAAGAGCTACTATAAATACCCTTGTACAAATAGGTCCTTCCCACCCCCCCTCCTTTTTCTTCAATCAATAGTATTTTTTTCCAATGACATATAAAAATAGTTCCCTCCTTCCTCATTTAAAAAAATCTCTTTGAGATTACGATTCAGACCTAGTAATGGTATTGCTGGATCAAAAGGTATGCACAGTTTTGTAGCACTTTGGGCATAGTTCTAAATTTCTTTCCAGAATGGTTGGATCGGTTCACAGTTCCACCAGCAGTTCATTATTGTCCCAATTTTCCCACATCCCCTCCAACATTTATCATTTTCCTTTTCTGTCATACTACCCAATGTGATAGGTATGAGGGGGTACTTCAGAATTGTTTTAATTTCTATTTCTCTAACCAATAGATCAAGCAGCTAGGTGGTACAGTGGATAAAGCACTGGCCCTGGAGTTAGTAGGATCTGAGTTCAAATTTCACCTCAGATACTTACTAGCTGTGTGATCCTGGGCAAGTCAGTTAACCCCAACTGCCTTAAAACATCCAGCGCCATATCCAGTTGTCCTGATGTATATCCTGCCACTGGACCCAGATGGCTCTGGAGGAGAGAGTGAGATTGGTGACCTTGAACAGCCCTGCCTCATTTAAATCCAATTCAATGCAAGTCATAACATCACCCCAATGTCATGTTCCTCTTCAAGAACAAAGGACAAGGGGCAGCTAGGTGGCACAGTGGATAAAGCACCAGCCCTGGATTCAGGAGGACCTGAGTTCAAATCCAGCCTCAGACACTTGACACTTACTAGCTGTGTGATACTGGGCAAATCACTTAACCCTCATTGCCCCACAAAAATTAAAATTAAAATTAAAATAATTAAAAAAGAACAAAGGACAAACAACAAGAGTGATTTAGAGCATTTTTTCATGTGACTATAGATAACTTTGATTTCTTCATCTGAAAACTGCCTGTTCATATCTTTTGACCACTTATCAATTGGGAAATGACTTGTATTTCTTATACATTTGACTCCATTCTCTATATATTTGATAAATGAGGCCTTTATCAGAGATACTTGCTGTAAAAAAATTTCCCCCAGTTTTCTCCTTTCCTTCTAATCTTTGTTGCACTGGTTTTGTTTGTGCAAAACCTTTTAAGTTTAATACAATCAAAATTATCCATTTTACATTTTTTAATGCTATCTCATTTGGTTCTAAATTCTTCCCTTATTCATAGATCTGACAGGCAAACTATTCCATGCTTCCCTAATTTGCCCATCCTTTATGCCTAAATCACCTTTGATCTTATCTTGGTATACAGTATGAGATGTTGGTCTATACCTATTTTCTGTCATAACATTTTCCAATTTTCCCAGCAGTTTTTGTCAAATAGTTAGTTCTTGTCCCAGAAGCTTGGATCTTTGGGTTTATCAAACACTAAATTACTATGGTCATTTACTTCTACATACTGTGTACCAAATTTATCACATTGATCCACTACTCTATTTCTTAGTACCAGATTGTTCTGATGATTACTGCTTTATAATATAGTTTGAGTTCTGGTATAACTAGGCCACCTTCCTTCACATTTTTTATTGATTTCCTTAATATTCCCTTAATATTATTGACCTTTTATTCTTCCAGATAAATTTTGTTAGTATTTTTTCTAGCTCTATAAAATAATTTTGGGTAGTTTAATTGGTATGGCACTGAATACATAATTTAGGTAGAATTGTTATTTTTATTATATTGGCTCAGCCTACTCATGAGCAATTAATATTTTTCCAGTTGTTTAGACCTGAATTTATCTGTGTGAACATAAGAAGCAGTTTAACAAATGTATTGTATGCCCAGTGCCTAGCACAGTGCCTGGTCCATAGCAGATATTCAATAAATATTTGTTAACTGAACTCTTCACCAATTCTACTACCACTAGAGCTTTTGTTAGTTCCATAGGTAAAATTCCTTGTGTTCCCTAGCAATTTAAATTTTTTTCCTAGCAATTTAAAAAAGATTCCTCTATATATGTTGATTCTTTGCCCTAACAGTAGAAGAGAATTGAGGCCTTCCTGCTGACAAACTATCCAAATTTCCTTATTTGTTCCTGTGCTACTACTGGGTCTGTGGATCTGGCCAGATCCAGTCTGACTTGTCTTACCCCAAACAAGTCTGGTTTCTGTAGTAAGGACTTAAGGAGAGAGCCTTATTCAGCAGAGGAGCTGAGTTAGTGCCAGGACACCTGTGACTGTGCATATACCACAAGGAGGAAGTCAAAGCCAGAAAGAAAAGCCCCATACTTACCAAAAATATTCACAGCTGCACCTTTGTCGTAGCAAAGAATTAGAAATAAAATGTTTGCTCATCAGTTGGGGAATAAGAAATGAAAGATAAGAGGTATTCAGAGAAACATGAATAGACTAAAATGAATTGATGTGGAATAATGAAGGTAGAACCAAGAGACCAATATATACAATGACTACAAAAATGTGAATGAAAACTACACTAAAGCTGTAAGAAACAATGAGCATGGGGCAGCTAGGTGGCTCAGTGGATAGAGCACTGGCCCTGGAGTCAGGAGGACCTGAGTTCAAATCCAGCCTCAGACACTTAACACTTACTAGTTGTGTGACCCTGGGCAAGTCACTTAACCCCAATTGCCTCACAAGAAAGAAGGAAAGAAACAATGAGCAGGAGGAGTTCAGAGAAACCTGGAATGACTTACATGAACTGAGGCTGACTGAGAGGAGCAGAACCAGGAGAACATTGTACACAGTAACAGCAACACTGTATGATGAACAATTGTGATAGACTTGGCTCTTCTCAGAAGTGCAATGATCCAAAACAATTTCAAAGAACTCATGATAGAAAATGTTCTCAACATCCAGAAAAAAGAACTGTGGATTATGAATGCAGATTGAACCATACTCTTTCTACTTTTGGGCTGTTTTTTCCCCTCTTTTTTTGAGTTTTTTCCCTTGTACTATGATTCTTTCACAACATAACTAGTGCAGAAATATGTTTAATGTGATTGTACATATATAACCTATATCAGGTTGCTTTCTGTCTTGGGGAAGAGGGAGGGAAGGGAAAGTGGGAGACAAATTTGGAACTAAAAATCCTATGAAAACAAATATTGAAAACCATACTTACATGTAACTGGAAAATAATTAAATACTTTTATTTTTAAAACTACACTAAAAGGAGTCAAACAGTCTGACTGTAGTGATCAATCTTGTTCCTTACTCTTTCTGTAGAGGCAACTGGGTGATAAAGTGTAGATTGCTGGCCTGAAGTCAAGAAGAAGACCTAAGTTCATATTAGGAAGACTTGAATTCAAATTTGGCTTCAGATAATTTTAAGCTGTGTGACCCTGGGCAAGTCACTTAACTTGTGTGCCTCAGTTTCTTCAATTGTAAAATGGGGATAATAATAAGCATCTACCTCACAGGATTATTGTAAGGATCAAATATTTGTAAAATGCTAAACACAGCAGTTGGCACACAGTAGGTGCTTAATAATGCTTGTTCCCTTTACCCTTTCTCTTGGACTTCCAAGCCAAAGGTTGGAAGGAAGGAGATTACTTCCTTCTCCTCAATCTCAGAAGCAGAAGATGGTAGCTTGCACGAGAAACCCTGGGAGAGCAGCAAGTGCAAAGCCATTCCAGATGAGCCTGAACAGTTTCTGGATCTCCACTTCTGGATATCTCTTCTGTCTCTGTTTGCTTTTCTGAGCACAGGTCACGGTCAAGTGCTCCTGAAAATGAATGTTTTTAGCCTTGGGGTGGTTAGCCTCATTCGTGATCTAGAGTGTGAAAGCTCCTGAGTTTGCAAACTGGGCACCGAGTTTGAGAATCCAGAGAAAGGTTTTTCTCAACAGCAGCAATTCAGAGAAGGGAGAAGGCAGTCCTGAAGTTAAAGATGTAGAATACTGGGACCAACCATGACATTACTGTGATCTCCTTGGCTGGTGCAGGTTTGAGGTAAGAGTGAATGAGGGGGGCAGCTAGGTGGCACAGTAGATAGAGCACCGGCCCTGGAGTCAGGAGTACCTGAGTTCAAATCTGGCCTCAGACACTTAACACTTACTAGCTGTGTGACCCTGGGCAAGTCACTTAACCCCAATTGCCTCACTAAAAAAAAAAAAAAAAAAGTGAATGAGGACTAAGTCTCCCAAAATGTCTGGGGAGATGGCCAGTTTAATAAGACTAATCAGCAATTGAAATGTTTTATTTTCCCTGTGTTCGGTGATACATGCCTGTACATATGTTCACTTGTACACATATACTTGTGTGCTGTTTATTGCTATCTTTTGCTTTTATATCTCCTAACTTTCCCACTGCATCTCTCCCTCTACTCCCTTCCAGAGAGCCACTCTTTAGAATAAAGTGTAAAAAAGGAAGGAAAAAAAAAGTTCTGCAAAACTAACCAACATATCCCCAGAGTCTGTTGCCACTTGAAAGTTCTATACCCATGTTTTCCCACTTTTTCAAACGAGCTTGGGTCAGGGGGAAGTAGGTCCCTTCTGATATAATTCATGCTTGATTATTATCTCCATTTGACAGATGAGGAAACTGAGGCTCAAAGATATTATGAACCTTGCCCATAAGTGACCACATAGTTCAGGTCAAAACAGATGTGTGGGGCAGCTAGGTGGTGCAGTGGATAGAGCACGGGCCCCGGAGTCAGGAGTACCTGAGTTCAAATCCGGCCTCAGACACTTAACACTTACTAGCTGTGTGACCCTGGGCAAGTCACTTAACCCCAATTGCCTCACTAAAAAAAACAAAAAACTGAGATGTGAACCCTAGTTCTTCTGATTGCACCTTTAGTTATCTTTCCACTATATCATGTTTCCTCACTGACAAATACTACAATTTTGTGCTAAAAACAGCTTAGATTTTAGAGGCAGTAGTTCATAAATTTGCCACTGGATGGAGTCCAAGAATTTGAAACTGGCCCTGTATGTGGATTTGCTTTGAATGTTGATAACTGTGGTGTGCCAGAGAGGCAGTGACTGATCTTGGTTCTCTCAAATTAGAGGCATGATAGATGTGAAATGTCTACCTATGTAATATCACCAACTCTCCCCACCCCATCACAAATGAACTTTCCCTTATACAAAGAAACACAGTGAAGCAAAACTGACCACATCCAATTACTTGTGCAATATTGTAGGGAATTGTATTTCATAATTTGTTCTCCACAGCCAAGATCGGTTATTGTGATTAATCAGAATTCTTCTGATTTATAGTGTTAAAGTCACTTATATCATTAGTCTTCTTGTACCTTGTTCTCCTAGTTCTATTTTCTATATCAATTCATAATATAATGCCTGCACAGATAGTCTCTGCCTGCTTCTACTGGACCACATGGAAACACAGGGCTGAGCTTACTTCTAAGTATGGGTAACTTATGAGTTTGTAAAGTGTGGTGAGGAAAATTCTCCTAATTGGCCACCAAGGAAGAAGAGCCGATGACCCTGTGGATCTGCAAAAGCAATGTCCTTCCAGTCCACCCATTCTCTTGTTTTCCAGCTGTGGAGAATATGGGTAGTGTCCAGCCTCATCCAGAAAATTGGAGGAGGCAGGTAAGAGTAAGAGGAGGCAATTACCTCGTTTCTCACCCAGGGCCATGTGTCTGTGAAGACATGGCCACCTCTGACTTACTTGCGTTTGTTCTTTCCTGATCTTAAGTGAATGAGTATCTCATGGTGGATGTGTCCAGGACTGGTGGCAAACTTGTGATTTTTCAAAGGTCCAATGATCTGGGAGACCTGGGATGAAACAACTATAGCATCCTTGGAGTGGCAATGGCTGATAGTATGGGAAGTGTCTGTTATCAGGAGTAGAGAGATATACCACGTGTAGATGGATGTAGAAAGATCCAAGAGGGTGGTGTGTGACTTCCTGTGGTATAAGTGCCCATTATAGACTCCAAAAAGGGAACCAGTCCCCAGAGCCCAGATGTACAAACTACTCATCAGAGAGCTGTTCCCAAAGAGAGCTGAGCAAGGACTCAGAGAGAAAGGGAAAAGGACTTATAGCAGTATTAAAGATTGTTAGTTACCCTATTGCTCCATGTGTTCTCTTCATGTGTGCTTCACTAAAACTGTACTCTAAGGACTAGCCCCTTTGGTGTGAGGGCTGCTTAACCACCTGTCACCCAACTCTCACCTGTGTCTCCAAGAAGCTGCAGTGTGTGCAGCAGCCACATGCTGGTAAACAGGCTCCACCTATGGGCTAAACCAGGTTAAGGGTAACCAAGGTGCTTCAAACCAATTGGTGAATTAGGGAGTGTCTACCCCAAGCACGTGAAGACTACCCATCAGAGTGCGTGGATGAGAACAATTTGTTCCAAAGGCAGCTGAAGCAGGTGCTGTGGAACGTTTAGAGCTTGGTCAGACATCAGACACCAAGGTCATCCACTGTATAGTGATGATGGTCAGTGTCTTACCACTGGACTTTAATGACTCAGGAAGAGAGAATGAGGTTGACGACTTTGTGCAACTTTGCTTCACTCAAATCCAATTTACCATTTACCAACAAGTCAAGACATCACCTTGTGGTATCATTGGTCCTTTGAAAAGGAAGGACAGACAGCGACAACAAAAACTCTACGTTTCACTCTGGAGCAGCTAGATGATGCAGTGGATAGAATCATCAGCCCAGGCAGGAAAATTCATCTTCCTGAGTTCAAATCCGGCCTCAGATAGTTACTATCTGTGTGACCCTGGGCAAGATCCTGTTTGCCTCAATTTCCTCATCTCTAAAATGAGCTGGAGAAGAAAATGGCAAATCACTCCAGTATCTTTGCCAAGAAAACCCCAAATGGGATCACAAAGAGTTGGATACAACTAAACAACAAAGTTTGAAAATGCCTTCCCTGGGGGCAGCTAGGTGGTACAATGGATTAAGGAGGACCTGAGTTCAAATTTGACTTCAAACACTTGACACTTACCAGCTGTGTGACCTTGGGCAAGTCACTTAACCCTCATTGCCCCACCAAAAAAAACCCAAAACCAAAACAAAAAAAAAAAGAGTATCACATTTCCAAAGAAAAGAAAGAAAGAAAATACCTTCCCCATGAATGTTGTATGTATTCATGGAAGAGTCAAGCCCTGGGTTATAAGGGGAATGTTTTGTAGCAGTTTCTTACTATGTCATCCTATTTTTACTTTCAGCAACAAACATTTATTTTATTTTCCAGTTACATGGAAAACTTACATTGAAAACTACCCATGTATGGGTAGTTTTCAACATTCATTTTCATAAGATTTAGAATTCCAAATTTTTCTCCCTTCCTCCCTCCCTTTCCTTCCCGCTCCACAAGATCGCAATCAGGTTATATATGTACAATCCACAAGTGTTCTTTTTATCAGTTCTTTCTATAGGGGTGCATAGTAAGCTTCCTCGTTAGTTCCTTGGAATTATCTTGGATCATTGCACTGCTGAGAGTAGTTATGTCATTCACAATTGCTCATTGAACAATACTGCTGTCACTACAAATAATGTCCTCCCAGCTCTGCTCACTTCACTACACATCGATGTTCATTAGCCTTTCCAGGTTTTTCGGGGATCATCCTGTTTGTCGGGGATCATCCTGTTTGTCATTTCCTGTAGCACAAGACCATTCCACTACAATCATATAACACAGCTTTTTCCATCATTCCTCAATTGATGGACATTCCCTTGATTCTCAATTCTTAGCCTCCACCAAGAGTTAGTGCTAGTAAGTGTTATGTGTTTGAGGCTGGATTTGAACTCAGGTTCTCCCGATTCCAGGGCCGGTGCTCTTTCCACTGTGCCACCTAGCTGCCCCTATCCTTGAGCCAATTCTAATGAGATTGAGGCCTTTGAGCCAATTCTGATGAGTATTATGGTTCATTTACTGCCCAGATTAAATAGATTACTCCACCCAGTTGGGTGTATCTGTTAGTCCCTCCTTGAGGCAGCTCTGATGAGTTTAAGGTCCTTGAGCCTTTTCTGATGAGTGTAAAATTCATTTACTGCCCTGCTCCTCTCCCATCTCTTCCCCAACTCCATAGTCTTTTCCTGTTACTTTCATGTAGGATTTCACTTCTGCCCTTCCCCCTCCCCCAGTGAATTCCCTTCATCACTCAATTTAACCCTAAAGATGTCATCACCTAGCTAAATGACACAGTGGACAAAGCATCACCCCTGGACCCAGGGGGATCCCAGCCAAAACCCGGCCTCAGACACAAGACAGTTGCCCAGTGTACGACCCCAGGTATGTCCCCCAGCTCCAGTTTTTTTTATCGTTCTCTAGGGTCTTGTATTTGAAAGTCAAATTTGCTATTCAGTTCAGGTCTTTTCATCACAAATATCTGAAAGTCTTCTTTTTCATTAAAGTCTCATTTTTTTCTGCTGAAAAATAATGCTGAGTTTTGCTGGGTAGGTGATTCTTGGTTGTAATCTCATTTCCTTTGCCCTCTAGAATATCATATTCCATGCCCTCCGGTCATTTAATGTAGAAGCTGCTAGATCTTGTGCTATTCTGACTGGGGTTCCACAGTACTTTAATTCTTTCTTTTTGGCATCTTGAAATATTTTCTCCTTGACCTGAGAGCTCTGGAATTTGGCTATAATATTCCTAGGAGTTTTCCTTTTGGGATCTCTTTCTGGAGGTGATCGGTGGATTCTTTCAATTTCTATTTTAGCTTCTTCTTCTAGAATTTCAGGGCAATTTTCCCTGAGAATATCTTGGAAGATGGTGTCTAAGATCTTTCCTTGATCATGGTTTTCAGGTAGACCAATAATTTTCAAATTCTCTCTCCTGGACCTATTTTCCAGGTCAGCAGTTTTTCCCAGAAGATATCTCACATTGCCCTCTATTTTTTTATTCATTTGGATTTGCTGTATTGTGTCTTGGTTTCTCATAAAGTCACTGGCTTCCATTTGTTTAATCCTAATTCTTAGGCAATTATTTTCATCAGAGAGCTTTTGTACCTCCTTTTCCATTTGGCCAATTTGACTTTTCAAGCTGTCAACTTTTTCCTCATGCCTTTCCTGCATCACCCTCATTTCTCTTTCCATTTTTTCCTCTACCTCTCTAACTTTATCTTCAAAGTCCTTTTTGAGCTCCTCTATGGCCTGAGACCAATTCGTATTTTTCTTGGAAGCTTTAGATAGAGGGGCCCTGATGTTGACATCTTCCTCTGAGGGTGCCCCTTGGTCTTCCTTGTTACTGAAGAAACTTTCTATGGTCCTCACCTTTCTCTGTTGGCTCATCTTGCCTTTCTTTTACTAGACTTTTAGCTCCTTAAAGTGGGGCACTGTTTCCAGGCTGCTTGAGATACTTCTCAAGCTTAAGAAGTCCCAGGTGGTATGATTTAAGGAGAATCAGGTTCTTCCCTCACCCGGCCTGTTTCCTGGTCCTTGGATGACCCCAGACCAACTTGCTAATCAACCAGCTTTGTGTGTTCTGGTTGTTACCTCCAACAAGCCTGTGCCCCTCCCCCACCTGGGCCACTGCTACTCGAGCCTAGCTCCTGCTTCTCAGCAGGGGTGTAAAATCCAAGTTCTGCCTTAGCACCAGCATAGACCTCTGTAGTCTCCCCCCTGCACAGGGCTCAGCCCACTCACCAGACTGTGAGCTTAGTTCCAGACAACACTGGTGCTTCAGCTGATTCAGAGGCTCTGGGGGTCTCCTTCTCTGGTGAGGCCTTCTTGGGACTGGATCTGTATCAGGGTGACTGTGGAGTTGGGCTCAACTCCTGTATCAGCACAGCAGCTCCCTCCTTCCGACCTTCCAAGCCACTCTTGGTTAGAAGATGATTTCAGCACATTCTTCTGTGAGTTTTGCTGTGCCAGGCATTTTCCTATGGTGTTATTTGGATGCTTTTTTGAGCAATTGGCCCAATGTTAAACTATTTCTCACCCTCACAAGTTATAATTACTTTAAATGAATCCTCTTTCAACTTTAATACTACTAATTGCAATAGTATGGCTAACTTTTTAGCATTTTGTATACTGTGTTGCAAGGACTGGAATATTGTTTGTTTCTGCATTATTAGCTATAAAATTCTAAAAATCATTCAAATCAATTTCAAGTTTTAAAATATCACTTAAATGATACATATTTCACCAGCTATTCATGGTAAAGCTAGTTCCTTATATGGGCAAGTTAGCTGTTATTCTGTCATTATCAATCATTCCTGACTCTTCATGACTTCTTTGTGGGATTTTCTTGGTAAAGATACTAAAATGGTTTGCCATTTCCTTCTCCAGCTCATTTTATAGATGAGGAAACTGAGGCAAACAGGTTTAAGTGACTTGCCCAGGGTCACACAGCTAGTAAGCATCTGAAGCCTGATTTGTTTTTTTTTGTTTTGTTTTTTGGCAGGGCAATGGGGGTTAAGTGACTTGCCCAGGGTGGCACAGCTAGTAAGTGTCAAGTGTCTGAGGCTGGATTTGAACTCAGATACTCCTGAATCCAGGGCCAGCGCTTTAACCACTGCGCCATCTAGCTGCCCCCCTGAAGCCTGATTTGAACTCAGGTCTTCTTGACTCCAGGCCCAGAGCTCTATCCACCTAGCAGCCCCTAAGGCCAAGTAGATCTAATAAATTGAAATAATTTAAAATTCTTTCATTATTTTGATCTGACAAGAGATATAAGGTCATGTATTGAATTATATTTTCTATTAACATATTCCTAGGAAGAAGATTAAACTTGTTATTTTTAGAAAATGGAATGTTTTAAACCTATTTGACTTAATAATCAACTTAAAATTCATGTTTTCCAGTAACAATCTTTAAGATTTCCTAAGCTTTTATGATGCGTTTGATTACTTTTTGTACTTTCTGAATGCTAATCTTCACTGTAATGCTGTCGAAAGTAATAAAAATTCTTCAAGAAAGTCAATCATTAAAGGAAGGTCTGGGAAGCAATTGATATTAGCTAATCTCTTTAGCAAACCAGAAGGAGAAAAATACACATATAATGCAGAATGAATGCCAAAGCCTAGAATTCTTGACCTTACTGGCTTCCTTGGCCTCTTTCAAGGCTCAATTCAAATTCCACCTTCTGTAAGTTTGTTTTTCTTCCTAACCCTCCCCTCTACTAAAACATCCCTAGGATATTATCTTCCATTTGAAATACACACACACACACACACACACACACACACACACACACAGGAAATGTGTATATATATATATATATATATATATATATACACACACACACACACAGAGGAAATGTGTATGTGTATATATATATATATATATACACACACATACACACACAGGAAATGTGTATGTGTATGTATATATATATATAATTTACATGTTGTCTTTTCATTAGAATGTAAGCTCCCTGAAGCTGTGAAAAAATTGGAAAACTGATACATTGTTGGTGGAGTTGTGAACTGATCCAACCATTCTGGAGAGCAATTTGCAACTATACTAGGTCTGTATCCCAAAGAAATCATAGAAGAGGGAAAAGGACCCACATGTACAAAAATATTTATAGCTGCTCTCTTTGTGGTGGCAAAGAACTGGAAATAAAGGGAATGCCCATCAATTGGGAAATGGCCGAACAAGTTGTGGTATATGAATGTAATGGAATACTATTGTGTTTTAAGAAATGATGAGCAGGCAGATTTCAGAAAAACCTGGAAAGACTTAAGTAGACTAATGCTGAGTGAAGTGAGCAGAACCAGGAGAACATTGTACACAGTAACAGCAACATTGTGGGATGATAAACTGTGATAGACTTAGCTCTTCTCAGCAATACAATGATCCGAGACAATTCCAAAGAACTCATGATGGAAAATGTTCTCCACATCCAGAAAAAAGAACTGTGGATTCTGAAAGCAGATTGAACCATACTGTTTCTACTTTTGTTTTTTCTTTTTTCGAGGTTTTTCCCTTTTGTGAGAAATATGTTTAATGTGATTGTACTTATATAACCTATATCAGATTGCTTTCTGTCTTGGGGAGGAGGGAGGGAAAGGAGGGAGGGAAAGGAGGGAGAAAAATTCAGAACTAAAAATCTTATGAAAACAAATGTTGAACCATCTTTACATGTAACTGGAAAATAATACAATACTTTTATAATAAAAAAAAAGAATGTAAGCTCCCTGAGAGCAGGAACCCATTTTGGGTTTTTTTTTTAATCCCCTTGCACACAACACAGTGTCAGACACATAGTAAGTGCCTAATAAATGTTTGTTTGATATGTTGCCTAAATCCAGGTAAGAGATAAGGAGGACTTGGATTCGGTTGGCAATTGAAAAAAAAGTGCTCATTTGAGAAATAAGTTATTTAAGTTTTGGGACTGGAAAGTTAGTGGGTTGAACTTGGCCCACTGGGGCATGAAAATGACAAGAGAGCTAATTTTCAAAAAATCTTGCTTGAAATGGGGGCTGCTCCAATCTTGGACGAGCATGACAACATCTGTTTATACCTCATTAGCGGGGCCAGACAGAGCGGCGCCAAATTAGAGCCTAGTCACCCCGCCTTCTTTGCAAAACTTCACCCCAGTAAGCTCTCTTAGGACGGATGGGGTCCACCCACCCCTGCCATGCTTGGGGCGTCTAACGGAGCCGAGAAGAGGCGGAGCTCCGTGGAGGAATCCGAGCAGCGCCAAAGAAAGACTTTTTTTCACTGCAAAATTTGGGCCCTCGTGCCCTCTCCCGGGCTGAGTGACTCCGCCCACCACTCTCATTCCTGCCAATGGTGTCTGGAAAGAGCTGAGATCGGTGGAGGGAAGGAGTGGCGCCAAATAGAGATCACCCATAGGGAAAACGAGCTCCCTCCGGCCCTCGCCCCGAGCGAGTCGGCTCCGCCCACTACAGCCATTCCCGCCTATAGCGTCCGGCGGAGCCGGAAAGGGGCGGAGCCAAACTTGCTTCCTCGTGCCCTGTCCCAGACCCAGTCGGCTCTGCCCACCCCCCTCCCAGCCTTTCCCGCCTATAGTGTCTGGCGGGGCTGGAAAGGGGGCGGAGCTCAGTGGAGGGACAGCTCTGGTTTCGGACAAAAGAGGAATCAGCTTGGGTGTCCTGCTGTTACTCGCTGATTGGTGCCCAGGTAGGGACTGGGGCCAGGGTCAGGGCTCTCCCGGGCCGGGGACTCCTCGCCCCGATAAGGATTGTTCTGGGGAGCCGCGTCACGTGGTCTCTCGCTCTTGCCTCTGGGGGGGTGTCCGGGGGTCCTGGGGTCCTAAGTGGTTAGGGTGTTGCCGGGGAGACTAGCAACTAACGGACCGCCCGTGAGAGAAGGCAGGGGTCTCAGAGACACTTCCCCCACCTAGATTTCCTGCCTTTCCCCCCTCCCCGCGGTGTCCTGCACAGCAGGAGGGACGCACCCCCCCCCCACCTTGACCCCAGCTCAGGGGGCTGGCCCAGCGGCGTCCGCGCCTAGCGGCTGGGCTACGTACCCCGACCTTAGGCAAGTGCAAAGCTCTGGACCCCTCCCCTCAATTCTGGGGAGCGTTCCTTGCAGTCCGGATGTAACTCTAGGGTGGGGGTTCTTCACGTGGAGTCTGTGAACTCGGTGGATTTGTTGTTGTTATTCATATTTAGATAGTTTATTTCACCAGAATTGGTTTCCGTTGTAATCCTGTGTATTTCATTTCGTGCGTTTGTTCTGAGAATTAGCTTCACCTGATAGATATAAATAAACATGCCTCCCCCCCCCCCGCCCCAAAAAAGGTGACTCTTTAGGGCAGGGCTTCTAAAACTTTTTCCACTCGCGACCCCTTTCTCCCCCGAGAAATTTTTACGCGGCCCGGGTATACAGGTACATAAATTAGGGATACCTAACTTGTCGCCACATATGGGGTCGCGACCCCCCTCCCCCTGTTTAAGAAACTTTGCCCTAGGGGGAGCTTCGATGCTTTAGAAGCTATGGAGGGAGGTAGAGGAAGGACCTAGCGCTTCTTTTGCACATCTGGCACCTGGTGGGACTGGAAACACAGGTTCGGGGCACGTCTTCCTATCGAAGAACCAGATTGGCTTATTTTGAGCGAGCTGATTTCCGCCCTTTTCCCCCCAAGCCGAGGCCAAGCACATTAGGCCAAAGATGCCATGTGCCCAGGAAGATCACCTTAAAAGGATGATGAAGAATGGGTTCTCTCAGCTGCCTTGGTTTCTTTTGTGTGTGTGTGTGTGTGTGTGTGTTGCCCATGGGAAAGTGGGAGGAAGTTTTCAGAGGGGTGGGTCTCGTACTTTTTTTTAAGCTGTAGAAGAAGCGTGTGCGTGCATCTTCTGGAATTCTTATCTTTTGCTTTCGCCCGGGGACAGGCTGCTTATCTGAGTGTGGACAATATTGGACCGGATTGAAAAAAGACGGGCTTTCAAATCCTGCTTTTGGCATTTAGTTCCTGTGTACTTTATCTGAGCTCCTCTACTTAGATCAAAGATTTCTCCACTGAAAGGTGCGTTGCAATCTGGGTTGGGGGGTAGAATTTTACTACAGGGAAGAAATTCTAGATGTTTGCTTTCTATCTCCCAGAGCCTACTTGTGTTCTTCACGAAGTAGATTAGAACTAGAAGGGATCTCAGATCACTTAAATCAGTTCACTCACTTTATAGATAAAGACACTGAGGCTACACAAGCTGATGTTTGAATCCATGTTGTCTGACCTCACATTAATGTGCTTTTCTTGAATGAATGAGGAAATGTTCCCTTTCCCAAAACTTAAACTTTGTCTTCTTCAACCGTGTTTTGATTTTTCCAAATTGAATTTGTGTTTCTCCTTCCCCTCCATTCTATGCAAATTGATTTTAACACTGCTGACCTTTGGGTTTTAACATTTCTGTGGTAACTTTCACCTATGAGAGCTGGACCGAAGTAACTCAAGGTTAAGTATTTCCCTGAATACTTGTATAAATCACAAAATATTCACCATCAAGTTGCCACTCTGTCTTGAGGCCCTATTCTTAAGCTTTGAATTCAGAGGATGAAGCTAAATCTGATGTTTCAAAGCAGATAGCAGAGGTCCAAAGATTCCAGCTCATAAATCCTGTATGTCTAGTACATACCTCTAGTCCATGTGTTTTCCTTGAGTGTTGAGGGTGTGAATGAATTATTCAGTAGTTAGGAGCACTGGGGCTAGGCCATGAGTAGTTATTAAGTCCTGGTACTAACTTGAAATTTATTGGGTTTGATTAGATTTGGTGGAACAAAGTATGACATCCCTAAATTAAATTGATGTCACTTCCTTCATCCTTGCACATTGACTACTGCTCCAAAGTTTTGATTCTTACAGTTTGCCTAGGGTAAATGACTTGCCTAAAGCCATACAAGCCAGCATGCCAGAGTCTGGACCACCATCCCTCATTCAAGCTTTTCCCACCCCACCCCACCCCCAATAAGGAACTTTCCATTGTCAGGTGGTCACCCCATCTATCCTCTATAAAAGCTTCAGCCTTCTGTTAGAGGAGAAAGATGTCTCTAAGCCTTCGCCTCCCCTTGAGGCTAAGTCTTCAGCTTCTTTCTCAGTCACTTTCTCTAACATCCAATAAAGAACCATTTTAATTCTAATTGGACTGCATGCCGAGTGAAATTCTTTACGGAGGAATACCAAATGACCCCTACCACCTATTTCCTCATGACACGTTCATGTGCTCTCAATACCCACTATATCCTCTCATTAACTCTCTTAGATCTTTCTTGGGGCAGCTAGGTGGTACAGTGGATAGCATACTGGTCCTGGAATCAAGAGGACCTGAGTTCAAACCTCACCTCAAACACTTACTTAGCTGTGTGACCCTGAAAAGTCACTTAACCCCAATTGCCTTAAACATCCAGGGCCTTCTCCAGTCATTCTGATATATATCTATAGATATAGATATAGATATACACATACATATATATATTGAGAGATATATATACATATATACATAGATGTGTATACACACATCTGTATATCTGTCTATCATCTATCTTTCTTGCCACTGGACCTAGATGACTCTGGAGGAGAGAGTAAGGTTGGTGACCTTGCACAGCCCTCCCTCACTTAAATCCAATTCAGTGCAAGTCATGACTTCACTTTCTAATGTCATGGTCCTCTTGGAGAAATGAAGGACTGACAGTACCAACAAGATCTTTCTTTCTTAATTCTTCTTTGAATATATTCTTTTCTTCATCCAATGACATTGATAATTTTTTTTGTTATGAAATCAAAGGAATTGTTGTCTAAGAGAAATAAATAGCTCTGTGGAAGTGAGTTAGGAAACCGGCTTCTGGAAAAGAAGCCTTTTAAAGATGAATTTGCCACTTGATAGGGGGCATTTCCCAAATGGACTTTAATTATTTGATGGCTGGGAAATACTGCTTTTGCACTTTACGTGTTTTTTGACCTTGAGTAGTTAATGTTCAAACATGAATTTTTATGTTTTAGGGTTGGAGTGTTCTCAGCCACCACTTGAGGCATGCTTTGGTGGGTCTGTAATCTTCACATGAATTTGATGTGCAGAATGTATGTGTGTTAGCAGATAGGAAGCTTCTTGGGTTGCATTGCCCATGCTTGAGTGCCAAGCTCAGAGTTACTGCAAATAAGTTAGGCAGAGGACCAACAATGATATAATTCCAAGCCTGCCTTCTCTTTCTGGAACATGGATAGTATTTAATTCTTTCTACTGCTGAGAAATACTGTTATCAATGGAAAGTAATGCCTCTCTGTTGCTGGAATATTCTTAGATTTAATTTAGTTTAATTTTATTTTATTAAGTTGATTGGTAATTACTGAAGATTCAGATTTTTCTGGGATGTTTGGATTTATAGAGCTGCCAATAAGAAGGCAGGCCTAAAGTCAAATTTGTTTAGAGATTGCTCTGGTTTTTTGTTAATGTGTCAGAAAATAAGAAGTGGAGTTAAATAATAACTTTGATATTTATTAGGTTATTCACTCTGTATGTTTACCTAGCAAATAGTTACAGGATCAGAGACTTGAAATGAAGCAGCTTTAGGAACTATGTAGTTTAACCTGTTCGTTTTACAAATGAGGAAAATGGAGATCCAGAGACATGCTTAAAGGAGACTGGGGACAGAGATAGTTCAAATCCAGCTCCAGACACTTACTAGTTGTGGGCCCTGGCCAGTTGCTTAAACTCTGTATACCTTAGTTTCCTCATTTGTAAAACGGTGATAATAATACCTACCTCCCAAGGTTGGTGTGAGGATCAACTGAGATAATATGTAATTGTAAAACACTTAGCACAGTGCCTGACACACAGTAAATATTATATAAAAGCTAGCTATTATTATTTGAGGTCACACAACACAGAAATGGCAGATTTGAGGTGCCCAGAGGTCCACTTAAACTTCTTGCATAACTTTAGCAAATAAGCTGTCCTCTGAGTATTTATGTAAGACTTCTGTCTTGAGTGAAAGTTATTCAAAATTCATTACAAAAATCATTTGGTGGAAAAAGTAGTTGCCTAGGGCAGTATTTAAAAAAACAATAACACATTAAGCTTATAGTGAATTCGATGGCAAATTAATTCCTAGAATCTCTACACCTGCACGGAGAATATTCATGCTACTAAATCCTATGTAAAAACAGACCCTGAAGATTTCCAAGTGATAGGTTGACCAGAGACTTGAGATAGGTTGCTCTGTGGAACAAGTCTTGAATGAAGAATCAGAGGACCTGCATTCTAACTGTTTATTTATCTGTATGAATATGGGCAAGTTATTTTACTTTTCTGAGCCTCAGTTTTGTCATCTATAAAATGAAGGGTTTGAACTAAATGACCTCTTGTTCTTGTTGTTTGTCCTTTGTTCTAGAATAGGAACCATGACATCTGCAGGTGATGTCATGGCTTGCAGTGAATTGGATTTAAGGGAGGGAGGGCTGTGCAAGGTCACCAACCTCATCCTCTCCTCCAGAGTCATCTGGGTCCAGGGGCAAGATATACATCAGGATGATTGGAGATGGCCCCAGATATTTAAGACAATTTGGTTAAGTGACTTGTCCAGGGTCACACAATTAGTAAGTGTCTGAGGTGAGATTTGAACTCAGGTTCTCAGAACTTCAGGGCCAGTGCTCTATCCACTACGTGACCTAGCTGTCCCAAATGATCTCTAAGTCCCTTCCAACTGTTTAAATTTATGATATAGTGATATGAAGGGTGGATTGGAGGGAGGGGGAGAGAAGTGCCCCATGAATAACTTTTAGGATGCTGCTGTAATACAGTCATTTTTAGTCACATCCGAATTTTAGTGAGCCCATTTGGGATTTTTTTTTCCTTTTTCTTTTTAAATCTCTTTTAGGATACCAACTTAGTAGTGGTATTGCTAGGTTGAAGAGGATGCCTGGTTTTATAGCCCCTTGGCCATAGTTCCAAATTGCTCTACGGAATGTTTGAATCAGTTTACAGCTTTACCAAGAGTGTATTAATGACTCGTTTTCCCCATATCCCCCCCCAACATTTGTCATTTTCCTCTGCTGTCCTATTATCCAATCCAGTAGGTATGAGGTAGTACCCAGAATTGTTTTGACCTGAATCTCTCCAATCAATAGTGAGTTAGAGCATTTTTATCATAAGGCTATAGGTGGCTTTGATTATTTCATCTGAAAACTTCATGTCTTTTGATTATCTATCAATTGGGGAATGGCTCTCATTTTAACAAATTTGACTCAGTTCTTTATGTGTTTGAGAACTGAGGCCTATCAGACAAGCCTACTTTAAGGTTTTTTTTCACAGTTACTATTGCTAACTATATAGTAATATATCGTGCCCTGAGGGAAAGTGGGAGGGGAAGGGGATAAGGGGGAGGGAGCAGTCAGAAGCAAAATACTTTTGAGGAGGGATAGGGTGAAAGAAGATAGAAAATAGAATAAATATCAAGAGGAGGGAGGGAATAGGATGGAGGGTAATACAATTAGCCATTTGGGTTTTTCTTGGCAGAGATACTGGAGTGGTTTGCCATTTCTTTCTCTAGCTCAATTTATAGATGAGAAAACTGAGGCAGACAGGGTTCAGTGACTTGCCCAGGGTCACATAGCTAATGTCTGAGGCTGGATTTGACCTCGTCAGGTTTGACACTGCACCCCCCATAGTCTAGGCAGGTGATAATAGGAAGAGAAAAGTGAATCCAGAGATCATGTGTGTGTGTGTGTGTGTGTGTGTGTGTGTGTGTGTATTTGGGGCAGGGCAATGAGGGTTAAGTGACTTGCCCAGGATCACACAGCTAGTAACTGTCAAGTGTCTGAGGCCAGATTTGAACTCAGGTCCTCCTGAATCTAGGGCCAGTGCTTTATCCACTGTGCCACATAGCTGCCTGCTAGATATATAATTTCTGAGGGGAGTCTCTTGGGAAGTAGGTCACTACTTACTGCTTTGATCCACCATTTTCCTTCCTCTTTATACACAATGGAGACTGGGATCCTAGGCACCCTGTGTGATAAGTTTTTTTCCCTTTCTTAAAAGGGTAGAATATGTATGTAGAAACCATGAGCATAAGATCACCATTATACCTTGGCCCTGGTCACTACTGCTGTAAGTTATTGCTTCTAATACCTTCTTTGGCAGAAGGTCCTAAACACTGCCTCCTTGTCCCTCCTTACTTACCCCGCTCTCTACGCCTTACGCATCATCAGTAAAAAGAAGAGGGGGAGATGAATAATAGAAATTTATATGGGCCTGGGCCCATAGAGAGCCAAAGCCAGCTCTACAAAGAAACCAGAAACGGCCAGCCAGAGAAATGGGTCAGTCATTTATTAATGCATAGAGGCCAGGTAGTAAACAAGTGAGAACCTAGAGTAGTCCAGTTTTTCTGGATCTTAGAAGGCTGGAGAGGTCACATGGAGCCATATTTTAACTTAGAGGCTCTGAAACCAACTAGAAAACTCATCAGCACAGTCTCTGAGGACTGTGAGGCTCATCTGCTGGGTCTCCATTACATGTATTTTAGCCATTTTTTCTCTTCATCAGTGTTTCTATTTGTCGTTTTGAAGGCTATGTGTGGATCCTAACTCCCTTCTTAACCTCTTATTACTATGATAGTACTAACTTGACTGGGAAGCCCCAGTTAGAGTTTGTTGTTGTATTTTTTTAGCAGTATACTTTATAGTAGCAGTGAAATGTATTGTGTTATTTATATAGATGTAATATTTACCTGTGCAGTGATTTAAAGGCCTTTGAACATTGATACACATGAATATTTCCATATGTGAAAACAAAAGAATGAAGTCATGAATCTCACTTATGCATTGCTTGTTTTTTCTTTATAAAGTATATATTAAATTTAACACAGTTATACCAACACTGTCCTGCTTGTGTGTATTTCCTTATGAACTTCCTCCTGTGCTCTTATGTGTATTTTTAATGTTTCGCTGATGCACTTTTATAAGTCTTACTCTGCATTAGTTTATACAAGTCTTCCCAGGTTTTGCCAGATATATGCCTTTTATCATTTCCTGTGTCCCAGTGATATTTAATGACAGTCATACGTAATTTGTTCAGTCATTCCCTCCTTTATTTCTTGTTGAGTCATTTCAATCGTGTCCAACTCTTCTTGACCTGATTTTGGGGTTTTCTTGGCAAAGATACTGATTTGCCATTTCCTTCTCCAGTTCATTTTACAGATGAAGAACTGAGGCAAAGAGGGTTAGGTGACTTGTCTGGGGTCACACAGCCAGGTGTCTAAGGCCAGATTTGAACTCATGAAGATGGTCTTCTGTCCACTGCACCAGCTACCTACCCCTCTTTTCTATAGTTTTCATAATTTTTGTTTAGTAATTTCCTATAAAGTTGTTTAGTCTTATATTTAACAGATAATCATTTTTTATGTACATTGAATTCCTCATTCTGTTTGATCAATCAGTTTCTCCCTATCTACTGTAAAAAATTAATTATTAATAAGTATATCTAACCTGGGAAATTATATATAATTGGATTTACATGAAAAATTATTATTATGAAAAAATGATAAGTTTAGGAAAATTATAATTGGGTCGTAAGTCCTACTGCGGTTGCCATTCAAATGTAAAAATATTTTGACTAACTCGGGCTAATGTGGGGGCTAATCTGACTGGGGTGACTAATCTATGGAGGACTAATCTGGGGACTTTTGACTGTTTGGCTATCTGACTGCTGTTAATTTAATGTGGGCTGTTTATAAAGTTCTACCACACTGCTCCACTCCCAAATTGATAAGCAGAATATTAAGGAGCCTCTTAACTAAATAATCAAAGCAGAGTTTATTTATGAGATACTATTTAAAATTAAGAATACAGGGAAATAAAATGTACAACCTGATGACTGCATTCCTGTTCTGGTGCTTCCACCTGCTGCCCCTGGAACTTTTTTAATACAATAAGGGCCTTAGCCGCCTCTTGCCTTAGGGCACTCAGGTCCTTTATTCTAACTCTGAGCCCCTTTCACTTTGTAAATCCCCCTGCTTCAAACTTTCCTCTCCTTACTGCCACCGCTGAACCCATGTGTTTCTCTCTCACCGACCTTCTGTCTGCTCCATCAGTCTGCCCTTCGGCCTCTCTTTTGCCACCCCTCTAATCTTGTCCACCAGCCTCCTGTCCTCTTCTCAGCCCTACTTGCTTCTAATCCTTTAGCCTTCTGCGTCCTTGTAGCCCTCATCTCTCGTCTTCTTTCCTTTCTAATCTCGTCAGCCGCCTCTTGACCTCTTCTCCCCTCTTTCCGAGTCTAATCCCCAGGTCTATATATATATATTTCTTTTCTCCACTCAGATCTCAGGGCTTTTTGCACCCACACACCAAGCTAATCCACCAACCAGGGCTCCAGCTGGGGCTGGGGGTCTGCTTGAGCATCCTGTGCCTCAGCACAGGCTATCTGGGATCTTTCAGATAGCTCCGCTCAGGTCGGAGGGAGCTGGGGGCTTTTTTCCTCCAGCTGTCTGACCTGGTGTCTTGTATAGCCCACAGGGCTTTTTGGCTCAGCTGAAGCAGAGGAGGAGGGGCACCAGCACTTCCTACACAGAAGAGTCCCTGAGGGCCTGAGGCTTTCTAATCTCAGCTCAAAGGTAGGGTCTCCAAATCAAAATAAATTTCCAGCCTACTACCAAGTAGTTTTTGGAAATTCCACTTTATGTTTTGAAATCTGAGGGTGAAGGCCCCAAGTCAGCAGTTTGGTGGTTTTTTTTCCACACATGCTTCCTCTTTACTTGCTTTTTTTTTTCTTTTTTTTTGTTAGGGCAGTGAGGGTTAAGTGACTTGCTCAGGGTTGCAAAGCTAGTAAGTGTCAAGTGTCTGAGACCGGATTTGAACTCAGATCCTCCTGAATCATGGGCCAGTGCTTTATCCACTGTGCCACCTAGCTGCCCCTCCCACATGCTTTCTCTTGATATTCTTGCTTTTCTGTTTTTCCTTATCCTTATATTTTATCATGGCTTTGTGTAAAACCTTAAAATTAATTAAGGAAGTATTGACATTTTAACATCTAGTTGACCTAACTTTGTGTAGGATACACATAGCCTGTATTTCTTTAATTCTGTCAGAATCATTTAAAAATAGTCTTTAAATAGATCTCTAAATATTTGATAAAATTGTTATATATGACATTTTTCCCTTTTTGTCATTTTCTAATTTGTGATGATGGTGTATTGAAATTCAGGTGGTTTCTATGGGTTCAGGAAAATTTTGCTAATATTTTTTTCAGTAGTAACTTTGAATATCAGCATAAGGAGATGTCATTATATACGTGTATATATATATACACATACACATCTATATACACTCACATATATATATGTATATGTGTATATACATATAGGTGTCATGAGATTAATCTTTTTATTTTTTTTTTTAATTTTTAGTGAGGCAATTGGGGTTAAGTGACTTGCCCAGGGGTCACACAGCTAGTAAGTGTTAAGTGTCTGAGGGTGGATTTGAACTCAGGTACTCCTGACTCCAGGGCCAGTGCTCTATCCCCTGCACCACCTAGCTGCCCCTTCATGAAATTATTCTTAATTGTGAATGTGAATGGGATAAACTCTCCCATAAAACGGAAGCAAATAGCATAGTAGATTAAAAACCAGAACCCTACAATATGTTGTTTACAAGAAACACATTTGAAGCAGACAGATACACACAGAGTAAAGGTAAAAGGTTGGAGGAGAATATATTATGCTTCAGCTGAAGTCAGAAAAGCAGGGGTAGCAATCCTTATCTCAGACAAAGCAAAAGCAAAAATAGATCTAATTAAAATAGATAAGGAAGTTAACTACATCTTGCTAAAAGGTATGATAGATGATAATGAAGTAATATCAATACTAAACATGTATGCGCCAAGTAATTTAGCATCCAAATAGATAGCAAAACTATACTAGTGGGGGCTCTGAACCTTCCCCTCTCAGAATCAGATAAATCTAACCACAAAATTAGTAAGAAAGAAGTTAAAGAGGTGAATAGAATGTTAGAAAAGTTAGATATGATAGATGTCAGGTGAAAATTGAATGGGGATAGAAAAGAATATCTTTTTCTCAGCGGTACATGGCACATATTCAAAACTTGACCGTGTAATAGGGCGCAAAAACCTCATAAGTCAAATGTAGAAAGGCAGAAATAGTAAATGCATCCTTCTCAGATCATAATGCAATAAAAATTACATGTAATAAAGAGCCATGGAAAGGTAAACTGAAAATTAATTGGAAACTAAATAATCTCACCCTAAAGAATGAGTGGGTCAAACAACAAATCATAGAAACAATCTGTGAGGGCCAAAATTTGATATACGGAGTGTTATTTGGGTGACTCACCTTAATATTGGGGTCCTGGAAATATGAGGGACCTTTTAGGTTCTCCTTCCACTCTGAACTGCCCTTTTTAGATATTTCTCCGAGGCCAATAAAAAAGGAGCCTCTAACCTTTAGTTCACAAAAGGATCAGATTTTATTACTTGGGAATTAATTAAACAACAAAGGTGAAACTAATAAAAATCAAAGATTAGGAAAATAGAAATATAGATAAATATTCTTAACTCTAAGCTTAACCTATTCACTGCCCAGACCATTTCCAATTAAGCTAATTCAAAGGAATTTAGGGTTTTCCATAACTAGCTCACCAAACTTGAAAGTCTACAGTTGCTCATGCCACCAGAACAGCCAACACGCCACTGCCAGGGGAGTCACCAGACAGAAGAGCAAACACACCACCAGTGCAAGGGCCAAGAAGGAAAAGACTGAGTTTCAGAGCATTCCAGAAGCCTGCCTCCCCTCAGGGGGCGTTCAATCTCCCCTCCTCCAAAAGGGAAGGTCCTTCAAAAGCTGCCTATGGAGAGTTCTGACCTCAATAGCATACATAACCTTGGGGTGGACCAGGTGTGGCCCCTCCCAAATGATTCAGCTAAAACTGTGACATTAATCTTTACCACAAATAATTTTTACCACAAATCAATAACTTCAAGAGAATGACAATAACTATGGGATGCAGCCAAAGCAGTGCTTAGGGGAAATTTTATATCTCTCCATGCTTACATGAATAAAAAAGAGAAAGAAGAGATCAATGAATTGGGCATGCAACTAAAAAAGCTAGAAAAAGAACACATTTAAAAATCCCTAATTAAATACTTTTTTTTCAGGGAGGGGGGGTGTTGAGGCAATTGGGGTTAAGTGACTTGCCCAAGGTCATATAGCTAGTATAAAAAATTTAATAGCTAATCAATCTAATCTTGAAAAATTATATAATTGGACTTAAGAAAAATTATAACTGTGAAAAATTATAGGTTTAGAAAAATTATAATTGGGC
Organism: Dromiciops gliroides; assembly: GCF_019393635.1. Classification (NCBI taxonomy): domain Eukaryota; kingdom Metazoa; phylum Chordata; class Mammalia; order Microbiotheria; family Microbiotheriidae; genus Dromiciops; species Dromiciops gliroides. Next base: position 505,020,514 of record NC_057861.1, on the reverse strand, counting down.
AGTAAGTCCTGCCGCGATCGCCATTCAAATGAAGAAATATTTTTACTGACTGGGTCTAATTTGGACTAATTTGACCGGCGGACTAATCTGGGGACTTTTGACTATTTGGCTATCTGACTGCTATTAATTTAATGTGGGCCGTTTATAAAGTTCCACCATACTGCTCCACTCCCAAAATTGATAAGCAAAATATTAAGAAGCCTCTTAACTAAATAATCAAAGCAGAGTTTATTTTTTTTGTTTTTTGTTTTTTTGCGGGACAATGGGGGTTAAGTGACTTGCCCAGGGTCACACAGCTAGTAAGTGTCAAGTGTCTGAGGCTGGATTTGAACTCAGGTCCTCCTGAATCCAGGGCCGGTGCTTTATCCACCGCGCCACCTAGCCACCCCAGCAGAGTTTATTTATGAGATGCTATTTAAAATTAAGAATACAGGGAAATAAAATGTACAACCTGACTGGGTTCCTGTTCTGGTGCTTCCACCTGCTGCCCTTGGAACTTTTTTAATACAATAAGGGCCTTAGCGCCTCTTGCCTTAAGGCAGTCAGGTCCTTTATTTCTAACTCTGATCCCCTTTCACTTTGTAAATCCCCTGCTTCTAACTTTCCTCTCCTTACTGCCACCGCTGAACCCATGTGTTTCTCTCTCACCAACCTTCTGTCTGTCTGCTCCGTCAGTCTGCCCTTCAGCCTCTCTTTTCTCTGCTCCTAATCCTTTAGCCTTCTCCTGCATCCTTGTAGCCCCTGTCTCTTGTCTGCCGCCCTCTAATCTTGTCAGCCAGCTTCCAGTCCTCTTCTCAGGCCCCCTCTGAGTCTAACCCCCAGGTCTATATATATCTTTCTTTTCTCCACTCAAATCTCAGGGCTTTTTTTGCCCCCCCCACAGACCAAGCTAATCCGCCAGTGAGAGCTGCGGCTGGGGTTGGGGGGACACTTGAGCATCATGTTCCTCAGCACAGGCTACGCCTGAGCCTGGCCTGGATGAGCCCAGGATCTCTTGGATAGCTCCGCTCAGATCGGAGAGAGCTGGGGGCTTTTTTCCCCAGCTGTCTGACCTGGTGTCTTGTACAGCCCACGGGGCTTTTTGGCTCAGCTGAAGTGGAGGGGGAAGGGCACCAGCACCTGCCACACAGAAGAGACCCTGAGGGCCTAAGGCTTTCTAATCTCAGCCTAAAGGTAGGGTCTCCAAATCAAAATAAATTTCCACACCAGTAAGTGTTAAGTGTCTGAGGCTGGATTTTAACTCAGATCCTCCCGATTCCAGGGCTGGTGCTCTATCCACTGTGCCACCTAGCTGCCCCCCCCCCCAATTATATACTAAATTAGAAATCCTGAAAATCAAAGGACAAATTAATAAAATTGAAAGCAAGGAAACTATAGAATTAATAAAACTAAGAGCTGGTTTTGTGAAAAAAAAAACAATAAAATAGATAAACCTTTGGTTAATTTGATTAAAAAAAGAAAACCAAATCACCAGTATCAAAAATGAAAGGGGTGAATTCACCATGAATGAAGTGGAAATAAAAGCAATAATTAGGAGCTATTTTGCCCAACTGTATGCCAATAAATTTGACAATCTAAATGAAATGGATAAATATTTACAAAAATATAAATTGCCCAGGTTAACTGAAGAGAAAATAAAATCCTTAAATAGGCCCATTTTATCAAAAGAAATTGAACAAGCCATCAATGAACTCCCTAAGAAAAAATGTCCAGGGCCAGATGGGTTTACAAGTGAATTCTACCAAACATTTAAAGAACAATTAAGTCCAATACTATACAAATTATTTGGAAAAAAGGTAAAGAAGGAGTTCTACCAAATTCCTTTGATGACACAAATATGGTGTTGATACCTAAACCAAGCAGAGCCAAAACAGAAAGAAAATTACAGACCAATTTCCCTAATGAATATAGATGCAAAAATCTTAAATAAAGTATTAGCAAGATTACAGCAAGTGATCACCAGGAATACACTATGACCAGGGGGCAGCTAGATGACACAGTGGATAAAGCACTGGCTTTGGATTCAGGAGGAGTTCAAATCCGGCCTCAGACACTTAACAGTTACTAGATGTGTGACCCTGGGCAAGTCACTTAACTCTCATTGCCCTGCAAAAAAACAAACAAACAAACAAAAAACCTACACTATGACCAGGTGGGATTTATACCAGGAATGCAAGGCTGGTTCAACATCAGGAAAACTATCAACATAATCAACCACATCAATAACAAAATTAACCAAAATCAGATGATTATCTCAATAGATGCAGAGAAAGCATTTGACAAAATACAGCACCCATTCCTATTAAAAACACTAAGAGAGCATAGAAATAGGTGGAGCTTTCCTTAAAATAATAAGCAGTATCTGCCTAAAACCATCAGCAAATATTATATGTAACAGGGATAAGTTAGAGGCATTCCTAATAAGATCCGGGTGAAACAGGGATGTCCATTATCACCTCTATTATTTAATATTGTACTAGAAATGTTAGCTTTAGCAATCAGAGAAGAAGAAGGAATTAAAGGAATTAGAATAGATAGGCAAAGAGGAAACAACTTTCACTCTTTGCAGATGATATAATGGTATACTTACAGAATCCTAAAGAATCAATTAAAAAACCACTTGAAAGAATTAACAACTTTAGCAAAGTAGCAGGATATAAAATAAATCCACATAAGTCATCAGCATTTCTACACATGACCAACAAAGCTCAGCAGCAAGAGGTAGAAAGAGAAATTCCACTTAAAGTAACTGTAGACAATATAAAATACTTAGGAGTCTACTTGCCAAGACAGACCCAGGAACTCTATGAACACAATTACAAAACACTCTTCACACAAATCAAATCAGATCTAAATAATTGGAAAAAATATCAATTGCTCATGGATAGGTCGAGTTAATATAATAAAAATGACTATTCTACCTAAATTAATTTACTTATTCAGTGCCATACCAATCAAACTACCTAAAATTATTTTATAGAGCTAGAAAAAATAATAACAAAATTTGTCTGCAAAAACAAAAGGTCAAGAATATCAAGGGAACTAATGAAAAAAAATGCACAGGAAGGTGGGCTAGCTGTACCAAATTTGAAGCTATATTATAAAATGGAAGTCATCAAAACTTTGGTACCAGCTAAGAAATAGAGTGGTGGATCAGTGGAATAGGTTAGACAAAGGAGACACAGTAGTAAATGACTATAGTAATCTACTGTTTGATAAACCCAAAGACTCCAGCTTCTGGGATAGGAACTCAGTATTTGACAAAAACTGCTGGGAAAACAGGAAGATAGTATGGCAGAAATTAGGCATAGACCAACGTCTTACACCATATACCAAAATCAGGTCAAAATTAGTACAAGATGGGGCAGCTAGGTGGTGCAGTGGATAGAGCACCAGCCCTGGAATCAGGAGTACCTGAGTTCAAATCCGGCCTCAGACACTTACTAGCTGTGTGACCCTGGGCAAGTCACTTAACCCCAATTGCCTCGCTAAAAAAAAAAAAAAATTAGTACAAGATTTAGACATAAAAGGTGATACCATAGATAATTTAGGAGAGGAAGGAGTAGTTTACTTCTCAGATCTATAGAGAGGAAAACAATTTATGTCCAAACAAGAGATAGAGAATACTATTCAATGTAAGATGCATGACTTTTATTAAATTAAATTTAAAAGTTTTTGTACGAACAGAAGCAATGCAGCCAAAATTAGAAGGCAGGCAGAACACTGGGAAACAATTTTTACAGCCAGTATTTCTGACAAAGGCCTCATTTCTAAAATATATAGAGAACTAAATCAAATTTATAAGAATGTAAGTCATTCCCTAATTGAGAAATGGTCAAAGGATATGAACAGGCAATTTTCTGATGAATAAATCAAAGCTATCCATTGCCACATGAAAAAATGCTCTAGATCACTATTGATTAGAGAAATGCAAATTAAAACAACTCTGAGGTACCATCTCACACCTATCAGAGACAAAAAAGGAAAATAAATGTTGGAGAAGCTGTGGAAAAATTGGAACACTAATGCATTGTTGGTGGAACTGTGAACTGATCCGACCAGTCTGGATTGCAATTTGGAACTATGCCCAAAGGGCTATGGGAATGTTCATACCCTTTGACCCAGTGGTACCGCTGCTAGGTCTGTATCCCAAAGAGATCATAGAGGAGGGAAAAGGACCCACATGTACAAAAATATTTATAGCAGCTATCTTTGTGGTGGCAAAGAATTGGAAATCGAAGGAATACCCATCAATTGGGGAATGGCTAAAGAAGCTGTGGTATATGAATATAATGGAATACTATTGTGCTGTAAGAAACAACAAGCAGGAGAAGTTCAGAGAAACCTGGAAGGACTTACATGAACTGAGGCTGAATGAGAAGAGCAGAAGCAGGAGAACGTTGTACACGGTAACAGCAACATTGTGTGATGAACAATGGTGATAGACTTGGCTCTTCTCAGCAGTGAAATAATCCAAGACAGTTCCAAAGAATTCATGATGGAAAATGTTCTCCATATCCAGAAAAAAGAACTGTGGATTCTGAAAGCAGATTGAACCATATTGTTTCTACTTTTGTTTTTGTTTTTTCTTTTTTGAGGTTTTCCCCTTTTGTTCTGATTCTTCTTTCACAACATGACTAATGCAGAAATATATTTAATGTGATTGTACATATATAACCTATATCAGATTGCTTTCTGTCTTGGGGAGGGGGGAGGGAAAAGAGGGTGGGAGAGAAATTTGGAACTAGAAATCCTATGAAAACAATTGTTGAAAACTGTCCTTACACGTAATTGGGAAATAATAAAATACTTTAAAAAACCCCCCAAAACCCAAGTGTGATAGTACTGTTGTGTATAGGAATTTAGAGAAGGAATGTTATGTTCAGATCCTTGGGCTTGGCTTGGAGGGGTGAGGAAATTCTTGGGGGAGGTATAAATTAAAGGATGTGTAGGATTGGGTTAGGTGAGTTAGCTATTGCTTTTTAAGAAGATAACATTGTATAGTCAAAAGAGCTCTAGCCTTGGGGTTGAAATCCCAGTTTATTAGCTATGGGATTATGATACAACTTTTCAGAGCCTGAGTTTCCTAGAATTGTTCATCTCATAGGGTTATTTTTAAAAAAGAGCTCTTGTTTTATAAGGGAGAACACTTCTTTCTTCTTCTTCTCCTGTAGTTCAGTAACTTCCATTTATGTTTCAGGTCCATTATATGGAGACTGTAGGCAAGCATTTTTGGAATGAGTACAAATTTTTACTCAGCATGTTTTTAATAAAGAAAATATAATGGACCAGGAAGTGTTTTTATTGTCTTTCCTTTTGAAGATTTGCAAATTCTTTGTTTTTTGTTTTTGTTTTGCCCCCCACCCCCTTTCAGTTTTGGGAATCCTTAGACCGGAATTATGGCATCAACTATAAATGGAGAGAACCATAATGTTAACTTCCAGGAAGCTCAAAAATATTTGCTGACGCAGCCACTGAAAGACAATGATACAGAGGTGAGAGACCACTTACATAATAATGGATTGTTATACTGGAGAACACCTATGTAAAGGAATATGCTTATTCTCATCATTGTCTACCAAAAAGGATTTTTTTTCCTTGGGGACAATAATTTCTAGTACTCATTCTTTGTGAAATTTTAATTTTTGGTGAAAATTCAAATGAAATAATTTATGTAAAGTGCTTGCAAATCTCAAAGTGCTATATAAATGTTGGCTATTATTATTGCTAACATTATTGCTTTCATTATTATTTTGGGACTTTTACTTAAAGACAGATTTATCTCTATTTTCAAAGTCTTGAATTAATTTTATAAAAGATAGCTTTATAAATGACACCTAGGTTAGAGGTATGTGAAAACAGCATGTTTTTGAAGAAAAAAATATTAATGTGTAGAAATATTTTGTTAACTAGGGCTAATTTGGGGGGCTAAAGCTGACTGGGGTACTTAATCTGGGACTCTTGACTGTTTGGCTATCTGACTGCTATTAATTTAATGTGGGCCGTTTATCAAGTTCCACCATACTGCTCCACTCCCAAATTGATAAGCAAAATATTAAGAAGCCTCTTAACTAAATAATCAAAGCAGAGTTTATTTATAAGATACTATTTAAAATTAAGAATACAGGGAAATAAAATGTACAACCTGACTGCTTTCCGGTTCTTCCTTTTACCTGCTGAGCCTGTAACCTTTTTAATACAATAAGGGCCTTAGCCACCTCGCCTCAGGGTATGTTACACTTTCCTTGCTCAGCTACTTTCTTCTAACTCTTCTTAATCTTCACTTTCTCCAACCTGTACCTGTGCTGACCACTTCTGTGCTCTTCGCTGCCTCCTGGTCAGTCAGTCTATCTGTCTGCTCTGTCAGTCTGCCCTCTGCCGCCTTTGTCGCCCCTCTAATCTTGTCCGCCTCTCTTAATCTCATCTGCCGGCCTTTCCTCCTTGCTCCTAGTCCTGCGTTACTGTTCGTCTCTTCCCCCCTTCTAATCTAACTCCCAGGTCTATATATACCTTTTCTTCTCTCCACTCAAATTTCCGGGCTTCCTGCGCCCCCACAGACTAAGCTAATCTGCCAGTCAGGGCTGCGGCTGGGGCTGGCGGGGATGCTCCAGCATCATGTGCCTCTGCACAGGCTATCCGGGATCTTTCAGATAGCTCCACTCAGGTTGGAGGAAGCTGGGGGCTTCTTTTTCCCCAGCTGTCTGACCTGGCGTCTTGTACAGCCCACGGGGATTTCTGGCTCAGCTGAAGCTGAGGGGGAGGGGCACCAGCACCTCCCACATAGAAGAGACCCTGAGGGCCTGAGGCTTTCTAACCTCAGCCTAAAGGTAGGGTCCCCAAATCAAAATAAATTTCCACAAATGATATAACTGTACTTTGATATTTGGGTGCAATTTAACATTAATCTATATCTAAGATATCCAGAAAGTTGAGGAACACCAGACCTAGAAGTTTAGAAAAAATGACTGTATAATAATAGCTAACATTTATGAGGTGATTTACATATTTTATTTTGTCTTCACAACAATCTTATGAGACTAGGTGCTGTTATTATCCCCCTTTTAAAGATGAAGAAACTGAGGCTGAAAGAAGACAACTTACCCAACGTCCCCCAAATAGAAAATCTCTGAGGCAGATTTTGAACTGAAGTCTTGATGACTTCCAAGTCTAACACTTTATACACTAGGCTGCCTAGTTGCCTCTCAGATTACAGAATCATAAAATGTTTGTGCTTAGAACAAATCTTAGAGATTATCTAGTCTTAAAGTCATTTACACATGAGGAAATAGCCCCAGAGAGGGTAAAGGACTTGCCAGATGTTACTGCCAAATGTTACACGAGTAACAGCAGCCCCGAATTTAGAATTCCAGTCTTCTGTTTCCCACTGTGTTCATTTTTTCCTTTATAATCAAAGGATTCTTCTCATATTAAATGCTTATTCCTTTAAAGGTCAGGATCCTGAAGGGCTGTAATTTAGAATTAGTCTCATCATAATGATATATTAAATATAAATATATCAAACAATATCTATAAAATATAAATAAGTATCACCATAATGATACCATCATAATCTTATTTTATTTTTCTCTCTCAGCTCATTTTCTAAACCACTGGCTCTTTCTTAGATGACATTAACAAGTGAAATTCATCTTTCCTCTTAGGATTATATTGGGCTCTTCTTTTATTGTTTTTTTTTTGGGAGGGGGGTTTCAGGGCGGTGAGGGTTAAGTGAATTGCCCAGTGGGCTCTTCTTTTAATGAATTATTTTCTTTAGTTAGCTTTTGAGCTTCTATTTATATTTGGCCAATTCTACTTTGTAAGGAGTTATTTGGCTATTTTTTTAAAGAAATTGTTTTCTTCAGTCAATTTTTGTCCTTTCTTTTCCAAGCTGTTGACACTCTCTTGCATAACTCTCTTTTCTTTTCCCATTTTTTCTTCTACCTCTCTTATTTTATTTTTAAAATCTTTTTTGAGCTCTTCCAAGAAGGCTTTTTGTTCTTGAGACCAATTCATCTCCCCTTTTGAGGTTTCACATTTAGGCATTTTGAGTTTGTGTTTTGGCCTTCCCTATTGCCATAGTAGTTTTTTACAGTCAGAGTTATTTTCTGTTTCTCACTCATATTTTAGCCTATTTTGTGACTTTTAGAGTTGAGCTCTGCTCCTAGGGCACAGGGGGCACTGTCCCAAGCTTCTTGTGTTGAGGGCCATGGGTCTGGTCACTAGCTTTCTGTGCTGGGGCTTCAGGGGCTTGAAGCTTGTTCACTACACTGGGGTGGCCTGCGCTAGTCACACCTGTTGTGTGTAGGGTTCCTAGCCAGGCAGATTACCTGCTGTGCACTGGGACTGGAGGCCTCACAGCTAGCCTGCTGGGCCACTAGGCTGCTGACCCAGGACTGAAGAGCCTTCATTGCTGATCTGTGTTGTGGCTAAGATTCTCCTGTGAGCTTGGCTGGACAGTCTACTCTGGGCTGCACTCACCTTTTACCTAAATTAGACAGATCTTTTCTAAAGTCCTTCAAAGTTATCTTAAGCTGGAAAATTGTTTCACTCTGTCTTTTTGTAGGTTGTGTAGCTCCAGAATCTGTTTAGAGGCTTTATTTAACATTGTTTCCAAGGGAAACTGGGGAGAACTCAGGCACCTTCCTGACTTCTCTGCCATCTTGGCTCTGTCCCCTGGGCCCTGCTGCCCCTCCCCCCCCTTTTGGGGGCACTTCTTTAATTGAGTTTGACATGACTAGATACTGGAGTCCCAAAATGGGACCCACAAAAAGTAGGACCTACTTCCTTAACTCTTTAACTCTTAAGATGCTTTTGCTTTGGTGGAAGCAGACTTGTGGACTGGATACTTTGACTTTTTTAGTCATCTGTTTTACTCTCATCAGGTATATAAAATCATTAAGAAGGAAAATAATCGCCAGAAGACTGGGTTGGAACTTATTGCTTCAGAAAATTTTGCAAGCCGAGCTGTTCTGGAAGCCTTGGGTTCTTGCTTGAATAATAAGTATTCTGAAGGATACCCAGGCCAGAGGTATGTGAACAGAGCAGGTTGTTGAAGAAAAAATATATTAATATTAAAACTATACTTTGATATTTAGGCTTAATTTGATATTAATCTATATCCAAACCCATTCTAACTCAAAGAGAGAGAGGTCCAACCTGGCATAGTCTCCTATGCCCTCTGACACGACTTTGTCCCAAGATTTCAGGTAACGTTTCCAGGAATATTGAATAGGGAAAAGATATCTTAAAATATAGTTTTGGTTAATATACCACAAAGTTGAGCAACCTAGACACTATCCCATTCCTGCAGAGTTAAATAAAGGTACCTCCTCTGTTTCATTGATATCTTAATCCTTCCTTAGTGGAAAAAAGTTAGAGGCAATGATATGAACCAGATCTGAGTTATAATGTCTTAAGGTGCTACACTTAATCTGTTATTCTAAGAAAAGCCTTTTTGTCTAAAGAGGCTTTTCCAAGGATTTTAGAAAGGACTTTAGAGGAACATATTTCTAAAGAAAAATAAAGACATTTTTCATAATCTTCCCCATGTTTGAAGTTTAATCCTGAGAAGGAAATCTGAAAATTTAAATTCCTATAGAATCAACACAACTGAAATTTCTGGTGTTAAGACCTCCAAGCCTTTGACTAAGCTGTGGCTCATCCCACTCCTGCTTTCAGAAGTTAAGCCTTTACTACCACTCTGTAGTGTGGTTAGCCTGCTTCGAGCAGGTTTCAGATTTCAGTTTGTTCTTACTGTAATTTTCATGACTTTCAGAATGATAGAAGCCAATTAGGAGGACAAGGGGTGGTTTGTTGTAGTCACTCTGCAGAATGGGTTCTGTTAAGACATAACCCCTAGGAAATTTGTGGCTTCTACCTGGGTAATTGACTTGATGAGGGTTAGAGAAAAATGTACCATCCTCTAGTGGGAGGGGCTACTTTCCAGTTCTTAACATTTAGTGATTTCCTTGTCCCTCCCCAATTTAGTTCTGTTCTCTGGAGATTGCCACCCACCAGGAAGCAGATTCCAGTTATTGATAAAACATCACTTCATGTGATAAAACTTAATAGCATCACAGGGATAATCATCTCTTCTTCTTCTTCTTCTTCTTCTTCTTCTTCTTTTTTTTTTTGGGGGGGGCAATGGGGGTTAAGTGACTTGCCCAGGGTCACACAGCTAGTAAGTGTCAAGTGTCTGAGTCTGGATTTGAACTCAGGTATTCCTGAATTCAGGGCCAGTGCTTTATCCACTGTGCCACCTAGCTGCCCCCAATCATCTCATTTTACAGATGAGAAAACTGGGGTCCAGTCATTTCAGATTTAACCTAGGTGACATTGCCAGTCAGTAACCAACTTGGGATTTGAACTCAGGTCTTTTAACTCCCAAGTACCCCTTTTATCCCACTGCTGCCATTCTGCTTCTAGTATTCGTATGGACATGGAATTAGAACTCTCCCCTTGAGAGAGTTTTGGTCTTTTCATTCCTTCCTTCTCAGATCCCCATTGCTTGAATTCCCTAAGCATCTAAGCTTAGCTTACACATTCTACCAAATCCTGGGATATTTGTAAGTCTCTCTTTCTAATTATCCTTTAGGTACTATGGTGGCACCGAGTTTGTGGATGAATTGGAGATTCTGTGTCAGAAGAGGGCTCTGCAGGTCTATGGCCTGGACCCACAAAGCTGGGGGGTCAATGTTCAGCCATACTCAGGTAACAGTGTCTATATAGTTCTGTCTATCCAGTTCAGAACTATATGGGCTTATTGTCCTTTGGGGCCTAGGAAAGGAATTTGAAATGCCAGCCTGAGACTGGCTCTTGATGCAGTGTTGAAATAAGCACAACTCTCTTTTCTCCTTGTGTTCAGCACATCTCATACCGGACCCAATGACTCGTGCTCCCTGGTTATCAAAGGCTTCCTAAGCTTGTTGTCCCATGGCATTGCCCATCTCTATTTTATCTCTCAAAACCTTCCTTGTTTGTCTCTCCAAGGGAGATCCCAGTTTGCCCCACAGGGATCAGATCACTAATTCAAACTCAGGTGCTTTTAACCAGTAGGTTTATAACCAGTGTTGCCCCTCACAAATGTGTTTGCATTTTAACAATGAACAAAAATAATGGATTCTCTAGTGATGGAATTTAAGACATCAGTGATAGATGTGCTTGTAAGGGAGACATTTTGGGGTAGGGGGGAAGGATGGTTTCCTGGTCTTCCTGAAATGATACCATAAGGCCATCCTTGCCCCCAGCCACCCTAGGGTAAGAAAGTTGGTGCCCAGTTCCTGGGGAGCTGCTACCAGTGTTGAAGGCTTAATTTCCACTTGGTTGCACTCTTGACAGCATAGGTCATTTGCTCTCTTTTCTAGGATCTCCTGCAAATTTCGCAGTGTACACAGCTCTGGTGGAACCACATGGGAGAATTATGGGTCTAGACCTGCCTGATGGGGGTCACCTCACCCATGGGTTTATGACAGATAAGAAAAAAGTCTCTGCCACCTCCATCTTTTTTGAGTCTATGCCCTATAAGGTAAGGGAGGGAGACTGTTTCCTAGTAAAAGTTTCTTCTGAAACCTCTAATACTGTATAGTGGAAGGTAGTGGGTCCATGCATCAGTCACTGAAGACAGCCCACTACTTAGAAGGTAACTATTTTAGTAAATTGGCTTGTATATACCTTTATATTTATATCATATACCTTTGATTTGCCTGGTTATTTTCTTCCCAGTTATTTGCCCTAAATCTCATTATTAGTCACCTTAATTTGCGTTTTGGGAAAAAAACATGATTTTATTTGTACACGTCCAAGTAGAGAAGCATCCCTTGATTTGTGTAGAGGACTGAATCTCATTAACAACAACAGAACTGATTTCTCCTCAAACTTTTCCTCATTTCCTTCCTTGCTGCATAATTTTGGACTTCTTTGTTATTGTAGCCCCACCCCATTATCTTCTCCTCCTCTTTCAGCTTTCTTCGGTGTGTTCTCTTCCCCTATTAAATTGTAAACTCCTGGAAGACGGGACTGGCTTTTTCACATTTTAACACAGTGCCTGATAGTGGGCGCTTAATAGATGTTTATTAGCAGTGTGTTATTGCAGGATGAGTCTAAGGGGGAAGAGAGGAACTTTATGTTTAACCTGACTAGTTTTATCTTATTACTGTCCTTTCACAGGTAAATCCAAATACTGGCTATATTGACTATGACAAACTAGAAGAAAATGCCCGCCTCTTCCACCCAAAGCTGATCATTGCAGGTAATTAATTAGAAAGAAAATTAACCTTTCAGTAGAACCATCTGACTTTCGCTGAGTTCCTTGGATCTGAGCATAATCTTAACTTCGTTCTAGCACGGACTTATTATACTTCCTGCAAATTCCTCAGAAATCTAGAGGCATTTGGAGCCCAGATGCCCAATAGGTTAAACTTTGGAGAGATTTGAAGACTGAGATGAAACATGTCATTGCTTCCCATTAGGAGCAACTTTGTAGATGAAGGATTGGGGTTCCTCTGAGGCTAACTTTAGTAATGGTAGATTATTGGAAGTTGAAGGACTTAGTAACTAGGAGCAGTATTCTCACTGCTTTTCCCAATCTTCCTTAATCTTAGTGCCTTTCCTTTATTGATGATCTCCAGTTTATACTATGTATATCTTGTCTCCCAAATTAGATCCTGAGCTGCTTGGGGTGGGTAGGTTAAGAAATAGGAGGGCAAGGTACCAGGTAGAAGTATCAAAGGAGTGAGGAGAGGGATAGAGTAAATAGGGTAAGAAGGGTAGTGAGGGAAAATAGGGAGTAGGAAAATATACAACAAGTAATTGTAGCTCAGAATGAATGAGTTGAATTTTCCCAGAAAACAAATAGATCGCAGATCAATAATTTGAATTCAACAATATGTTGCTTTCAGGAAACATTATAAAAATTAGAGATCCACACAAAACAAAGGGCAGGAGTAGAATTTATTATGTTTAAAAAAAAGAAGGGAAAAAAAACAACAACCCAAAAAACCCTTTCTCTGGGGCAGCTAGGTGGCACAATGGATAAAACACCAGCCCTGGATTAAGGAGGACCTGAGTTCAAATGCGGCCTCAGACACTTGACACTTACTAGCTATGTGACCCTGGGCAAGTCACTTAACCCTCATTGTCCTGCAAAAAAAAAAAAACAGCAACAAAAAGCAGGGATAGTAATCATGATCTCAGACAAAGTTAAAGTTACAATAGATTTAATCAAAAGAGAAAAATAGAAAAACTACACTGTCAGCAATAGTATTCAATATTGTTTTAGACCATTAAAATAACCAGACAGTATACAATACCTGAATGTATACCTGCCAAAACAGACCCAGAAACTATATGAATATAACATAAAACTCTTTTTATACAAATAAACTTAGATCCAAATAATTGAAGTAGGTAAAGCCAATATAATTTTTTAAATGACAGTTTTACCTAACTTATTTATTCAGTGTCATCCTAATTAAATTATTAAAAATTATTTCACTGTGTTAGAAAAAATAATATTAAAGTTCATGACAAACGGTCAAGAACTTCAAAGAAACCAGGGGGAAAACATGTAAATGAAGAAGATATAGCACTATTGGTCCTTAAACTGTATTATAAGGTGAGAGCACTGTTGAAGTATAAAATGGATAATTTCAATTATTTTAAATTAACATTTTCTTGTATAAATAAAACCCATGTAGGGGCAGCTAGGTGGCACAGTGGATAGAGCACCGGCCCTGGATTCAGGAGTACCTGAGTTCAAATCCGGCCTCAGACACTTAACACTTACTAGCTGTGTGACCTTGGGCAAGTCACTTAACCCCAATTGCCTCACTAAAAAAAGAAAAAAAAAAAAAGAAAAAAAAAAACCCATGTAGCCAGGAATTGAAGGAATGCAGAAAATTGGTAAAAAAAATTTTCATAGACAATCTCTCAGATAGGATGTGATTGGGTTGGAATATTGCTGTGGTGTGGGGAGTGATAAGCTGGTTAATTGGCAGCTTCCAAAACAACATGTAGTATATGTTATATAGGTTTTCTTGAAATGGAAATTTCTTTTATGTTGTGAGAAAATACTGGGATTCCGGGGGACTCAGAGGTCCTCCCATTCAAGGGTCTAACCCAGAGAGCCTTGCCTAAACTTTTAAGACTGGCCCAGAATCAGTCAAGTTGGACCTTAGACTTACGGACAATAGAGGTTAAAACCACACTTACCTGAAAGCCTTGCCCCTCAGAGGGTCTATCCTCTGTACTCTGACCTCAGCACGTACTGCTCAGGGAACACCCTCAAGTCCAGTAAACCAATAGATTTGAATGATGGTAGACAATTAGCTTTGAGCAGTGTGGGAGGGCCATCTTTCCTCCTGACCCGCAGGAAGCTTCCACTCACACATGTGCTAGCTTAGCCTGGGAACGCTGGAGGGAGCAGACACACTTTCTCTCCCCTCAGGACTTTTGGGGGCATGGCTCTCTCTTTACTAATATTTGATATGCTTGAATAAATGCTTAATGCCCCCAAATGGTGCTATATAGCCTCTAATTTCTAAGTAACAATATATTAGAAACCCCAGCTAAATTCCCTAAAACTTGGGACAGAGATAGGGCACCCCATAAATTTTCAAATGACACAATGTTGAATCTCCCTCTCCCTCTCCCTCTCTTTTTGAAGGGCAATGAGGGTTAAGTGACTTGCTCAGGGTCACATAGCTAGTAAGTGTGTCAAGTGTCTGAGACTGGATTTGAACTCAGGTCCTCCTGAATCCAGGGTCAGTGCTTTATCCACTGCACCACCTAGCCGCCCCTCGAATCCTCTCTTATGCTCTTCTGTGTACATGGCATTTTTTTTCTTTTTTCATTTTGAACTTAAGTTGAAAATAAATTTGTTAAATTGCAAAAAAAAAAAAAGAATTGGAGAGGGGAGCAAATGGTGTATGCTTGCAGACAAACTCTTTTTGGAAATTTGACTATGAAAGAGAGAAAAATGAAAGGACAACAGCCAAGAAAGATCAAGGGAATGGTGGGTGGTGTGGGTGGGGGACAGGGAGAAGGGAGCAAGTCTCTAGGTGACCAGGAAGGATCCAGTGAATGAGGGAACACTGAAGGTGAAAGAGAGGAATCAAGGGGGCAGGTACCTGGAGGAGATGGAAAAGGATGAGATGGAAAAGATGAGAGGGAGAGCCTATGACCTTAAGCAAGAAGAGACACTTCCTTGTTAGACATTGAAGCAGAGGAGGAAGAAGTGGGCGATGGTGTTGGGTTTGAGATAGGGAACAGGGGTGAAGTCCAGGCCTGTGTTGGATTTGGTTTTCTCAGTAAAGTAGGAGATGAGAAGTGAGGGGAAGGGGCTTGAGGAGAACCCTGTTCTGAGAGCTGTAGAGTCAGCCTAAAAGGACTTTTGTGCACTGAATGGATCAGAGTGTTGAGATGAGATAGCACAAGTTTGTAGAGTACCCAGGGGGTGCTGTTGTGCCTGCACCATTCGGGACAACTGAGCAGAACCATAAGAGTTGGAAGATGGTGAGCAGCCCAAGGCTGTGGTTGGCAGAGCAGGAATGGTAATAGGATAAGGGGATGAGGGAACAGAGGGTAAAGGATATTGTGAAGTTGAACCATTGAACAGTGGGGTCAGAAAAGTGAGGCCAGAGGGAGGATAAAGGACTGGTAATATGGAGGCCCTGCTGAGCAAAGTGAGAATGAAGAGTGGGTCTAAGAGGAGGGAGGGTGAGGGAGAAGTGAGAGGATTAGTGATTGTGATCCCAGGAAAGAATGTTCTGGATCACAGAGCATCAAACAGGTTGTCACTGAGGTCAGAGGGGACTGAGCTGCAGTGAAGGTGCAGATGGTATTTTTTAGTTGATGGACAAGGAACTCGTAATGATTGGAATGACGCCACCTGCTGGAGACTTACTGTAGAAAAGCTGCGCCATGAGGTGAACATCTCTGAGGGCAAGACCATGCATCTTTTCTTTGGCGTCAGGAAGTGATGTTTGCTGGTGGGAGGAAGAAGGGGGAACCTGGTGCTCTTACTTGGGCTTTTTCCTGGGGACTCTGGCGGAGAGCGGAGCTAGGAATGTTCTCTCCCTTTAATAGATAGATGAATGTAGGCCTTTCCTTCTCTCTTTACCAAATTCTTATTCTCCTTAATAAATGCTTAAAAGTCTAACTCTTGCTAAAGTTTATAATTTATTGGCGACCACTCACTAGATTTTTTTTAAAATTTTTTTCTTTTTAATTTTAGTGAGGCAATTGGGGTTAAGTGACTTGCCCAGGGTCACACAGCTAGTAAGTGTTAAGTGTCTGAGGCTGGATTTGAATTCAGGTACTCCCGATTCCAGGGCCGGTGCTTTATCCACTGCGCCACCTAGCTGCCCCCTACTCACTAGATATTTTAGACAGACTAGCTAGAATTTTAGTCCTTTAACAAACTCACATTATTTGAGGGGCTATAGAAGTATGCATTGAAGTCCCCAAATATTTAGGCAAGGGTGGAAAGGAATTCTGTGGGCCAGTTACTGGACTCCTTTGGGAAGGGGGCTGGTGGTTGTCTGCAGCCAACATCTGGACAGGATGATGGAGCTGTGTGGGGTGAAACTTGGAGAAAGAGGAGGCTCAGGGCTGTTGGTGGAGAGTGTGCCCTGGCAGCATGCAGAGCCCCCTGGTGGGCCATATGAGAAGCAGCACCCAACCCACCTCATTAACCTTCTCATCATCTTTAAAACGAGCACACCTCTGACTGAACTTGCAGTTAACCTCCAGTTCTACTTCTATGATTCTGTTACATGGCATGATATGGATAAAGTGTAGTTTGGAGGGAACCAGCTATACCCGAGAGAAGGAAGATGGAAGGAATATGAAGCTGAGAGATCCAGGAGGGGGAAGCTTGTTTAATGAAAGAACAGGGGTTCCAGAGGGTACAGTAAAAGACAAAATAGGATAAGGCGTTGAGAATGGTAGGGCTTACCTGGATGAGGATTAAAGAGCAGGGGCAGCGAGGTGGATAGAGTGCCAGGCCTGGAGTCAGGAGGACCCAAGTTCAAGTTTGGCTCCAGATACTTACTAGCTTTGTGACCCTGGGCAAGCCAGTTAATCCCGCCTGCCTCAGTTTCTTCATCTGTCAAATGAACTGGAGAAGGAAATAGCAAACCACTCCAGTATCTTTGCCATGGAAACCCCAAATTGGGGTCACAAAAAGTCGGACACGAAACGGCTGAACAACAATAACCACAACAATGGTAGCAGAGGAAGGGGGTTTTCCCCTAGGCATCCAGCATCTGACTCATAGGAATTAGGAGAAGAGGAAGTGGGAGGTGTGGAACAAGGGAAGCTGTATAGTACATAGAGAGAACACTGGCTCTGGAGTTGGATGGCCTGATTTCAGAATCCCACCTCTGATGCTAACGATCTCAGAGACCTTGAACAAGTCAGTTATCCAGAGACTCAGTTTCCTCATGTTTAAAAGGAGTGGATTGAATGGTGTGGCCCCTGAAATCTCTTCTCACTTTAAATCTATGATCCCAAGTGGGCATTTTTTCTAACCGTGGGAGAGGGAAACTGCATTTGATTGTGGCTCCTGCCTTCAAGGCACCTCTGATGACTCTTTTTCTCTTTCAAATGCAATGGAAGAAGAGAGGTTGGTTGAGCATCAGTGTGGGTAAAATACCTGGTTGGCAGATCTCCAGGGGTCAGACCAAATCTGCCACATACATGGAGCATTTGGCTTCTGGTTTCTGGTGGTTCTGAGTCCTTGGTGACACAATTTGGGGGGACATTTGGAAAATAACAAGAGGGTAGATATTTTCTACTTGATAACATTATCTCATCTCTATTCCTAGTTCTTCGGACTGTGAGGAGCAGTGAAACTTTCAGAAATGTTTGAAATGTTTTCAGATGTGACATTGTAGTCAAGCATTTACACTGGGTCTCAGTTTGCCAGTGGTTTCTCAAACTTGACATTTCTTTTGTTTTCATCCCTAGGAATCAGTTGCTACTCCAGGAATCTGGACTATGCCCGCATGCGGAAGATTGCAGATGATAATGGGGCTTATCTTATGGCTGACATGGCCCACATTAGTGGGCTTGTGGCAGCTGGGGTGGTCCCTTCCCCCTTTGAACACTGCCATGTGGTGACCACCACCACACACAAAACCCTTCGAGGTTGCCGGGCTGGCATGATCTTCTACAGGAAAGGTGTGACTCTGAAGAATTAAAACTAAAACACACCAGCATTTCTGCCCAGCTTAGTTAGATCCCACCCTTCTTGTGGATGACCTGTGATCTCATTACCTTTGTAGAGGTTGTAGTCAAGAAGAATGACAGAAGGAAGCTCTGAGCTCCATGTGTCTGAGCCACAGGGACAGTACTGGTAGGCCTGTAAAATGAAGCCCACCTCCTTAGTCTGGCATTTATTTCCCTCTATGATTTGGCTTTGGTAGATCTTCAACATCATCTCCTTTCGTCCACCCTGCAGTCCAGCCATGGGACTACTCCTTTTTCCCTGAATTGACCTTGTACAGTCATACCATCCATGCCTTTGCCTGTATTCTTCTCCCTTTCACCTTTTAAAATCTTATTTGTCCTTAAAGGCCTAGCCCTAACCTCTTCGCTGAAGTCTTCCCCAACCCCTCAAGCAGGAAGTGATCTCTGGCTCCCACTGGCATGCTATTTGTCATTTCTTCTCTTAGCATTCATCACATTCTACCTTTTACTATAGTTATTTGTGCACAGGCTTTATATTTATTACTAGACTGAATTCCTTTGTATCCTTTGTAGGATCCTATAGATGCTTAATAAATCCTTCTCAAATTTGTTATAATGGCTAGTGCTTAAGGTAAAATGACTGCCTATAGAGTAGCCAGTCAGTACCAAAGAGAAGAGCAAGAGTTCCCTCTCCTCGACC
Organism: Dromiciops gliroides; assembly: GCF_019393635.1. Lineage (NCBI taxonomy): Eukaryota > Metazoa > Chordata > Mammalia > Microbiotheria > Microbiotheriidae > Dromiciops > Dromiciops gliroides. The sequence goes on along the minus strand of NC_057861.1, from coordinate 505,001,625 downwards.
AGATTTCTCAGCTATATGAGTCTGATCATTCCTGTTCTATGATTACATCTCAATGCTTGGTCCTCTCCAGCCCATTCCCTTTAGAGAAAGGTTCAGAGTTTTCCAGTCAGTTTGAACTCAATGAGAAAAGACTCAGGGAATAGCAGAATGATTTTTATTTTTATTTTTTTCCTTCTCTAGGAGTGCGCAGTGTGGACTCTAAGACAGGCAAAGAGACAATGTACAATCTGGAATCACTCATTAATTCAGCTGTTTTCCCAGGACTACAGGGAGGGCCTCACAACCATGCCATTGCAGGTAAAACTTAAATATTAGAGCCCTCTTGTGGCCTTGTGGTAGGTGACACATCCCACAGTCATGCGTGTGTACAGCACAGTGACCCTCTTCATTTTTTCATTTGCCTGATCCCCTTCAGCCTCTCCACCAAAAAAAAGTGTCAGGATTTCTAAGCTATCAAAATGGAGGACAGCCTATTGGACAGACCTATTAATTTCACTTCTGCCTTTTTCCTAGGACCTTGTGTTGAATTTTGAGGGCAAGTAATGAAACTGACTTAGAGGAAGTTTTTTTTTTTCCTTATTTATTTTGCCTAGGTGGAGCTTACAGAGAAGGGCATAGTTGGTATTGACAAAAGGACACAGTGTTATGGGAGCAGTGAGCTTGGCAGTATGCTTAGGAAAGAATGGACAGTGGTATGTGTGATTAGGTACGCTTCAGCTTAACTTTTTTGTTTTGTTTTGTTTTTTTTTTTTGGTGAGGCAATTGGGGTTAAGTGACTTGCCCAGGGTCACACAGCTAGTAAGTGTTAAGTGTCTGAGGCTGGATTTGAACTCAGGTCCTCCTGACTCCAGGGCTGGTGCTCTATCCACTGCACCATTTCAGGGAATATACTTTTTGGGGGAGAGACAGGGAGATTATTTGGGAAGTGTCTTTTATAAAAAAAGAAAATGGGAATTAGTAGTGATGGTTTGGGAACCCAGGTTATGGAGCCACTTCTGGAAAGGAAAAAGGCATGACGTTGAATATGAGAGCCATATGTAGGATGGGTTAGCACACGTAAGGAGTTTGAAAAGTTTTTCTGCAATATTTACCCCAGTTTTTCCTGTGTTCTTGCTTACTTTTTAGTGTATCTACCTTCAAAGTACCTTCCTATGTATCCTTGTTAGAGAAGCAAGCATTTGATAAAATTAATTTCTGCTAAGATGCTAGAAACAATTTTTGGAAATGGTAAATGGCAGAATTTGAGGCAGCTGCAGTAGGTGGATTGGGCGGCTAGGTGGCGCAGTGGATCGAGCCATTTGGCAGCTCTGAAGAAGCTGGAATGGAGAGAGCCTTGAGACAGGGAAACCATTGAAGAGGCCGCTTTAATAATCTAGGCAAAAGGTGATGAAGGCCTGAACTGAGATGGTGACTATGAGTAAAGAGGTCAGATGCAAGAGATGCGGATTTTGGGGCAGCTAGATGGCACAGTGGATAGAGCACTGGCCCTGGAGTCAGGAGTACCTGAGTTCAAATCCGGCCTCAGACATTTAACACTTACTAGCTGTGTGACCCTGGGCAAGTCACTTAACCCCAATTGCCTCACCAAAAAAAAAAAAGAGAGAGAGAGAGATGCGGATGTAGAAACAGCAAGATTGGTTAACTTGTTTGGATTGTGTGGTAGGAAGGAGAGGGAGGACTGGGGGATTGGAAGAATGGTGGAATAGGGAAATTTGGAAGAGGAATAGGTTTGGGAGAAAAAAGAACAAATTCTGTTTTGGATATGTTGAAATTAAGATGTTTGCTGGACTAGGAATGACAAATATCCAATAAGCGGTTAATAATATAGAACAGGAACTTGGGGGAGAGACTGGTGCTAGATATGTAGATCTGTTAAACCCATGGAAACCGATGAAGTCACCAAGAAAGAGAATTTAGACATCCAAGGGAAGAGGGCCCAAGGCAGAACCTTGAGTCCACCCACGATTAGGGGATACAAGGAAGATGATGTAGCAAAAGAGAGAAAACCAAGAGGTAGCAGCATTATGAAAAACCAAAAGAAAAGATGATCAACAGGGTAGCCCCAATTCTGTCTGCAAGTTCAGCCCTACTTCTAATTAGCCAATTTACAAACCTTGATGAGAACGACATTGTGTAGAAAAGAACATTAGCCCTGGAGCCAGGGAGATCTGGAATTTAATCTAAGATTGCATGGGAGAATTCAGTCCAGGAGGAATGGAAATATCTCAAGAATGAAATGCTGAGAACATGAGGACAATTTTTGGGGAGGTTGCGGGTCAGTGATGGTTAAGTGACTTGCCCAAGGTCACACAGCTAGTAAGGAAGACAATTTTTTAAAAGAAAATGTTTTAGACATCTTTAGGGGTTCCTGAACTTTTTTGATAACCATATTTGGTTTCCATTTTATTCTGGTGTATTTTTTTTAATTCTGGTATATTTTAAAACATTATTTTGAGGAAAAAGGTCCATGGGTTTCAGCAGATTGCCAGAGATGTCCATGACCTAAAAAGGTTAAGAACCCCTTGTCTAAAGAGACTGGTATGGATATACCCCTCAGGCACTCTTGATCCATCTTAAATTTTTAAAAGACATGCCTAGAAAAAAGGTAGACACTGAGGAAGGTAACTGAGTTTAAATAAAGTACAAAGAATAATGTCAGGAGTGCTAAAGCTCAGAATGAGCTGGTGGTGAATGCTAAGGATGACCAATAGACTATTTTAGCCATGTTGGGAGCAAGAGGAAGATCAAGGAGGGGATGAGATGACTATTAAGAGTGGTTGGTATAGTGGATAGAGCACCGGCCCTGGAGTCAGGAGTACCTGAGTTCAAATCCGGCCTCGGACACTTAACACTTAACTAGCTGTGTGACCCTGGGCAAGTCACTTAACCCCAATTGCCTCACTAAAAAAAAAAAAAAAAAAAAAAAAAGGAGAGAGAAGAGTGGTTGGTATGATACCAAATAGTGGCCAGAAGGCAGAACTACTCAATCATTAATGTTTCTATCTTCTTTCTCTACCAAGGAGAAGGGGGCCCCCAATATTTAATGCCATATGATGTGCTAAGTACTTGAGATACAAAGAAGGGCATTCTCCCATATATTCTAATGGGAGAGATAGTATGTACATCAGAACATATAAGATACATTCAGAGGAGATGGAAGGTAACCTTGGAGGAGATAGCATTAGAAGCTGGAGGTGATGAAAGGAATTGGTAATAATACCATAGGAAGATTGATGGAAGGAACTCAGGATGCTTAGGCTGGGGAAGAGGAGACTTAAAAGGGACAGGATAACTATGTTCAAAGGAGTCTCAGGAAGGATTATACTTGGTCTTGAGGGGCAGGACTAGGAGAGCTGCAAAGGGGCAGATTTTGTTTGGTTATAAAGGAAAAATTTAGTATTAGAGTGATCCCAAAGTGGATCCTTCTGCCTCGGGTCGCAGCGGATTTCCCATCATTGGGGGTCTTCAAGCAGAGGTTGGTTGTTGGAGAAGGAAGGAAAAAACATTAAGTTTCTACTATGTGTCAGGAACTGTTCTAAATATTTTACAGATATCTCATTCAGTCCTTACAATAACCTTGGGAGGTAGGTGCTATTATTATCTCCATTTTGCAGATAAGGAAAGTGAGGCCAAAAGATGGAAGTGACTTGCTCAGGGTCACACAGCTAATAAGTGCCTGAGGCTGAAATTGAACTCTGGTCTTCCTGACTCTAGGGACATGCTGACCTCTTAAGTGCTATGACTCCATCTGGATGAGATAATCTTGAAATCTCAGAGTTCAGGCCAGGCCTCAGCACCCTCCGGGGCAAGGATGGCCAGTGCTGAGTGGAATGAAAGCTTTGCTTAGTAATTGTGTGATTATAAATCAGGATTTTAAGAGAATAATTTTTAGAAACTAAATGAAGGGGGCAACAGCCTATTCCTGCTGCTTTTACTTTGTTCCTGGGGTTGGGGGTTAGGGAAAGGTGTAGATAAAAGTTTATTTTAATGTTAGTTAACCTATTTACCCAGTTGTTGACATTGCATCTCTTCCTGACTAGGAATTGCTGTAGCTCTGAAGCAAGCCTCCACACCTGAATTTAAGGCTTATCAGTTACAGGTGGTTGCCAACTGCAAGGCCCTGTCAGCAGCCATGATGGAGCTGGGATACCACATAGTAACAGGTAAGTACTTTCATTAGGTCTGTTGGAGATTCAGTCCATCCTATAACATGGGATAGCTGGGTGGGCCTGGAGTCAGGAAGATGAGAGTTCAGATAAGTGCCTTAGGTCCTGTTTGCCTCAATTTCCTCATCTCTAAAATGGGGATAATTAACACTACCTACCTTCCAGGGTTGTTGTGAGGATCAAATGAGATAATAATTGGAAAAGGCTTAACACAGTCCCTGCACATAATAAATGCCATATAAAGCTTAATTATTAATTATTGTTAGGGGCAGTTAGGTGGCGAAGTTGATTAAAGTTCCTGGGCCTGGAGTCAGGAAGACTTGAGTTCAAATCTAACCTGAGGTACTTGCTAGCTGTGTGACCCTGGGCAAATCATTTAACCCTGTTTGCCTCAGTTTCCTTATCTGTAAGATGAGCTGGAGAAGGCAGTGGTAGACCACTTCAGTAACTTTGCCAAAAACACCAAATGGGGTGTTTTTTTTAAAACATTTGCATATTTCATTTATAATTTACAAGACTCCAACAGAGCAGCCCTTATTAGAAACATTGTTATGTTTCTAATTCTTAGCAATTAACTCCTACAAAAATAAGCCCAGGCTTTTACAGTCAGTGCATAACTAAAAGCTCTGAAGCTATTTTAAGGGAGTTTTCATTTACAAAGGTGCATATTTCAATAAAATGCCCTGTCAACCAGAGAGGAGCACATGCCTGTACTAAATAAAGACGGAACTCATTTACTCATGCAGCAAGTTTATGTTCCCACCCTCCTTCTACCTTACCTTTAAAACAAACCAAAAAAAACCCTACTGTAACTATTTATAATTTAGAGGAAAATAGGCCCTTTGCCAACTCATTTTCCACTGAAAAGCTGGTTTCTCTGCCCTTTCACCCCATTCCTAAGTGGTTGAGCATTTAAGAGTGTTATGCCAGAGTCTAGCACATGACTGATAAGCAGCATGAACCAGAGAGACAAGTTGGCAACAACAAGGAGGGCTGGTAAAGAGGTTTTCTAGAGAGGCTGGCCCTGAGTTTTCTATCCCCCATCAGTTCCCATAGGGATAATATTCTACCCAGACCCTTTAAGCTTTGAATATTCACAGGGCCTCTTGGAAGTCAAGTCGCCTTTCACTCTTCTTCTTCAGACAACTCATCTCTGGGTTCTGCCTGACACCCACCCTGACTTTGCTGTGGCTCTCTTATACATGATCCATGTGACAACCCTCTGACCGGACTGAACTATAAGAACAACAAATAAATAAACATAATCCAAGGTGGAGAGTAAAGGAGTCAAGGGAGAGATCAAACAAAATGCTCTGGAATATTTGAGAAGGCAGGGGACACTTAACAGCTTGGGTTATGCTGTTGGGGAGAGAGTGGAAGAGGCGACAATGGAATTGAGACTTGAAACAAGATAAGGATTTTGAAAGGTAGAAAATAAGAGCAAGTTCATTCCAGGCAGGGGAACAGTGCATGTGAATATATGGAGATTGGAAATGGAGTATTGAGTCTGGGGAACAGTTGTCAGCAGTTCAGTTTGGCCTGCATGAAAGATCGATTGGAGGGGAGAGAAACAAGAGGCACAAAAATTTATAATAGCCACAAAGCTATGGTAAATGGTCCATGTGAATGGTGGTGATGAAATCCAGAACTATGAAGTAATGGCAGTGTTAGTGAAGAGAAGGGATTGAATTTGAGATCTTGGCACCTGAGGTGACCCTGACCTTATGAGCTGAGCTGATTGAGAACAACAAAAATAGTGGAATTTGCAGAAGGGTCCACTCCACTTTTAGACAGGCTTAGTTTCCTTTTTCTGGGAGAGTGGACTGTGATAAAAAGCAAACCTGGCAGCATTTATTAAGTGCCTGCCCTGCTCTCAAGCAGTTCGATGCAATGGAGCAGGCAGGATGAGAGAAACATTGTCTCCATGTACAAACAAGATATGTAAAGGAGAATTAATAATAAAGAGAAGCACTAGCATTGAGGGAGATCAGGAAAGGGTTCTCCTAGAAGAGATTTTTGCTGGGACTTGGAGGAAGCCAGGGAAGACAGAGATGAGAGTTGTCCAGGTATGAGGAACAGCCAAGTAAAAATGCCCGGAGGCTGGAGATGAGTGTCTTGTATGAACTGCTGCAAAGAGACTGCTGTCACTGGGTAGCAGAGTAAGGTAGGAATGGAACAGGTTGTGAAGGGCTTTGAATGTCAAACAGGATTTTATATTTGATCCTGGAGGTGATGGGAAGCTACTGGAGATTAGTGTGCGTGCGTGCGTACGTGTGTGTGTGTGTAGGGGTGCATAACACATGAGGCATGGTCAGATCTTCCTTTTAGGAAGATCTATTTGATAGCTGAGTGTAGGATGGCCTGCAGTAGGGAGAGACTTGTGGCAGGGAGACAAGCAGAAGGCTATTGCAGTAGTCCAGGCGTGAGGGAGTGCACGAGGGTGGTAGCAGTGTTAGGAAATAAAAGGGCATATACAAGAGTTATTACAGAGGGGCAGAGCCAAGATGGCAGAGGAAAGGCAGTGACTTGCCTGAGCTCTCTCCAAGACCCCTCCAAATACCTTCAAATAATGCCATAAGACAATTCCTGGAACAGCAGAATCCACAAAAAGACATAAGGGGGCGGGGATAGAAGGGAGGGTAGATTGGGGGAGGGGACAATCAGAATCGAAACACCTTTGAGGAGGGAAAGGGTAAAAGGAGATAGAGAATAGAATAAATGCCGTGGGGAGGGAGTAGGATGGAGGGAAATTCAGTTAGCAATAGTAACTGAAAAAATTTTGAAACAAGTTTGTCTGATAAAGGCCTCATTTCTCAAACACATAGAGAACTGAGACAAATTTAGTAATCATTTACCCGTTGGTAAATGATCAAAAGATATGAACAGTTTTCAGATGGAATCATCAAAGCTGTCTATAGCCATATTGAAAAAAAATGCTCTAACTCACTATTGTTTAGAAAGATGTAAGTCAAAACAATTCTGGGTACCTCATACCTATTGGATTGGATAATAGGACAGCAGAGGAAAATGACAAATGTTTTAGGGGATATGGGGAAAATGAGACATTAATGCACCCTTGGTGGAGCTGTAAGCTGATTCAAACATTCTGTAGAGAAATTTGGAACTGTGGCCAAAGGGCTATAAAACCCTGTATACTCTTTGACCTAGTAATACTACTACTATGCCAGTATCCAAAGAGATAAAAAAAAACCCCAAAAGTTAAAGGACCTATATGTACAAAAAATATTTATGGCAGCCTTTTTTGGGTGCAAAGAATTCAAAATTGAGGAAATGCCCATAAATTGGGGAATGTTTGAACAAATTGTGGGATGAGATTATGATGGAACACTAAGAAATGATGAGGCGGATGCTCTCAGAAAAACCTGGAAAGGCTTCCATGAGCTTAGGAAAAGTGAGATGTACTGTATACAAAGTAACAGCAACAGTATAAGATGATCAGCTGTGAATGACTTGGCTATTCTTGGCAATGCAATGATCCAAGACAACTCTGAAGGACTTATGAAAAATGCAGTCCATCTCCAGAGAAAGAACTGTTGGTGTCTGAATACAGATTGAAACATTTTTTTAGTTTCTTTTTCTTACTTTTCTTTTTGTCTGTTTCCTTTCACAACCTGACTAATGCGGAAATGTTTTGTATGACTACACATGTATAACTTATACTGAATTGCTTTTGTTCTTAAGGGTAGGGGGTGGGCAGGGAGGGAGGAAGAGAATTTTGAAGTTTTAAAAATGGATGTTAAAATTGTTTTTACATGTAATTGGGGGGGGGAAATAAAATTCAATAAAGACCTAAAAAGGAAAAAAAAGCATGGAGACAAGAGATGAAACATTGCATGTAAGGAAAAGCAAAGATGACAATGTGGCTGGGTTGTAGAGAGCATTATGGGGAACACCGTATAAAAACTTAGGAGTGGTATGAAAGGGCAACACTGGCCAGAGTATCAAATGGCTTTATATGTTATTTGATAGGTAGGAGGGACCTGCTTTAAAAAAAGATATTACAAAGGGAGAATTGTTACAGAAATGGCACTGATGCTACTTTATGCCATAACTTTGGGGTCAGAGGTTTTGGTCTTGTTTCTGTCACTACCTGTGAGCTTGGACGATTGAACCTCTCTGGTCTTCAGTTTCCTTATTTATAAAATGAAGGTCTTGGACTAGACAGCCTCTAAAGTTCCTTCTAGCAAAATCTGTGATTCTGTCATTCTTCCTGGTTTCCTTTACTTAGAGGGCCTCAGCTCATTGGATAGTTGACCTAGGGCATAATCATGAATTTTTATATATCAAAATTGTTTCCCCAGGTGGTTCTGACAACCACTTGATCCTTGTGGACCTACGCAACAAAGGCACAGATGGAGGAAGAGCTGAGAAGGTGTTAGAAGCTTGTTCTATTGCTTGTAACAAGAACACCTGTCCAGGTAAGAATCCTCTACAATCTAACTGGAGGGGGGAAAAACCCACACATCCTTTCCCCTCTCCATCTTCTCCAGGTCCCAAGGAAAGTTGTTTTCTTTATGCCATAGAACATTGTTCAAAGAACTTGTTAGAATTGGATAGGACCACTGTTAGCCCATCCCCTTCATTTTATAAATGAGGAAAGGAGCCCAGAGGGGCAAAAAGTATCTTGGCAAATTAGGAAGGAGCAGTCACATTCAAATCCATGTTTGAACCCAATGATTCCAAATTCATTTTACTTTTGCATTATATTTTATAATCTGCTATAAAGAAGGAATTAGGAACACTTCCTAAAGTGTAGGATCACCATACTACTAGATATAACAAGTGTGATGTTTAGCTGTATGTAGGGAAACATTTTCTTTAAAAATCAATTTCACAAACCTGTCCAATGAGGAATGGAATTCTTCAAGAAATCACAAACTCCTTGTCAACCAGTTGTTTTTCAGAAGATAGGATTCTATACTGTGTCTCTATGCTGAGGATGTTCAGGTGATTTTGTGGGTTGTGATGTCTAAGAACTACTTTTACTGGCTTATCCCCTTTAAGTACCACAAAGTGAGAAATAACTTTTGGTGTGTCTGGTCCCAAGGAAACTTTTAAGCCAAAGTTAACCTCATTGTAATATCCGTTTTTCTAGCTCTTCCCCTTTATCACATATGCCTGATTCCAGGGCTCAGAGGACATTGGTTATTTCAAAACCGTTTACACAGTTGTATTAAAACACAGATGGTCTGGGCCAGAATCCTTACTGCAAGTCGTCACCTCAAGTGTGGGTTTAAACACTTGTTGGCAGTTTGGCAAGTGAGGGGTTCTAATGCTCTCTTCTTACTTCACAGGAGACAAAAGTGCATTAAGACCTAGTGGACTGAGACTGGGAACCCCAGCTCTGACCTCCCGAGGACTATTAGAAAAAGATTTCCAGAAAGTAGCCCATTTTATTCATGAAGGTAAGAATGCAGCATTGGGACATTGCCAGGTTTCTGGATTGCTGTCACTTGGCCTCAACAAATCCCTGGCAACACAGCTTTGGCTTCCACTAACTTCTCTGGTTGTTGAAACATTGGATGACACTGTTCACTGAGGACTGACTTCAGGGTTCTTCAGGTATCTTAGGTGAAGTGGTACCTGCTCAAGGTGTAGGTAAAGGGCTGGATTAATGAATGACCACCCATGTGACATGACTCAACAACAGCAGTTCTCAAAGTGTGGCCTTGGGACCCTTTCAGGGGAGCAGTGAGGTAAAAATGATTTCCATAAAGTTAAAACATTTTCATTTCTAAAATAGTAAATATTGATAGCTGCCCACATTAAAAAAAAAAAAGTTCTTTAAAGAGTCCTTACACTTTAAGAGTATAAAAGGTTCCTGAGACCAAACAGGGTGAGGACCGCTGCTCTAGAAGTAACACTCTCCTGGCGGAATCAGTCCTTTGCTTGCGCCTTTCCATAGGATCCTTGAAGATCCTTGTTCAGTCATGTCTGACTCTTTGTGATCCCATGGACCATAGCACCCCAATGCTGTTTGTGGGATTTTCTTGGCAAAGATACTAGGGCGGTTGGCCATTTCCTCTCCAGTGGATTAAGGCAAACAGAGGTTTAAGTGACTTGCCCAGGGTCAGAGAGCTAGTGTCTGAGGCCAGATTTGAACTCGTCTCCCTGACTCCAAACCCAGCGCTCTTTAAGACCCTTAAAGATTTTAATTTGGTTCTAGACCTAAGATACATTAATACATCGCCTTTTTCTTTTCCTTAAAAGCCAAAAACCGGGGCGGCTAGGTGGTGCAGTGGATAGAGCACTGGCCCTGGATTCAGGAGGACCTGAGTTCAAATCCAGCCTCAGACACTTAACACTTACTAGCTGTGTGACCCTGGGCAAGTCACTTAACCCCAATTGCCTCAACACCCCTCCCCTCCAAAAAAAAGCCCCAAACCAGGCTGGCCCCTAGATTTAAAATACATTTGTTAATCCCTGCTATAAAATGAAGTTTTGGAACAAAAAGCAGATTCCTTCCGATTGATCTGGGGTGTCATTCTTGTCACCCAGCAGTTGAAACTGGGCTATTGAATTGTTGCCAAGGCAGAAATGGTAGAAACCACCTCATTATCTTCTCTATCAGGTATATAATTTTCTTCACCTCACCCAGCCTGCTTTAAAGTCATAGGATCATAAATTTGCAACTGGAGAGAACTTAGAGGTTTAGCCTAGCCCCCTCCCCTCATTTTACAGAAGAAGGGACGGAGACCCACGTTGTATGCCATACCTCTGGGTAGTTAGTGGCAAAGCTTGAACCCAAGTGCTTTGATCCCAAGTCGGGCTCTAAGGGATCATGCTGCCTTTACTCTCCCTTTTGATGTGTATGTTTAAAAGGTTCAAACCAGCAGAAGCCCCTGGAAACACATTTTTGATCTGCAGAAACCCCTCAATGATGACTCAGTTGAGGGGCAAAGTCACCAGGTCCCTCTGTTAAATGCTTTTTAATTAAGATGGTTCTTGAGACCAGCCCAGGATTTGGCTTCAGTTCCCTCTGCTCCTCTCCTGCTTCTGCTACTTTGTGTGGCCTCAGGCATCGTCTCTCTTCTTTCCTGTTTCTTCATCTGCAAAGTGAGGTGGATGAACTAAGTGATCTCTAAGGTCCTTTCTGCCTTTACATTCTGTGACTTGCCAAACTTGGCAAACTTGGGGATAATCATCCTCTGCTAAAATCCAAAATAAAAAGCAGGACCTCTGGTCACAGGGAAGTCGTTAGCCGGGCCTGCACCAGTATTTACACTAGCTCGGTTTGTGAGCATTGGGGACCATCTTGTTCTTATTCCTGAATCCGTCTTTGGTTTGGAGGGTGTATCTGATTTGTGTTGTTCACCACAGTAACTGCATTGTAGCATATACCTTATACCTTGGTCAGCAGAGTAGCTTCATCAGTGTGATGTTGTCTCTGCAGGAATAGAACTGACTCTGCAGATTCAGAAAGACCTCGGTCCCCAGTCCACCATGAAAGAATTCAAGGAGAAACTTTCGGGGGATATGAAGTATCAGGGGGCTATCAAGGCCCTCAGAGACAAAGTGGAGAGCTTTGCAGCTGCTTTTCCTCTGCCTGGAGTCCCCGATTTTTAAAATGAGACTGGACACTCTTAGCAGTCTGAGTTTCAGAGCCAGACTGGAAATATATTTAGCTTGAAGACTACCCAAGTGCCAAAAGCTCCCTTGTAAGAAAAGGAAAGCAGGAGAATGTATTAATTGGGAGGCGGGGAGTGGAAGGTTAGGTTTTTTGGGGGGAGGGGGTTTCATTTTTAGTGATCTTTTCTAATATCTCTACATTGAAAAAAATTACCATATGCCAGTCACTGAAGACCTGGGTGTGTGCCTCCAAAGGATGGTGTACAAACCATAAATCTCAGTTTTAAAAGTTCATTAGTAGTCATGTGGGGGATACTTTACTAAGTAGTGAATTTACTTTGAGTCTCACTTATCTAATTTTTGTGTAAGATCAGAGTATCCTATAACCATTCAGCCTTCATTCAAATGAACAACGATGTAATTTTAAAGTATTACTTAAATAATTTTCCTTAACCTCTGCAGTGGTCAGTTGGCCTGCTCATGACTTGTTGTGGCAGCTCAGAAAACACCCATGTTAATAGCTTGTAAAAGTTACTCAATGTCAGTGTCACGTTGTTCAGCAGAATGCCAGAAGAACTGAATCATGTCTACTTTATTTGGAGGGGAAATTATTGTGAAGCTTCAGCTAAGTATAAAATTCCAAGCCTGACACATTTGTATTTGGTATAGCATTTAAAGTTATAGTACCTTATAAATACTGTCTTTAATCCTCCATGCTCTGGAGAGAGAGGTGGCAAGTGTGACCCTAGTTTCCAGAGGGACAAATCACAAGAGTGATCACTTGCTGAGTTGTGGCACTTGGCAATGGCACCCTTCTATTCCAGTTCGAGATAATTGGTCTTCTCCCTACAATCAGGGTACCTGAAACTCTGCCTTCCCAAAGAAACTATTTTTTAAACAGCTGACTGCAAAACAGTAATGACCATTTTTAATAAGCACAATAAAATTAACCACAGAACGTGACAAGAATTATAGCTTTAAAAATACAACCAAATTTGTATTTCAAAAATATTGGAACGCAAATAAATTAACTTTTTTACAGTACATTTCTCATACTATTCATTTGGCATTAACTCATACTTGTGCAGCAACACCTCTAAAATGATATTACAGACATGCCAAGTATACTACTTCCATTGGGCACTTGTTTAAACTACTGCTTACACAATGGTCTGTACACACGCTTACAAATACAAACAAATGAACATGCAATAATAAAATAGTTTTTCTTTAAAATAAGTGAGAATTCATCACAGCCCATGTTCCTCACTACAACCCGAAAGGCAGTATTTATCTCAACCCAATCAGTATTCCAGACTCCTCAGTGTTTGAATTGTCAGGGGGTGAGATTGTACCCTGTAGCTCTGCCTTCTCAAATAAAATCAGCCCCAAACTGCTAGTTTTGACTCATTACATTTGGGGGAAGTCGGTGCTTAAAAGTCACCCCTCTGGGTGACTTGTTCACCAGTTTTCGCATCTTTGCCTCCATCTGGGATCTGGCATCAGTAGTGAATTTTGTATGATGGTCTAAAGTGTATGTGCGCACGCGCGCTCGAGTGCACACACACATACGCACACGCACACACATGCGCACACATTCACACACAAAAGCAGTAAACCGCTTCTTCTCCCTAAGGTGAACATATTCTTTTCAGGATACAGGTTGATGGTCGGCACTGGCGCTTTGGAAAGAGTTCATTTTTTTCACTAGGATAAAGGAACAAGCTATTAACTGTAGGCCTGGGCCCAACAGTTGTGGGTTACTTGGCCTCAGGGTACCCTTGTCCTTTTCCCAACCTCATGGACTCTGTGCTTTAACTTACTTTTACTATTGTGCCTTCCCTTCTCAGAAGTGTAAAAGAGCATATAAGTAAGTGCTCACTGAGTCAAGACCACAAGCTTCTCAAAGCAGACAGTGGAAGCTTAAGGTGTTGGAAATTTCTATTGCATTATGTCCCAGTGTAGAAGCAGGGAAGACCCTGTTGCCTCCCTCTTTTTACCTGTTTAATCAATTCTCTTATTTCCTAATACAAACCACAGTATTGGGGGAAAGCCAGAAAACGAGTTTGACTTAAAGAATAAATCAAGACATTGTTTCCGAACCCTTAGGGAGGTGAACTTGAAAAAAACCACCTGACCTCAACTTTTTGTTGCCATTCTTCCAAAGGGTGCTCTGATGAATTCTATTAGTCTGAGAAGGTGTGCCTAGTTGTTGCACTGACAAACACCACAAAGATAACACTAGGGACTATGACCTGACATGCAACACTGAGGGTTTGTTGGGAGGATACATGCTCTTGGTATTGACAAAAAAACAGACTGTTGTAAAGCAAGCAGTCATTTTTACTTAGAGACACTTCATAGAATCTTAGCAGCCCTGACAAATCTGTTGGCCCCCTCTAGGATCTTAAAGTGGGATCAGCTTATTCATTTAGGTTTGAATTATGCTCTTATTTCATTCCAAACAAAAGTTTATCCATAAACATGAATATAAATTAAAAGTATGCTTGGAAAATGACCTTTTCCAGCTGGGTTGACTGAAGACTGTAATAAATCTTTAAAATAGAGAAATATGTGAAACCACCCAACTTTTCCTAGTAACATTTATATAAAAACAGTAACTTCCAACTCCAGGAGGGGAATACTTTGTTTGGGGAAGCGATGAAGCCGAAGATTTGAGACTAATATGGCTTTATGCATGCCTTTTGTTTTATTTTTCTGAATAGGACTTTTAAAACATATACCTATAAATAAATCTTTAACAAGTTTGACAATCAGGTTTATATTACCTAATCAGGTTTATATTACCTAATTCTTGCCTTCATTGTTTCCCCCTAGAAAGGTGGCATAAAACAAAAAATACTGCAGGTTTGACTCTCAAACTTAAAAACAAAAGCTGTTACTTAAAAAGGAATCTTGTGGGGGGGGGGGGAAGGTTAAAAAGTGGGGCTGATGTTACCTGGTTTCTGGGATGTGATTACTTAAGTTTGAGTTGTCTTTTTAAATGTTTTTCTATATTTGTTGTACTGATTGCAGGAAAAAAAAAACCTGAAGCATTCTATCTGAGTATTTATAACTCTTACATCCCCCAATTAAAAAAGAAGCAAGCTAATAATTAGTGAAGTGGAAAAAGCCTTAACATAGATGTCATCGGAGAGTGCCTTTAAGACAAATTCCATTTTGTTGCGGTGTTAAACACCCAGGCCCAAAGCCATAAACAACCCCTGGTTATTTTTCAAAACCCGTTTAAAATGTAATTATTTTACTGAACAATATCTTTGGAATTCATACTCCCCCCAATTATTTTCCAGTTGGAATATAACTCAAAAACTGAGTCCACCCTTCTTAATGATGACTTTTGTTAAGGTTTTTTGAGTCATGAGCTGCACTTGGATTCACACAAGAATTCATTGTCATGGTTTTTCCTTATCTCCCTATCCACGATTTTGGTTTTACCTTCTGAAATGCCACTGAGGTCAAGATAGGGAAAACACCCCTTTCCTCACTCCTCCCCCAATTGGCTCTATTCAGAAACCACCCTAGTAAGTGACATAAGACAGAGGTACCACACACCAGCTGTTGCCTTTTACCCCCTTTCTAGTTGAAGCAGCTATTTACCACTTTCCTTTTGCATCGACTAAGTCCTGCAGTAGAAAGCTTAAAATTCAAATGGCAACAGCAGCTCTGCAGATACTTTTCTTTCATCACTCCTTTTTAAGAGAAACTGCAGCTGCCTCCTTCGTAGCTGCAAAGGCACCGTCTGACCACCCAGCTAAAATACTATCAGCATCCGACAGATTTGAGAAAAGAGGCGAGAGGCGAGCAAAAGATTTATGCCTCACCTTTCAAAGGCACCAGGAAGCTCTTTCCCTATGCTTTTTGCTGTGGAAATGTGCAGTGTAAAGGGCGGGGGGAATAACCCGAAGAAATCCAAGTTGCTGCATCTCTTCTCTTAAGCAGAACAGCTAGGGGAGTGAGAAAGAAAAGCAATACAAAAGCAAATCCCTTCTCTTTGGGAGGGGGCAGAGCATACAGGTCACCGTACTGAACCTTCATGGAAAGGGAAAAGTTAGCTGTCCTGGGGGCAGGCAGCAGCATAATAAGACCTGGCTTCAAACACCCTTGGGTTAGGAGACTAGGAGCTCTATACCAAATGTGAAAAGCAGGAAAATAAACATACCACCTAAGAATCCTCCACTAACCTTGGCTCCGTGGTAACACCATATTCAAGTACAGAATTCAGGGTTGCTTCATATTTATAATCACATTTTTTTGTGAAATAAATTAAAAACAGTAAAATCTCATGACTGGAAGAAAAAAATAGCATTCTTTGAAAACATTTAAAATTTCAAGGTTGTAAGAAAACACTTGTCTCCATCTTCTGGTGGCAGGAGTGAAGACAAAAGCCAAGAGGAATAGGTGTAACCGTGAAATAGAGGCAGAGGATGAAATGCAACCTTCCCTACCACCTTTTTAAAATCACCCATAAATCCTTTGTGGAGGTTAAGGGCACACTATGGGGGAAGAAATGGGTCAAGAGGTGGGTACTGTCCTTTCCAACCCATCACCATCATCTAAGCATGGGCTCATTTAAGCCCCTTTTCTTAATGTTTTTTCAGTCTGGCCAAAATTAATTCAGGGAATTTTAGAACACAAGAAAACAGCTGGTCACAAACCAGTGAAATGAACCAGAGTACTCCAGCTAGCATACCACACCCTTGTCAGAGGTGTCAAGAGAGGTGCCTCTTGTCAAGAAAGGAAGTAAAGAAGTTGTGAAAGCTTGATGGATAAAAGGATTTGGGAGTGGAAAGCAGGGATCCGTACAGCTTTAACACTTACCCAGAGCTTTGCTACGACAGTAAACTAAATCCTGATCAGAGAGAATCCAGAACAAAACCATGTTAACTGGCTTGATGGTACTGGTCAAACTGGTAACTTTGGCCCCACCCCTTCCATGGCTTTTGCCTTGTTCTTTCTTCTCCTGGCACCCTTCAAGCCACTGTCTTCCAATCACTTCTGCTACACGGTGTACCTAAGCTCAAAGAGTCTGTTTGGGGGACCCCCTCCCCAATTAAGACTGAACAATGAAATAAGCAGACAAGGCACAGATGGATCTGTGGGCATGAAAAACAGTGGAAGGTTCTAACATACATTCAGCATCACTCAAGGGAGGCTGCTTGAGACATTTTCTCAACCTGCCCAGCCAGTAGGTGAGGTGCTTTCAAAATGGCAGCCCCTGTGCTTTTACTCTTCCCATCTCGGGTCAAGGAGCCATACAGTCAAACGCCTCCTTTAAATACAATGGGCTCCAGTGATGTCAGATAATTACAGGGTCACTGCCAATTACCTGAGGTCTTAATGAGAAGACATTAATGTGCAAATTATGTATTAAGTTTTTGTTTGCCATAGGTTGATTTCCCTGCTCATTTTTCTCCTCAATGTGATGGTTTGGCTGGGTTCCTTTTGGGTTTTCTATGCTGCCCAGAGCTCTGTAGGCTGGATGTAGCTTACAGTGGGTTTTTTCAATATCAAGGGGTATTTGAATTTTAAAGGACCCAGTGTAGCCATTCCCTTGCCCCCATCACCGTAAAATGAAGAGCTGATCTGAACCCAGGGGCCTGATCACCACAAACAACTGACACAACAAAGAACTTAATGGTAGCTGACTGCCCTCTTAAACATCTTCCAAGAAAGCTTGGCTGTGAAAAATATCCCACTCTTGGGGCTTGAGTTGTTGGGACCCTCTTAGCCATCTGCATTTCCCCAGCTGGAGGGGCACTGATGCTACTAACATTTCTCACCATCTAATTTTCATTTCCAATGAATAGCAGAAATAGGAAGTCAAGCTCAGGCAAATATTTGGTCATCCCCATTGCACCCTCTGACCCTGTCATGTACATTTCTGTTACAAGAGCTGGGAACAGGCCTAGATTTTGTACAAAAAGCTGGGAACGTAGTCAAACCTGAGCAATGAATGATTAGGCCTGATGGGCTCTTGGATGTATTGCAGCTTAAGCAGCTCAGCTAAATATTGCACCACTTTGACATCCTCATTTACCAGGCCCAGGTGCAGCTTCAAGAAGTTCACCTGTCGGCCGACCACAGACTGTTCTGTCTCCTTCTCATTGATGGGCAAGTGTAGGTGATGACAGAATGTATAGAGAAAGGCCTTGGAGCATAGCTGGGTCAGGACACTCTGCACGTGCATGTAGTAGGTGCTCCCCCGTTTGATCTGGGTTCGGTGATCTGCCAGGCGGGGCACCAATGTGCCTCTGTAGAGTGGGCACCGCAAGGTTTTGTTGTCCAAATCTAGTATGCTAGTGTAACGGCTGTATCGGTTCAGGGAATGGAGGGTGTTGACACCAGCTGGAGAAACCACTCTGAAATAGACAGGCAAAAGTTAGTAAGGACAGTGAGGCCCAGGAACATAAGGAGACCAATCAGGAAAATTAGGTGATTTGGGCAATTTCAATGACCTCTTTCCTTTAAACTGTCTTTCAGATTTGAAAGTTTCTCCAGAAAGCAGTTTACCTTTGCAGAAAGCTTCTAGAAATTCTTGACTTATAGAGCAGAGAAACAGGAGCTGTTTATGTAATAAATGTAAATAAATTTTTTTTTAAGTTTTTTACTGACATACTATTAAATACTTTAGATCACTCAAACTAAGGGAGCAAGTACTGGCTTAAGTAACCTCTCACAAATTTTTTCCACCTTCCAGATCTATTTATGCTACCGATCACCTGAGTACATCCAATTTCCTTAGGCACTTACTCCTAGAAATCTTCAATATTTCGCTGACTTCAAAGCTAGAATTAGAATCATGGCATTCAAGGATTAAAATATCATTTAAGATCAACAAACACTTAGCAAGTGTCAACCATATGCCAGGCACTGGACAATGCTACCACCATTGTCACCTCCTCAGCACTTAACAGGATCATCTCTCTCATTCCACATTTAACACACCCCAGGTTGTGTATCTCTTCTCTACCTCTACAATTCTAAGTCTCCACTATGAGTCATCTTCCATGGTAAAACAACCTCTTGCCCTTAGAATATTACTTTGGAGTAAAAAAGGCAGGAACAAATATCTCCATTTTGTATATGGGCGAATTGAAGCACAGAGCTGGACTAACCTATCCAAAGTCTCATAGCTAGTCAGAAGAAGAGCTGGGACTAAAACCCAGCTCTTTACTACCACAATTTTTCTATGATACAAAATACTACCTTCAGCTGGATTATTTC
This sequence comes from Dromiciops gliroides, assembly GCF_019393635.1. Classification (NCBI taxonomy): domain Eukaryota; kingdom Metazoa; phylum Chordata; class Mammalia; order Microbiotheria; family Microbiotheriidae; genus Dromiciops; species Dromiciops gliroides. The sequence continues at coordinate 504,982,624 of NC_057861.1, read as the reverse complement.
TAGATGAAGCTCTCATCCCATCCCATTCTAGATAAAGTTCTCATCCCATCAACATCTTGTCCCATCGATAATCAAGGCCCATACCTTCCTTCCCTAGGAGTTTTGGGAATTCTTCAAATTGCCTTTGATACTTCCCCTCCCTTTTGATCAGTACCCTCCTCTTTTTTACCTAGCTCTTTCAAACCCTGCTTCAACTTGGTTTTCCTAAAAAGTTAATAGTGAGACAAAAAATATGGAGAAAATCTAAATATGATCATCTGTCTACCTCTGCATCTGATTCTTGTACTTTACATTCCATCTCTTTCTTATATAATAATCCCAGTAATTGTTATGCAAGTCAATAAGTTTTCAAACTTGACTAATTTGAAGTGTGGGAGGAAGCAGAAGAAAGATGTTAGAGTGAAAAGTTTGGAACAGACTCATCTGACAAAGTTTGTTGACAAAGTACTCCCAAATAGAAGTCCTACTATAATAAGCACAAGAAATATTTACAACTGGCAATACTGTTGGCATATAATCAGTGTGCTAAAGTACTTAAAAATAATTATCTCAAGTAGATTAAACACGTCCACTGCATTAGCTATGGAATGAGAGGCTAGGTCACCTGGTAAAAAGAATTTTAGGCACCAGCCAAGCAGGTGAGAAAAGCATTAGGGGGTGGGGATTTAGGAAGGGACCTTGCAAAGGCCCTTAAAATCACATCCAATTGGCAGCTTTCTACTTTGTCTACTGTCTGGAGACCTGCTTAGGAGACTATATGAATATGTGCCCATTATCCACCTTATTAAGAAGTTCTGTTTCCAATCATTTACCTCTGTAAGCCAATAAGTTTCCACTTCTGAAAATCCATTATGTGCAAAGGGGAAGAGACCCAGTGTTTCACAGGCTTGGCATATTTGCTATAGTTGGGGACAAAGATGGAGAGAGCTGTTACAAGCTTCTTCACTATTGCTTCATCTTCCCCTAGCACGATAAGAGTCCTCCCACTAAGCAGAGAATAAATTGCTGGGTGTGCAAAGGGGTACTGCCTAATGAACTTTAAGGCATTCTGCCCAGCCTTTTTTTTATGCCTCTCTGAGAAGAGGCCAATGTGATGGGCAGGAGAAGGAGTCCTATCCGAACTGGTGGATGCTGCACTGCTTATGTAGCTGGTGGAATCTCCATATTCATTAAGGCTGATCTTACTGAGATCCCTACTGCTTCTCAGGCAGCTTGGGTCCAAGTCATAAGGAGAAAGACCTTCTGTTGTGTTCTCTTGGGAAGAAAAGTTGATATCATCCACCGAGAAGTCCACGTGAAATCCCTGTTGCCTCTCCTTATAACGCTGTGGGGGAATACTGACCACTCCATCTTCATCACAGTGTTTTTGTGTTTGGTCAGAATTCGGTATGAGAAGACTTGAACTCTCTTTTCCAATACAACAAGCAGAATCTGTTTGTGCTAGGGTGTTTTCTGAACTGCCCTCTGTCTCACCAAGATCCTGTTGGCTGACACTTGCACTAAAGTGAATAGCTCCTTCATCATCTGCATAAGGCTCTTCTACATAAGGTTCTTCATTAATGGCACTTGGGTAACTTGCCTTAAAGTCATCAGGGATCAAGGCCTCTGAGGGACAAGTGCTAAGAACCTCAATGCTGTCCTCACTGATAGTCCTCCGGCTGACTGCTTTGCTCCGGACCACCTGAGGACTCAATGGGACAGTCAGGCTTGCCTGACTATCTGATTTAGATAAAACAGCAGCAGACTTTTCAGTGCCCAAAACTTCAATGCTTTCACCACTACTGATGCTTCCTTTTATATCCATGTCAAGGTAATCCAAATTCTCCTGATGATCATAAATGCTAGAATCTGTCACCTCAGACTCTTTGAATTCATCTCCAACTTCCTGCTCCATCTTGATAAGTACAGACTCCACACTGGACTTAAAAGATCCCACATTAATTAACACTTTAGGAATTGGACAGTCTTCCAAAGATCTGGAGTGCAGCTTCTCCTGACTGTACTCCACAGGTGTATTATCCTGTTTCTCTACTACTTTATCATCTAAAATTACCAAGTCTTCAAAGAGGAAGTTAGTTATACATTGTTGTTTCAAAAGGGCTCTCTCAATCTGACTGGTCAAAAGGTAGCACAGATCTCCCCTAAACATGTGCTCAATGTGATTCAACTGAGCCAGGGTCTGGGTGAAAAACTCAGTGTCACAAAGTTCTTCCAAGGTTTTCAGCTTCTTGTCAAAACATTTAGCAGACTTTGCCTTGATGAGCTTGGGGGTATATGAGGGTCTTCGCCTATAAAGATTTCTTTCAGTAGGTTCATCAGTGTTGGAGGTAGTGGATGCCTGGTCAGCTGATTGATCCTGGGCACACTCGGCCTCACATGGATTGCAATCAGATGCCTTGGGTTTTCGATGAGGATAAGATCTTATTTGCTTTAATAGATCTTGGTGTTCAATAATGGATTTTTCCACACTGGCCAACTCATTGGCCTTTTCAATGGCCTGAGAGGAGTAAAACCATTTGTCATTGGCTTTTTTCTGGACCTCTGTTTCAGTGTGCAGCACTGTCCTAGTATAATCCAGATCTTTCAGTTTCTTTTCAAGTTCATTTGCAAAAGCTTTTCTATTGCCTTTCTTCAAGCACTCTGAAGCTTTGGAGAATTCAGCTGAGAGCTCTTGGAACTGCTGCATGATTTTATGTTCATCAGTGGAAATATAGGCCATGCAAAATGGCCTCACAAAACCCCTGGCCTCCAGATCATAAAGGGTGAGATGGTGTACATAAGCAAAAGCTCCTTCCTTTGAATCCCCCAGGACAACCTTGGAGTCTTCCACAAAGTTCAGCTTGGGGTAGGCACATCCGGATGGATGCCCCACAAAGGAGGCCTGGTAATCCACAGACATGATTCGGAGAGAGAAGTAATTGAGATCAAAAGTGCCAAAAACTTTGGTATCATCAGGGATGGTCAGCAAGGGCTGGGGTCCCACCTGCTCCGAGAACTCTGAGATGAGAATGAAATCCCGAGAGAATTTGGCCCCTGACAGTTTAGACCACGGATTGGCCCCCTGGTTTGCAAAGGGGAACAAGGGCACGGAGTATTCTTCCGGCAGGGCCGGCTCATTGTAGGGCTCTTCCTCGTATTCTTCCTCTTTGGTAAAGGCCACCACATCAGGGGCGCTGATCATATTTCCAGTTATAGTAAAAGGAGCATGAGGGAAGAGAAGTGAAAACAGAAGTCAATCAGAACTACAAGGAGGGCTAACGCTCAGAGGTCTCCGACGGCCAGAGGTCGGCTTCAGGGGAGCTCTTCCAGCACGGCAGGCCCCCTCGGCTGCAGCCCCAGGCTTCTCGTCCCCCGCTCCTCACAACATCCGGTTCCTCCAGGGGCTTCGGTGTCCTCATCCAATCGGGTCCGGTCCCCCGAGGCCGGGTTCCGAGTCAGTCGGTCGGTTCCAGCCCCTGAGGGTTGCTAAAAGGGAACAAGGTAAAAGTCTCGTCCTCCTCACGCCTGCAGCAAACTCACCCCTAGCCGGGCAACGTGGGACCCCTGAAATCTGCGGCTAGATCGCCTGCGTTCCCACCTCCTCCGCCGCTGCCGAGTGGGCTCCCCGGGCCGACGCTGCGGGTGTCCTCGGGGTTCACTCAAGCACTGCTGCGAATGAAGCTCGCAGGAATGAAACCATCCCGGATTCTCGGACGCCAGTCACCGGTCAGCTACAGCGAGGCCGCCATCTTGGGATCACATGACCCACAGAGCGGCACCTTCATGTACCGGAAGCACCTACGTACAGCTCCTCACGGAAGAGCATTATGGAAGGAAGGAGAAAGAAGGAAAGAAAACGAAAGCAATAAAGCGTTAGGTGGACCGGGCGGAGAAAGGAAGGGGAACCAATTGGAAAGTGTTCCTGTGGGCGGGAAATCCTAAGGAAAAGAGAAAGGGCCTATCAGTGGAAAGCTATTACGCCGCTGCTCCTGGGCCTCCTGGGAGATGTAGGATGTAGTCACCGACCCACCGTGAAAACAGGAAGCCGAATGGCTGGTGGAAAACAACCTCGCTACACGTCAGGGCATCCCGGGAATTGTGGTAGTGGATACAGGGACTGACTGAAAGCCAACTGGCCAGTAGGAAACAACTACACCACACCAGGGCATCCTGGGAGTTGTAGTCCCCAATCTGGGAGCGACAGACAGCTGAGCCAGTGGACGAGGGCCACCACTCCTCGTGCCAAGGCACCTTGGGAGTTGTAGTCCCCGGTACTGGGAGAGCCGGGAAGTTGAGCGTGGTGGGCTGGAATCCTACCTGGCGGGAAAAACTCCGAAAGCGCAGCTGAGTCTTCTGGGGGCCGCGTCTGTTCCTGTGACGGTCCGCCCTCCCCGCCCTGTCAGGATGAGCTGTTGGGGCTTGTCCCGGAGAGTTTAATTCGTCCCTTTCGGAGCTCGGGGGTCGACGTGCTGGTGGCGGGGAAGGGGTGGGGTCGGGGGGAGTTAGGAAACCTGAGCGCCTCCCCGGACTTAAGCCTCGAGTTTGCCCCGGACCCCGCGCTGGCGCCGGGGCCGGGACCGGAACGATGCACCGGGGCCGGGGTCGTGGGCCCGCTACCGCGGCATGATTTTTCTGGCTGTCCGTGTAGGCCTCCGTGTCGTCCGGGGTCTGCTGGGGCAGCAGAGCCGCCCCTTGTCCCGGGACGCCATGGAGGTGGCTCTCCGAGGCAGCCGCCGAGTCCTCTGTGTGGCGGAGAAAAATGACGCGGCCAAAGGCATCGCGGACCTTCTGTCCGGCAGCAGGATGCGGAGGGTGAGTGACAGGGACGGCCCCAGCTGGCACCTGGGCAGCATCTCATTGGATCCTTGCAGCAATCCTGGAAGGAGAGGTGCTGTGCTTATCCCCATTTTACACTGGGAGAAACTGAGGCAGACAAGGTTAAGTGACTTGCCCAGGGTCACCCAGGGAGGAAGTGTCTGAGGCAGGATTCGAGCTTCAGATCCCAAGCCCTGTGCTCCCTCTCCACTGAACTCTCTAGAGCTGTCAATCACTGACTTTGCTGCCTAGGAAATAATTGATTTCGAGTGGGGGTGATTGTAGTGGGTATAATCTGCAAGGAGGCAGATTTTAGCTCCTTGTAATCATCATAGTACCTGACATTTACTATATGTAAGGTGCTGTACAGTTATTCCCATTTGATCCTCACAAACCTGGGATGAAGATGCCGATCTCCATTTTACAATCTGGTAAACTGAGGCAACCACACTAAGTGACTTGTCCAGGGTCACACAGTTAGTAAGTGTCTGAGGCTGGATTTGAACTCGGGTCTTCTTAACTCCTGGGGCAACTAGGTATCACACTAGATAGAGTGCCCCGCAGGACGACTCATCTTCCTGAGTTCAAGTCTGTCCTCAGCTGCGTTATCCTGTTTGCCTCAGTTCCTCATCTGTAAAATGAGCTGGAGAAGGAAATGGCCAAACACTCCTGTATCTTTGCCAGGAGTCAGATACCTGAAACATCTGAGAAGCAACAACAACAACAACCACTTCTTGACTCTGGGATTTGAATTCATGTCTTTCTGACTCTAGGCTCAGAGAGTCCTCTTATCCATTTAGCTGCCTCTTATCCATTTAGCTTATCCTCTTATCCATTTAGCTGCTTCACAGTACAACATGGGTGATAGTAACCTGTGGTTTTCTAAGTTTATGTGGCCTGCAGGGATCTCCATTTGAGTCTCACCCCAGCTGATCTTCAAGATCACCAGTGATCTCTTTATTGCTAAATGCAATGGCTTTTTCTCAGCTCTCATCCTTGATCTCTCTGCTGTGTTTGACATTATTGACTGTTTCCTCCTTTTAGATTCTGTCTTCTCTGAGCTGTCCTAACTGTTCTCTACACTTCTCCTGTCTGGCCAAACTTTCTTAAGTCTCCTTTCAAAAGATCATCACATCCCATCCCCCAGAGTATTCCAGGACTGTATCCTGGGTCCCCTCCTCTATCTCTACACACTTTCTCTCCTAAACTGCTGCAAAGGAAGAGAATTGAGGGGATTATGTTGAGGTGATTCGAAAGGTGGCATGGGGGCAGCTAGGTGGCGCAATGGATAAAGCACTGGCCCTGGATTCAGGAGGACCTGAGTTCAAATCTAGCCTCAGACACTTGACACTAGCTGTGTGACCCTGGACAAGTCACTTAACCTTCCTTGCCCTGACAAAAAAAAAAAAGGTGGCACCAGTAGGATTAGCCCCTCACAGTGGATGGCCTCAGTTTGTTATGCAAAATATGATTTAAGGTCCTCTGCTGAGAAGGAGGGAAAACTGGTAGTGAGAGAAGAGGAGGTTTAAAATAGTGTTTGGGGGTGGGGGGTGGGGCAGCTAGGTGGCTCAGTGGATAAAGCACTGGCCCTGGATTCAGGAGGACCTTAGTTCAAATCTGGCCTCAGACACTTGACACTCACTAGCTGTGTGACCCTGGGCCAGTCACTTAACCCCCATTGCCTCACCAAAACAAAAAATAAAATAGTGGTTGGGGATGTTTTGATAGAGATTAAAAGGATTGGTAATGTAGTACCTTGACACTGAATAACACATTTTTAGTGGTTGTGTGACTTCATCTAGCAGCATTGTTCATCCAACAAGCAAAAGCAGAGAAAGTGGGAATAATTCAGGTTTGGGATTATAAGAGGGATAAGCAGTTATGCAACAAGTGAGAAAAAGTGGAGCTAAAGCCATGAGAAATGGCATGAGGAATCATGGCAGTGAGAGGCGCTGGATTGTGGTGGGAATGGAGGGAGAATGACCTGGGGCGTGGGGGGCTTGAAGATTGCTAACTTCCAGAGTATGAATGGGGTGATCAGCCTGGATGGAGTAAACCTTAAAGGAGAGGTCACTGGGTGACATGTTGGAGAGGACCTTGGGAATGGCTGTGAGGTACAAGCAGTGTACCTACTCGAACCCAGCCCCCTTGTGTCAGGGGATGGGAGAGAAGGTGCATTAGTCCAGGAGAGAGTGGCCAGTGTCTTCAGGGGAGAACCAGGTTTCTATGAGTAATAAGCATTATGCCTTTCACATAGTAGACTCTTAATGAATGTCTTTGTAATTGAACTGAAGGATGACTTAAATAGGCTTTTGTTGTGACAAAACGTGTTCTTACATGCACAGAACCTAATTAGTATGGGGTTTTTTTTTGTAGCAGGTTTCAGAGTTACATTTTTTTTTTGATCAGTTAATTGACTGGCCAGAGTTCCCTACCTGGAAACTTCTGAGAATGTCTACAGATGCATGGGAATTATTTTATTGACCTTTTTTTGGCCCCCTCTAACAAAGATTCTCTATGTTGTACTAATTTCATAGGTTTGGAGACTGTTATATAATTGTTGTATTTCTGGTTCATTTTCTACTTTTTATCCAGAGTTAAGACGGAAGTATCGGATTTAGAGTTTTAGGACCTATATTCAAATCCTGGCTCTGCTACTTCCTACATTTGTGAATATAAGCAAGTTACTTCTCTTCTCTAGACCTTATTTTCCTCATCGGATTAGATAACCTCTAACCTCTCTTCCGCTTCTGTGGTCTAAATCTGTGATCCCACTCTTCTTCAGAACCACCATTTATAGAATCCTAGAATGCTAGAGCTGAAAAGAAGGTTAGATAGCCTCTATTCCAACTTCAGAATTTCATTAATGAAGAAACTGAGTTCCAGAGAGGTAACATCACTTGTAAGTTCCAATAGTAAATTATTGGCAAAGCTGTATGTGAACTCATTTCTCCTGACTCCTAGGACAGTGTTCTTTCCACCAAATGGTGCTGGAGCTTCCTAGTCATCTCTTATTGCTTTGAAACCTCTAGGCACCTTGGAAGAAAGAAAGACATGATGACATTTGGGGGAGGAGTTGAGGGATGATAATGTACTTTCAATTTTCAGGAGAGGGGAGTAGGGCTGGTATGGGAAGGAAAGAAAACAATTAAGTGCTTTGTTTGGGGAATCTCAGAATTAACAATGTTTTAAAAATTCTGGTCTGCTTTTCATTTGCTGGTGGTTTACATTTATTGCTTTTTATGTTGAAAAGCCATTGGGTCTTTAGGTTTTCCCTTGTCGTGTTTTGTTTTTTCATTTTTCTTTCTTTTTAAATAGAGAGAAGGATTGTCCAAATTCAATAAGATCTATGAGTTTGACTATCAACTGTATGGCCAGGTAGGTACCGAAATCCTTTATCACAAACATTTTTAATGTACTACAATTAGATCATAAATTCCATTTTTTTTATAATTTGTTTTAAGAAACATGCATGTCACCTTTAACAAAATAATAACATTGTGTTTGTTTCTGTTCAATTTTCAGATTTTGTTAATTCCATATTTGTAGTTGTTATATTCTGATTATGCTTTCTTAACTCTGCATCACTTTATATTTCCTCTAATACTTCTTTGTAGTCTTCATGTCATTTCTTGTAATGCAGTCATTTTATGTACATATAACAGTTTGTCCATCTTTTAGTCATTTCAGCCATGTTGTTCCTAAGCTTCTTCCTATGATGAATAAAGCTGTTATTATGAACATTTTCACACAGATAGGTAATAATAATAATAATATTTATATAGCACTTACTATGTGCCAGGCACTGTGCTAAGCACTTTACCATCATTATCTCATTTGATCTTCACAATAACTGCTAGTTAGGTGCTCCTATTTTACAAATGAGGAAACAGAAGCAAAGAGAGGCTCACACAACTGTATGTATCTTAAGGCCAGATTTAAACTTAGGTCTTCTTGATTTCAGGCCCAGTACACTGCCCAACAAGTCATTTTTCTTCCTTTCAGTAGTTATGTTGTTTTCTTTTCTTTTCTTTCTTTTTTTTTTTGTGAGGCAATTGGGGTTAAGTGACTTGCCCAGGGTCACACAGCTAGTAAGTGTTAAGTGTCTGAGGCCGGATTTGAACTCAAGTCCTCCTGACTCCAGGGCCGGTGCTCTATCCACTGCGCCATCTAGCTGCCCCAGTTATGTTGTTTTCTATATTTGAATATACTAGTGTTTCTAGAACATAAATAGAAAGTTAATAAATATATGCAAAGTAATTAATACAAGGTAGTTTGGAACTACTAGCAGTTGTTGGGATCAGGAAAGACCTCATACAGAAGATAATGCTTGAGCTGCATCTGACCATCTCCATTATGTCGAAGAATTCCTAAATGATGGGAAAGATTAGTTTGCAGAGTTGTGAAATACAGTAGTGACAAGAGTGGTGATTTTTATTAGTATTCATTGAAGAATATCTGGAAAAAGATTTATTCTAATAGATCATTAAGCTTAGTAAAGCACTTTAGTTGTAATTACAACATATAATTGATAGAACCAAGAGAACAATTTATACACTAACAACAGTTTGTAAAAGCTAACAGCTTTGAAAGACTTAGGACCTCTGATCAACACAGTGACCAACCACAAATATACAGGTTTCATGCTGAAACATGCTCTACACCTCCAGATAGAGAACTGATGGATTCAGAATACAGAATGAGACAAATAGTTTCATTTTTGTTTTTTCTGAACATGACCAGCGAAAATTTATTTTCCTTGATTATACATGTTTATATGTATATGTGATTATACATGTAACTTATTTTTCTATGTATACATGATTAAACAGGTAACTTATTTATCTTGCTTTCTCAGTGAGTAGAAGGAAGAGAATTTGGACCTAAAAATTGAATTTACAATTTTTCTTATTTAAAAAAAGGAGATATACTGTAATCATTTTTTGTTCTCTCTTCCCTATCTGCCCCACAGAATGTAACCATGGTAATGACTTCTGTTTCTGGACATTTACTTGCTCATGATTTCCAGATGCCGTTTAGAAAATGGTCAGTACTCTTCCAGGTTGGGAAGAGGGAGGTGGGGGTGTTCTCACTTTGTAAAAAGTTGTGAAATACAGCAAAAATTCTAAGGGATCAAGTGAGTATAAACCTTTATGAAATACTTAGGGTTATCTTTAGTGTTTTGAGTTTTGTAATACTCACTAAGTTCTAGAGACTGCCCATAACTAAAATGGAAATTAGATTACACATTATGTAAAGGGTTTTAAGAATTTTGTTGCTGTATTTACTTTACTATCTTAAACATAATGTTACAGGGCGGCTAGGTAGTGCAGTGGATAAAGCACCGGCTCTGGATTCAGGAGTACCTGAGTTCAAATCCGGCCTCAGACACTTGACACTTACCAGCTGTGTGACCCTGGGCAAGTCACTTAACCCCCATTGCCCCGCAAAAACAAAACAAAACAAAACAAACAAACATAATGTTCCAAAGAGTATATTGATGCTTGTCTCAGATGGTGTTCTTGCCCCATAGGATTTGTTTACTCTAAAGCAAGAGAAAGGCAAAAATACCTCATCTATTGTTGTAGTGGTTTGGAATGTTGATTATTTTAGTGTGTGATTGACAATTCATTTCATGCTCTTGAACAGAACTAAGGCTCCTGTTTTTTGCAGAACTTCCAATTTCTATTTGGGGAGTTAAAGGGTTTTTAAAAAGCAGAAAACTTGAATCTTTTGGATATTTTTTTTTAATCCAGAGAATTTGTTTATTGAACTGAAGCAATTTTTTTTTAATATGGACTTAAAATGAAAGTTGGTTTTTATACTGGGGAGTCCTTGACAAGAATTCTGAAATTGAGCTGGGTTCTGCCCTGTTTCTGGCTTCTCTGTGGCAGTACCTTTTAGTGAGTGCTTCTGATCACTTACAGCACCCCTAGGTCTGGACTTTTTTCTCCCACCTTTCTGCCTTAGTTACCTTAGGCCTTCCAGCTGCTAAATAACTGTGAGTATTATGTGAGGCTCACATAAATTCATCTTCACTGTAATGTTAACTAGCTGCAGTTGCCATTTCCTTGGACAGAATTAGTTAAGAACCTAATAAAGGTTTTGTCTTCAGAAGGCCCCTAAAGAAAGACTCTGATGGGGCTGTGGCAAGAAGACCCACTTTAATACAATTTAGAATATGTTTCTTCTATACATTTAAGAAAAGCCTAGTCAGGGTGAAGAAATATCAGTGGCATGTAGAGAAGTATATCTCTGGGGCAGTTGGGCTTCTGAATATAAGCCAGTTCCCAAAAGTACTTATAGAATGAGCCATGAAGCCAGGAACACCTGAGTTCAAATCTTGCCTCTGACACATATTGGTTGTGTGACTCTGGGCAAGTCATGTAACCTCTTAGTAACCTTAAATGAGAAAGTTCTCTCAACTGATTTAGGTTGGTACCTTTCCTGAAACTAGAGAACTGAAAAGTGAAGTGACTTGTCCATATTTACACACCCAACTTTCTATCTATTTCGCTTTGCTGCCTGGCATTTCGTCGATACTTAATAAATGTTCATTGATTGATTACAAATAGTTCTCTGAATACTTTTTTTGTAGCTGGATACTTTCTTCTTAGGGGGAAAGCATTTTGGGGGGGGGGGGATGAGGGTTAAGTGACTTGCCATGGGTCACACAGCTAGTAAGTGTCAAGTATCTGAAGTCACATTTGAACTCAGGTCCCTCTGAATCCAGAGCCAGGGCTTTATCCACTGTGCTACCTATCTGTCCCTGGGAAAACTTAAAAAAAAATAATTTCTGTATTAGTCATGTTGTGAAAGAATCAGAACAAAAAGGAAAAACTTCAAAAAACAAAAAAAGTAGAAATAGTATGGTTCAATCTGCATCAAGATTCCACAGTTCTTTTTTCTGGATGTGGAGAGCATTTTCCATCATGAGTTGTTTGGAATTATCTTTATCATCATATTGCTGAGAAGAGTTAAGTCTGTCACAGTTGATCATCTCACAGTGTTGTTGATATTATGTACAATGTTCTCCTGGTTCTGCTCATTTCACTTAGCATCAGTTCATGTAAGTCCAGGTTTTTCTGAAATCTTTCTGCTCATCGTTTCTTATAGCACAATAGCATTCCATTACATTCATATACCACAACTTGTTTAGCCATTCTCCAACTGATGGGCATCCCCTCAATTTCCAATTCTTTGCCACCACAAAAATAGTCATTATAAATATTTTTGTACATGTGGGTCCTTTTCCCATTTTTATGATCTTTTTGGGAAAAAGACCTAATAGTGGTAATGCTGGGTCAAAGGGTATGCACAGTTTTATAGCCCTTTGGGCATGGTTCCAAATTGCTCTCCAGAATGGTTGGATCAGCTGACAGCTCCACCAGCAATGCATTAGTGTTCCAATTTTTCCACAGCTTCTCCAACATTTATTATTTTCCTTTTTTTGTCATATTAGCCAATCTGATAGATGTGAGGTGGTACCTGAGAGTTGTTTTAATTTGCATTTCTCTAATAAGTAGTTAGGGGTAAAACTTTTAATGCTGTAAGGTTTTGTTTGTTTGGTTGGGTTTTTTTGTGAGGCAATTGGGGTTAAGTGACTTGCCCAGAGTCACACAGCTAGTAAGTGTTAAGTGTCTGAGGCTGGATTTGAACTCAGGTCCTCCTGAATCCAGGGCCGGTGCTCTATCCACTGCGCCACCTTGCTGCCCCCGTAAGTTTGTTTTTATAAAGAATTTCCTTTTTTTAAAAAACAATCTCTTTTTTGCATTTCTGAATAGATCCCCTTCCCTAAACTTGTGAGTCAATCTTTCTCATGAAGATTTAAAAAGAGGGAAAAAAAAAAGTTTAGCAAAATATTTAGCCATTTACCTCTTGATGAACATCTATTTTGTTTCTAATTCTTTATTGTTATGTAAAGTGTTAGAAATATTTTGTGTACATAAGGTCTTTCTCTGTCTTTGACCTCCTAGCAGTAGTATCTTGTTATTAAAGGATATGCACATTTTGGTCAAGGATTAATTTTTTTTTTAAGTTTTTATTGAAGAGCAAATAGACACATTTGTACAAAAGTATTGGTTGCAGCTCTTTTTGTAATAGCAAGGAACTGGAAACTAAGGGGATACCCATCAGTTGGAGAATGACTGAACAAATTATGGTGTATGAATGTAATACAATATTCTTGTGCTATAAAAATGGTGGAGATAGTTTCAGAAAAATCTGGGGAGACTTGTATAAAGTGATGCAGAGTGAAGTGAGAAGAACCAGAAGAACAATTTATACAGCATTATAAAAACAAAACTTAGGGGCAGCTAGGTGGCACAGTGGATAGAGCACCAGCCCTGGATTCAGGAGGACCTGAGTTCAAATCCGGCCTCAGACACTTAACACTTACTAGCTGTGTGACCCCGGGCAAGTCACTTAACCCCAATTGCCTCACTAAAAAAAAACAAAAAACAAAAAACTTTGAAAGTCTTAAGAACTCTGATGAAAGCAATGGTGAACCTTGCTTCCAGAGAACCAAAGATGAAGCTTTTGATCTACATTCTGACAGAAAGATGATGGACTTAGGGCACAGTGAGACATAACATTTTTGACACAGCCAATGTGAGAATTTGTTTTGCTTGACTATACATATTTGTTAAAGGATTTTGTTTTTCTTTTGTACAATGATAGTGGATGGGAGGGGGAGAAAAATGACTCCTGTTAATTGAAAAAAAATTTGATGTAAAAAAGATACAATGTAAATATCCCCTCCAAGAAAGATAGAAAGAATAAGCTTTTATTGTGTAGTTTCATATTGCTTTTCTAGATGATGGGACCAATTTGCAACTCCAATAGCAGTGAATCGCTATGTCATATTTTCCCTACCAATGTTGAATTTGCCATTGTTGCCAATTTGATGTATATAAGTTGATATCTCAGAGTTGTTTAAATTTTCATTTCTTACTATTTGAGATGATGAAAAAATTTACAAATGGTTGTCCCTGGCATCATAGCTTGTTGATAAGGTTTTTTCTTCCTTTGATTACTGCCTATCCATATTCTTTGATCAATGAACTATTGGGGGACACCTTTTAATATCATACATGACAATTCTGTTTTTATATTTAGAGAGATGGTTCATTTGGAATTCATTATGGCAGATAGTTTAAGTTTTTGGTCTAACTGAATTTTATGCCAAACTGCTAGACAGCTTCTTAGCAGTTTTCATTTAATGACAAATTTCCTTTCCTAGTAATTTGTGTTCTTGACTTAATTGAAGACTACACTGTTTCATAGGTTTGATTCTAAATCGTACTTATCTGTCCCACTGATCTCTTTTTCTATTCCTGTTTGTTCTCTAGGCAGAGCTGCAACCCTCTTGTCCTCTTTGAAGCTCAGATTGAAAAATACTGCCCACAGAACTTTGTAGATATCAAGGTAGGAGAAACCTTTCAGAAGGCTTATCATGGAGGATCTTCAACGTTTACTGAGCATTGGTGATTTTGAACTTTAGGGCCCAAGAAACTTGTATTCTATCTTTTTAATAGAATAATCATAGAATTTAATAAAATACATTTTTAATAAATAAGTTATCAACAAAATAAGTTTTATCAAGGCCTTTTGTTTTTACATAAAAATCATTTCTGCATATAAGCCCAGGCTTCCATCCCCAAACTGAACCTGTCCTCATAACTGTGTTTGCTGCTCCTCACACAAGTCAGTCCATCTCTGAACTCTGAGCATATTCACTGCCTGGCTCTCTTGCCTGAAATGCTTTCCCTCCTTCCCTCCAGAAACCTTCCAGCTTTCTTGGCTTCTTTTAAGTCTCAACTGAAAATCCCACTTTTTGCCAGAAGCCTTTTTCCCCAGTCCTCCTTAATATTAGTGCTTTTCCTCTGAGGTTATCTCTAATTTATCCTATATGTTTTTGTTTGCCTATAGTATCCCACTATTATACTATAAAGGTCAGGGATTATCTTTTGCCTTTCTTTGTACCCCCAGTACTTAGCACAGTGTCTGGTACTTAGTAGGTGTTTAATAAATGCTTCTTGATTTTTTTGATTTATTGTCCTATTCCACTGCTCCATTGTTTAGTCTAATAATATAAATTATGGCAGTTTAATTTACTGGCTTAATTATTTGTCTTATGGGTTGTGCTATCAACAATTTTCTTTTCCAAATTCATATTTCAGAAAACCCTGGAGAAAGAGGCCAAACAGTGCCAGTCTCTGATAATCTGGACTGATTGTGATCGAGAGGGAGAGAACATTGGGTTTGAAATCATCCATGTGTGCAAAGCTGGTAAATAATGCCTCTGCATAACATTTGTTTTGTTTTGTTTTGGTTTTTGTCTTTTTGCAAGGCAATGAGGGTTAAGTGACTTGCCCAGGGTCACACAGCCAGTAAGTGGCAAATGTCTGAGGCCAGATTTGAACTCAGGTCCTCCTAAATCCAGGGCCAGTGCTTTATCCACTACGCCACCTAGCTGCCCCGCTACATAACATTTAAAAATTTAATGTATATCTCTCAAATTCTCCTAGTCAGCCACTAATTGCCTGAACTTTCCTGAATGCCCCCAGCTCTGATACTATGCTCATAATTTTGAGTTACTTTCTGTTTTGCTTTCCTTTTTGATATGTTATTCTTTATTTGTTTTCTAGAAGGAAGTTTTATTATTCCTTATTACAGTAGATAGTAAATTAGAGTAGAGATCACTGTACATGTCTTTTCATTTCAATCAAAAAAACTCTATTAAATTGGTAGATTACTATTGCTTCTCTATAAAGATATGTGAGGACAATCGAGATTATATCTCAGTAATAAGACTTGCCAGGAGCATCTTGGTTAATAGCTGATCCCAAAGATATCATATTTCTCCCTTCAGTTTCTAACATAGCCAGTTTCATTTTTAAAAAAAAATTAATATATTGGGGCAGCTAGGTGGTGTAGTGGATAGAGCACTGGCCCTGGAGTCAGGAGTACCTGAGTTCAAATC
This sequence comes from Dromiciops gliroides, assembly GCF_019393635.1. Taxonomy (NCBI): domain Eukaryota; kingdom Metazoa; phylum Chordata; class Mammalia; order Microbiotheria; family Microbiotheriidae; genus Dromiciops; species Dromiciops gliroides. The sequence goes on along the minus strand of NC_057861.1, from coordinate 504,966,846 downwards.
CGGCCTCAGACCCTTAACACTTACTAGCTCTGTGACCCTGGGCAAGTCACTTAACCCCAATTGCCTCACCAAAAAAAAAAAAAAGTTAATATATTCTGTGTTAACACAACAGACACTACCCCACAAAACCCAGCACACAATCTGTGTTCCCTAAACTCAACTGAGCAAAACTGCTTAATAGTATGATTGACCGATGTTACCCATTATTTTCCACCTTTGTAATTTTGTTTACAGAAACTTTAGTTGTTTGTTATAGACATTATCTGCTACATTTGAACATTTTTCCTGTTAACACAAAGTCTGGCTGCCTTTTTGTGTTGTCTTTGTTGTAGTAACACATCCAATTTAGAGAAAACAACTAGCTCGTTCTTTGTTTTTTCTTCTCCATAAAACCCATAAGACTCAGAGCTTACCTGTGTCATTCCATAGTTTATTAAGTGAAATAAAATGACTGTCGGGCAGCTAGGTGGCGCAGTGGATAGAGCACTGGCCCTGGATTCAGGAGGACCTGAGTTCAAATCCGGCCTCAGACACTTAACACTTACTAGCTGTGTGACCCTGGGCAAGTCACTTAACCCCAATTGCCTCAAAAAAAAATGACTATCAAAAAGTTGGATAAACATTAAACTCTTAAACTAGTTTTAATCCAGCCTTTTAAGAAAAATCTTACTTGTGAGGAGAGGATTGAATCAGGCTGTGGGATTTGAATCTGTTATCTGTTCCCTCTCTCTTTTTTTTTTCCTACAGTGAAACCAAATCTCCGAGTATTTAGAGCCCGTTTCTCTGAAATCACTGCACATGCTGTCAGGACAGCCTGTCAGCACCTGACTGAGCCTGATCAGAGAGTGAGCGATGCTGTGGATGTGAGACAGGAATTAGACCTGAGGATAGGTGAGAAGCTGTCCCTTTCTTAACAGATTCCTTTATTTTTCTCATTTGAGATCTGTGGTCACAGGCCAGAAATATCCCAGTCCTGTTTTGTTGTCAGGATTTGGGTAATGGTCCACTTTTGGGACATTGAAATATGCATTTGGTTGAGGAACCAAAACTAAGTTTAGCCAGAAAAGGAAATGTGCCACTGAAACACGATCTCAACATTCATTCTCTCCTTCTCCCTTGTTCTATTTCTTCCCTTTCCAGGTGCTGCCTTCACAAGGTTCCAGACCTTAAGACTTCAGAAAATCTTTCCAGATGTATTGGCAGAGCAGCTGATCAGTTATGGTAGCTGTCAGTTCCCAACATTGGGATTTGTAGTAGAAAGGTTCAAAGCCATCCAAGCTTTTGTGCCAGAGACTTTCCACAAAATTAAAGGTAAAGGAGGGGGGCAGCTAGGTGGCGCAGTGGATAGAGCACCTGCCTTGGAGTCAGGAGGACCTGAGTTCAAATGTGACCTCAGACACTTAACACTTACTAGCTGTGTGACCTTGGGCAAGTCACTTAACCCCAATTGCCTCACCCCCAAAAATTAAATAAATAAATAAAATTTAAAGGTAAATAATAAAGGTAAAGGAGGAATTTCGATATAGTGGTTGGAATGTGCATGGTCTGGGTGGGAAAAGAATTTCAACTAATCTTATTATGTTCAGCTGGTCTTGGATGCCATTTCCCAATGACAGGAAGCTCTTAGATTTTTCTAATCCACGGTCCTTTCACTCTCCCTTTAATTCCGTTTTGCTTTCTACCCATTTAACTATAACAATTTCGGTTTTATCTCTCCCTTCCCTTCCTGTCCTTCTAATGCAGTGACTCATGAGCATGAAGATGGCATTGTGGACTTCAGCTGGAAAAGACATCGTCTCTTTAACCATACAGCATGTCTTGTACTCTATCAGATATGCATGGAGGTAGGAAATCCTTTTTAAATCTCCATGATTCAAAACTAACAGACTGAACATTTTCATAACCACTTCTTCTGATTTGACAGAATGTTCTCTACAACTGTTACTATTTGATTTTACTGCATTTCTTCCAGTCCCAAGCATCAGGCTTCTACTTTTTTCAGTTCTGCAGATCAGGAATTCTCTGCTGAGAGTTTTGTGAACCAAGGGAACTGGAACTGCATGGAAATAGTTCTAGGAGAGGCATTAAGAAGGAAGGTCCTGCTTCTGTTCCCACAGATTCTTCCTTGAGCTGATCAGATCTTTGGGATTTTCAGGATTTAGGAGCAGATTCTAGAAGTCACAGATTGCCACTGAAACCTGCCTTCCTGAAGTAGGACACACTAAAGGCTAGCCAGAATGAGACTGTGGATCACGGTGGTGCTTAGACCAGTGGTTATAGAATCATAGATCTGGCATTGTGTAGCTGGAAGTGACCTCAGAGGTCATCTGCTTCAGACTCGCTCATTTTACAAAAGAGGAAAGTGAGGCCTAGAGAGATGAAATGAATTGTCCGGTCACACAGCTCGTTGGTGGCAGGACTAAGTCTAGTACCAAAAGCCACATCTTCAGATTCCATATATGGGGAAACATTTTTGAAAATGATTTGAGCCTTAAAATTTGAGATAGAGGAGCAGCTAGGTGGTGTAGTGGATAGAGCACCAGCCCTGGATTGAGGAGAACCTGAGTTCAAATCTGGCCTCAGACACTTGACACTTACTAGCAGTGTGACCCTGGGCAAGTCACTTAACTCCAATCCCCTCACCAAAAAAAAAAAAGAAAAGAAAGGAAATTGAAATAGGTACTCTATTTCTTATCAGTCAGTCAACTAGCATTTATTTAGTCATTTGGTTTTTAGTCTTTAAATCATAAAAGCATTTTATTTTCCAGTTACATGTAAAGATAGTTTTCAGTATTTGTTTTTGTTTTTTATGAGGCAATGAGGGTTAAGTGACTTGCCCAGGGTCACAGAGCTAGTGTCAAGTGTCTGAGGCCGAATTTGAACTCAGGTCCTCCTGAATCCAGGGCCAGTGCTTTATCCACTGTGCCACCTAGCTGCCCCCTCAACTTTTGTTTTCATAAGATTTTGAGTTCCAAATTTTTCTCTTCCCTCTCCAAGACGGAAAGCAATCTGATATAGGTTATATATGTATAATCACATTAAACATATTTCTGCATTAGCCACGTTGTGTAAGAAGAATCAGAACAAAAGGGAAAAACCTCAATAAACAAAAACAAAAACAGAAAACCAGTAGAAACAGTATGGTTCAATCTGCATTCAGAATCCACAGTTCTTTTTTCTGGATGTGGAGAACATTTTCCATCATGAGTCCTTTGGAATTGTGTTGCTGAGAAGAGCCAAGTCCATCACATCAACTAGCATTTATTAAATACCTACTATGTGCCAGGCAGTATGCTCAACACTTGGTTCCTTGTTCCACTAAACAATATATGACCTCAGACAGGTTATAGCTGCAGTGCCTTGGGCATAAGAAACACTTGAACAATCATTGGATTGAACTGAATTGTCATTTCTTGCCCCATTTTTTTACCTTGCTAAAAAGTGGGGGGAAATGAAATGCCTGATATTTTGAGTTTTTGGGATGGCCCCAAGGTATTATTATTCCCAGAAGTGTTTGTAGAAGTAAAATTAGATACAAATAAAGTAAACTTAATATATGAATCAAGCTTCATAATTATCTGCATTCTTGAATGGGGTGATCAAGGCTCTTCTCGATTCTGACCTTGGTTTCCTGGGCTCCTGCTGTTGCCTTCCATCTTCTCTAATGTATCTGATCCCACAAGGCTGGTAGGTTTCAAGCCATCTTAAATTGTCCAGGATCCTAGCACTGTATTTCTGGTGTCCTCACCCTTCAATCGCTGCCCTACCCCAAGACGGGACCACTTCTGTCAGAACACTGACAAGTCTTCCAGCCTGTTTACCAGAACTCCTGCTGGCTCTCTTTTTGTGTAATACTAGGCTGGATATAAGAGATTGCCATTAGTTGTCTTTGGATTTCTTGGTCATTATTTGCTCTGGTATCCTTTTTATATCCTTGCTGGAGTTTATGTGGTAGAGTGGGACTCTTCTTTAGCTTTTCATATTGTCTAGAAATACTGAGTTTGAGGTATCTAAAGGATATGACATTTCAGATAATCCCATAGAGATTTAAAAATAGAGCTCAGGATAAATACTAGTTCTAAAAACAGCGTCCCAAAATTCTTAATGCAGTTTTAAGCTTTGTCCCCACAAGTCTTAGTGCAGCTTCAACCCAGTCAGTGACCTCATCAACCTTAAAGTGCACTAAGACTTTTAGGACACTATATATAGATGCAGTACTTGAACTTATTTTTGGCTTCTTGCAATAATTTTTCTTTGATCTGGAACCTCTGGATTTTGAATATGACATTGCTGGGAGTTTTAATTTTAGTCACATTTTAGGAGATAATAGATATATAGATCTTGGTATAAACTACCTAGAGATGATGATTAACCCATGGGAGTTGATGAGGCCCCATACTGAGAAAGTGTAGAACAGAAATAGAAGGGGGCCCAGGACAGAGGCTTGGTATATCCTCACATGTAGGGAGTGTGATGTGGATGATAAACTAGCCAAGTAGACAGAGAAGGGGTCAGACAGGTAAGAAGAAAGTAATTTCACCGAAATTGAGAGGAAAGAGGAGAAGGTGATGAATAGTTCAATGAGAAGATTGAGGTTTGAGAATAGGCCATTGACTTTGGTAATTAGGAGGTCATTGGCACCATTGGAGAGAGCACTTTTAGTTGTAAGTGATCTCAGAGAGTTGAAAACCAAATGAAAGGAGAAATGGGAGCTTAAAATCTAGATACTTTTTTCTGGGAGTTTGACTGAAAAGGAGGAGAAAGGTTGAGGAGAAGGTATGGTCTAGTGAGGCTTTTTTGAGGGGGGGGGGGTGAGGTAATTGGGGTTAAGTGACTTGCCCAGGGTCACACAGCTAGTAAGTGTCAAGGGTCTGAGTCCAGATTTGAACTCAGGTCCTCCTCAATCCAGGGCTGGTACTCTATCCACTGTGCCACCTAGCTGCCCTACCAGTGAGGATTTTTTAAGGATAACAGGAGACGGATGGATTTGTAGGCAGCAGGGAAGAAGCCAGCACGTAGGGGAAGATTAGAGATGGGCAAAGGGAGCGGGGTGGTGGGGGTGATGATGAGGGACAGTCTATAAAAAAAGGATGGAGTGTGATCAAAGGAGCAGTTGGAAGGGACAGGATTCTTATCACCTCTTCATCAGGATACTGTAATAAAAGTACATTTGTTTTTTTCTTCTTGACTTTTCAGGATCCAGTAGCCACAGTGGTAGAAGTTGGATCTAAGCCGAAGAGCAGATGGAGGCCCCATCCTTTGGATACAGTGGTATGTGACATCTAGGTGGTATTAGCTAGCTTTTTTTTTTTTTAATTTTTTTTTTTTAAGTGAGGCAATTGGGGTTAAGTGACTTGCCCAGGGTCACACAGCTAGTAAGTGTTAAGTGTCTGAGGCCGGATTTGAACTCAGGTACTCCTGACTCCAGGGCCGGTGCTCTATCCACTGCTCCACCTAGCTGCCCCTAGCTAGCTTTTTAAATGCTAACTTCTGGTTTATTAGGTTACTAAGAAGTGGTATTTCACTGTCTTTTTGAAGGTAGAAATATGATTAAAGTATCAGAGCAAATCACAATTGATTGAACTCCACCCCTATATTCCTACCTCTAATATTTTTGTAAAGGTGAATTAAAATAAAATTCAAGACAAATTTGAAAGGAAGAGAAGTCACATAAACATTTAGCCTGAGAAAGTATGTTAAAAGTAGGGTGGCCTGGGCGGCGGCTAGGTGGCACAGTGCATAAAGCACCGGCCCTGGATTCAGGAGTACCTGAGTTCAAATCCGGCCTCAGACACTTGACACTTACTAGCTGTGTGACCCTGGGCAAGTCACTTAACCCCCATTGCCCCGCCAAAAAAAAAAAAAAGTAGGGTGGCCTTAGTAATGGTAGTGTGTTATGGACTAATTTCATATATGTACCTGAGCCTTAGTATTTTTTAGTGCTAGGTGGCATATCTACCTCTTTCTCTTGTGGCAAGTGAAATCTGAAATAACTGAGTAAACAAAGTTTCAAGCTTCTGAGCTTATCAGTTTATTAAGCAATATATGCCAATTGCATAACAAATTGGGACCGAGGCTCCTCAGCTTGGCACTAGACTCCAAACACAGGGGGAGACAAATTTTGATACATTAAAAGAAAACAATAAGATATGAACCGGGGCGGGGCAGCTAGGTGGCGCACCGGCCTTGGATTCAGGAGTATCCGAGTTCAAATCCAGCCTCAGACACTTGACGCTTGTGAGCTGCGTGACCCTGGGCAAGTCACTTAACCCCCATTGCCCCACCAAAAAAAAAAAAAGATATGAACCAGGGTTCAAGATGAGGTAATCTAATTTCTAATTGGAGGAAAGATTAGGGACTTTCCAAGTTGGGAGGGGGAGAGCAAACAGGTACAAATCTTTCTACTCCCTACCCCCATGTGTCTGTATTCGATCAAAAAACAAGGAACAGTAACTGATTGACCAGTATGGGGCCAGTTTTCAGATAAGATCTATGGAATGCTTGAGATGTGTAATTGTGAGAAAACTCTTTGCATCAGTCTTCTGATCTGACTGGATCTCTGGTTAGCCTAACCTAGATCCTTAATTAAGAGTCTCTATGAAGCCTGTAGCAGCAGCTTCTCATCCACTTAGGGCTAGGTTCAAACAATGCAATAAAGTTTTCTCACAATTCCTTATAATTGAATAAAGTTTTTTCACAAGACAGAAATTGGACTGGACACATAACTGAATAGAAAAGGAACTGGGTGGAGGCAGCTAGGTGGTGCAGTGGATAGAGCACCGGCCCTGGATTCAGGAGGACCTGAGTTCAAATCCGGCCTCAGACACTTGACACTTACTTAGCTGTGTGACCCTGGGCAAGTCACTTAACCCTCATTGCCCTGCCAAAAAAAAAAAAGAAAGAAACTAGGGCAGCTAGGTGGTGCAGTAGATAGAGCGCTGGCTCTAGAGTCAGAGGACTTGAATTCAAATCTAGCCTCAAACACTTACTAGCTGTGTGACCCTGGGCGAGTCACTTAACCCTGTTTGTCTCCCAAAGGGGGGGAGGGATAATGGGACTGAACTAGATGCAGAATTGAGTCACAGGATGGGGTCAGTTTGGTTCACACAATTCCCACAGTTCTCTCACCCCACAACTGTATACAGAAAACATGACACTCAAGTCTGGTTCTTCAGGTTCTTTATCCATTCTCTCCCCTTAGATTCAAGCAACATTGCCATAACTTCCTGAACCTTAACTTAAAGTCTTTTTTAAAGTTCACATTTAGTAGCCATATAGAAGTCCCCTTCTTCCTTTAACCTCCCTGCATAACTGAAAAAAGGAAAAAAAAAAGTCTTTTAAGAAATAACTGAGCTTCAAACACTTGAGACTAGCTGTGTGACCCTGGGCAAGTCACTTAACCCTCATTGCCCTGCAAAAGAAAAGAAAAAGAAATAACCGTAGGAAAGCAAAGTTCCATTTCCACATGTCCATACGAAAGTGTGCATCTCACTCTTCATCTGAGCCCCCTTCTAGTTCTCCTAATTGGGACCTGTTTGTTCTATAAGCATTCTTTTTTTGTGATTGTATTCGTATCATTCCTGGATACATCTTGGCAAGTATAATCATTCTTTTTTTTTTTTAATTGACTTATCTTGTTGTATAGCCCTCTCTGTCCCTACTCAATTGTCCCCTATAATAAAAAATTAAAAAGTGAGAGGGGAAAAAAGCAATTCAACCAAACTAATCAACACAGCAACTGAGTCTGATAGAATGTTCACTGTTCCATATCCCATAGTTCTTTGCACCCAACCCAAGGTCAAAGACAGACAAAAAGGCCCACAAAATCTAAAACTGTTCTTAAGTAATTTTCCTCTATGTGAATGTCTTATCTCCCATCTATATCATAAGTTTCTTGCAGACAATTACCATAGTTTCTTTCTCTGATGTATCTCCTATATAAGTTTTATACAACTAGGTTACTCGGTGTCACTAACAAATAATTTTATATTAGAAATTTTATCAGAAATGTAAGACTGGGACTTCAGAATAGGCAGAGTATTGTTGAGAGGTGGTTTATAACCTTAGTATGTTGTGTTTCCTTCTTTCTATGTGAAACTTCTTTTCCTTCTACTGATTGACCTTTCTTCCTGAATTAAAACTTTGTATCTTCCTCTTTCCTATTTTCCCCATTAGCCTAGCTGTAAGTAAAATTTCTTTTTTAACAAACATGTAACACAAGCTTCAATTACTTCCACTCCTTCCCTCTGACCCTGACTCACATATATATGTGTGTGTGTGTATATGTATATATGTATGTATATGTATGTGTGTATATGTGTATCTATGTATATATACACATACACACATTTAAACTATAAATCATCGAGACTAGACACACACACACATATATATGTATATATGAATGAATGAGTCAGGGATGTGATCTTTCCCATAGCTGATACATTATTGAATTATAACTATGCCATTTATTATTTAAGACACTTAAGAAATTCTATAGCCAATAAAATTGTTGTCTAAAAAATAATAATAAGTTTGTGATGCTGCATATCCATATCAGAAAATTTTAATAGGTTCTTTCAGCTTTCAGATGGCATAGTCTCAGGTTACTGTTCTTCAAACCTGCAATGTATTTTCTTAAAACCAGTAGTGGGGGCAGCTAGGTGGCGCAGTGAATAGAGCACCGGCCCTGGATTCAGGAGAACCTGAGTTCAAATCCGGCCTCAGACATTTGACACTTACTAGCTGTGTGACCCTGGGCAAGTCACTTAACCCCAATAGCCTCACCAAAAAAAACCCCAGTAGTGCATTTTATTTCTCAGTGTTTACAACTGTAAGAAAGTGATAGCTGCAGTGATGTTGATTAAAGACTATTTTTGAAAGGTGAATTTTCTAGCTGTTTTACTCTGATTCATGCAATATTTCCTAATGTGAAATTTTTTATTCACGTAACAGGAACTGGAGAAATTGGCTTCTCGAAAGTTGAAGATAAATGCCAAAGAAACCATGAAAATTGCCGAAAAGCTCTATACTCAGGGGTAGGTGTTGTGGATTAAAGAGATAAGGTTTAGTGTGTCTTTAGAAGGATTATATATTTAAGAAGCAAATTTTATGGTGAAACACCAAAGGACCATCTGGTTTTCGTAGCAACTCTCGTGTGCAGGGTGGGCCAAAAGTCACGAAGGAGTCTGATGTTTTTTGTTTTGTTGTTTTGTTTTGTTTTGTTTTTGTGGGGCAATGGGGGGGTTAAGTGACTTGCCCAGGGTCACACAGCTAGTAAGTGTCAAGTGTCTGAGGCCGGATTTGAACTCAGGTACTCCTGAATCCAGGGCCGGTGCTTTATTCACTGCACCACCTAGCTGCCCCAAGGGGTCTGATGTTTTAATAACTTTTTGAAAAGTATTTTTTCTTTATTTTTCACCATTTGCAAGATTTGATTTTTTACACATAATATAAATTCATTTCCTATATACACTGTATATGATGCTATGGTATCATAAATTTAAAACAAAAAATAAAGGAGTTATTAAATATTCGTGACTTTTGGCCCACACTGTAGAACTAAAAATGTAGTTTTTAATTGTTGTTTACCTTTTCCTCACTTTTATCTCACTTTACACATACTTCTTTATATAAAAGGTGTTATTTGCCAATTGCAAAATATTCTTATTAGAACTTGAGGGGCAGTTGTATATTTTATCTTAATTCAGGCATAACTATGGACTCAGAATTTCAGAACTTAAAGTGAACTTTATGCCTTTGCATAGGCTGTCCCACACATGTCCCTGAAATGTTCTTCATCCTCCCCTCTACATCCCCTGCCTCCTGTAAAGACTCAGCCAAAGTGACACCCCTTACACTTTGCCTTTCTTGATCTTCCCAGATGTTAGTTGTCTCACCCACCCCCACTCCGCAGATCACTTTGTATATATTTTGTAATAATTTACCCATATATGTGTTATCTCTTCCTCCTTCCTATAGAATATAAGCTCCTTTAAGGTAGAGACTGGTCTGTATTTGTCTTTGTGTTCTCAGGGCCTAAGACAGTTTGTGGTTTGTAAATAAGTCCTTAATAACTGCTTGTTGAATTGAATTGTTAAAAGATATTTTGTCATCTGAAAAATGAGGCAGTTGAAGGGCTCAGTGGTGGAATGGAAATACCCTTGGACTAGGAACCTGGGTTTGAATCCAGTGAGGCACCTGAGCATCTAACTGACATCCTGTAAAATGGAGGAAGTGGAGACTAGATGAGTTCTTAATTTGGGATCTCTGATTTTGTCTTTTGCTAACTTTATTTCAGTGAAATTGGTTTTCTTTGAAAACCTATGTATCTTAAGCATTTAAAAACACTATTCTCTGAAAGGATCCATAGGTTTCATAAGATTGCCAGACTGCTCCATGACAGACAAAAAGATAAGAACCTCTGGACCAGATCATTTTTTTTTTTAAAGATTTACTAATGAGTTTATTGGATTTCTAAATGTAATCAAGCAATTTTTATTCTTTTGCAGAAAAAAAGATACCTGATATTTGCATAGTCTCTTTTTTTGTATGTGTGTGGGGGGCAATGGGGGGTTAAGTGACTTGCCCAGGGTCACACAGCTAGTAAGTGTCAAGTGTCTGAGGCCAGATTTGAACTCAGGTACTCCTGAATCCAGGGCTGGTACTTTATCCACTGCACCACCTAGCTGCCTCTACATAGTCTCTTCTTACAGAAAATTTGAAAAAACATAACTGATAAAGATAACTGAAAGAAGAGAGTAGAAAGGAAAATACATTTTGATACAGCTGAATAATGCACAAAAAAAAGAATGCTGAAAACACATGCTTAGAACAGTTTTATTCTCCTCTTGTCAAAGGCAACCATGTGCACTATTCTGGATATGCCAGAAACCTTGTTGAAAAATACACAGGTGTACACATAAAATACACAGCTGAGAGCAGAGGAAAAAAACCCCAACAAACAGTGGATGATCTCTGGTCTAGAACAGAGGTTCTTAGCCCTTTTGGTGTTGTAGATCCCTTTGGCAATCTGGTGGAGCCTATAGAGCCCTTATGGAAATGTCTTATTTTGGAAATTCATAATTAAAGGAAATGTTTTATTTTAGTTAGAGGAAAATAAAATGCAATTTTCCCCCCATCCAAATTCATAGACCTGAAATCTATTCGAAGACCCCAGGTTAAGAACCCTTGTTCTATAAATTCTGTAATTCTATCAACATTACACAGTTTAATCAATGATTATAGCATAGATTTGTGTATAAAAATGAATAGACATCTTGCCCCCAACCACTTAGCAGCAAGATTGCCCATGCTGGGGCTTTGATAGCACTCAACTAGTAGTAACTAAATTGGCACAGACAAATGGACCTCTCTTTTCTCCCCAACCTTTGGGTCACCCTGTCATAAGCCACCTATCTGCCTTAGAATGAAAGAGTCTATTTTTGTCAGTAGCAACCAAAATGACTTTTAGACATAGTTCAGGATGTTAGGAGCTTATCGTATGCATGCTCCACCCCTAACTTCCCACTCAAGGCCACAGGAGAAACATCTACCCCCAAATATTTGATAAGGGATCATTCTGCCAACCCTGCATTGACAACCTTTGGCTGGTCAGACCAATTATCAAATGTAGCCAAGCTAAAGAAGATGGAATATAAGGAAGACATGAATTCTATGGATATGTGTGTTTGGGGGTGGGGAGGGTTAGGGTATCTTTTAGATGAAGAGCACTTTTTCTTTTGGACTGGATCATCTTTAAGGCCTCTTCTAACTCTTGTATTAAATCACAGAGAGGTTAAGTGAATGGTCCAAAATCTCAGTCAGTATCCAGGCTGAAAGTGTGAGCCAGAGATGCTCACTTGCTATCCACTATGTTTCCTATTGTCACATGTATTTCTTTTTTCTTTTTTTTCTTTTTTTTTTGTCACATGTATTTCTAAGCTGGCCTTTACTTATTTGAATAAGATGACTTGATGAAAATACCTGCTGCTTTTCACCACATTAGGAAACTATACCATATCACTGAGATCTTAGAGCTACCTGAACTAAACTTGTTCAATGTTAATATATCTTTTCCTTAAAAAACATGTTCCTTCTTTGTACTTGCCTCTTTCTGCCATTGGCACTGCCATTTACTTAGTCACTTATGTTTGTAACCTTGGTGCACTTTGTTTCCTCTTCTTACCTCATAAATCCGGTTAGTTGCAAATCTTATCAATTCTACATTCACAATTATGTCTTATGTCCATTTTTTCCTTTCTGTTTCCATTGGTACCCACCCAGTTAGGTTCTATTGTAATAGCCTTCTGTGAGACTTCCTGCTAATTCTACTCTCTCTCCACTCTATCTATTCTTCATAATGGTGCCAGATTACTCTTGCTCACGTATGTATCTGATTGTCAGGTCCTCTGCATAAAATCCTTCACATGTTTTTGTTTTCTTTTTTCCAGTCCAGATCTATCATTTCATCAGTTGTAGGGATCTTTCCAGTGAGGGTTCTCCCTCCACCAATTCTGTGTTCTCTAGCTGTCATCTTAGAGGGTTGCTTAAGGAAATGCTGGGAAATTGAGAAGTTAAGTGGCTTGCTTAGGGTTACTTTGTTGGTAGGTATCAAAGGCAGGATTTGAACTTAGTTTTCTTTTGTTTGTTGATTTGATTTAATTTAATAGTATTTATAAAAGTATTTTTTCCAATTGCTTGTAAAGAGAATTTTCAACATTTACTTTTTGGAGGGGGCAGCTGGTGGCACAGTGGATAAAGCATAGGCCCTGGATTCAAGAGGACCTGAGTTGAAATTCGGCCTTAGACACGACATTTACTACCTGTGTGACCCTGGGCAAGTCACTTAACCCTCATTGCCCCACCAAAAAAAAATCATATTTTTGAGAAAGATTTTGAGTTCCAAATTTTTTCCCTCCCTTCTCCAAGATAGAAAGCAATCTGATATAGGTTACACATGTGCAATTATATAAAACATTTCTACATTAGTCATATTGTGAAGAAACAGAACAAAAGGAAAAAACATAAAAACAAAAAAAGTGAAAAGTATGCTTTGATCTTCATTCAGAGTCCATCAGTTTTTTTCTCTAGATGTGGATAATGTTTTCCATCACAAGTCTTTTGGAAATGTCTTAGATCATTGTATTGCCTAAATCAGTCATATGTGATCATTGTACAATGTTATTGTTACTATGTACAATGTTCTCTAGTTTCTGCTCATTTCACTCAGCATCAGTTCATGTAAATCTTTTCCAATTTTTCTGAAATCCTCCTATTCATCATTTCTTATAGCACAATAGTATTCCATTACATTCATATACAACGGTTTGTTCAGCCATTTCTTGGTTAATGGGCATCCCCTCAACTTCCAATTTTTTGCCATCACAAATAGAGGTGCTATAAATAGTTTTGTACATGTAGGTTCTTTCCCCATTTTTGTGATCTTTTTGGGATACAGACCTAGTAGTGGTATTGCTGGATTAAAGGGTATGCACGGTTTGATTACCCATTGGCCATAGTTCCAAATTGCTCTCCATGATAGTTGGATCAGTTCACAACTCCACCAACAATGAATTAGTGTCCCAGTGATCTCACATTTTCTCCATCATTTACCATTTCCTTTTCTGTCATATTAGCCAATCTTGACAGGTATAAAGTGGTACCTCAGAGTTTTGTTTTGTTTCTGTTTTTCTTTTTTGTTGTTGTTGTTGTTTTACAAGGCAGTTGGGGTTAAGTGACTTGCCCAGGGTCACACAGCTAGTAAGTGTTAAGTGTCTGAGGTCAGATTTGAACTCAGGTCCTCCTGAATCCAGGGCTGGTGCTCTATCCACTGTGCTACCAGCTGCCCCCTCAGAGTTGTTTTAATGTACATTTCTCTAATCATTAATGATTTAGAGCATTTTTTCATATGACTATAGATAGCTTTGACTTCATCTGAAAACTGCCTGTTCATATTCTTTGATAATTTATCAATTGAGGAATGACATGTATTCTTATAAATTTGACTCAATTATCTATAAATTTGAGGAATGAGGCCTTTGTCAGAGATATTTGCTATTAAAAAATTCCCCTAGTTTTTTTCCTTTCCTTCTAATTTTGGTTACATTGGTTTTGTTTGTACAAAAAGCTTTTTGGTTTAATATAATCTAAATTATCCATTTTGCTTTTCATAATGCTCTTTATCTCTTGTGTCATAATTCTTCCCTTCATAGATATAACAGGTAAACTATTCCTTGTGCTCCTAATTTGCTTCTGGAATCACCCTTTTTTCTAAATCATGTACCCATGTTGACCTTATCTTGGTACATGATGTGAGATGTTTGTCTGTGCCTAGTTTCTGCCATATTATTTACCAGTTCTCCCAGCAGTTTTTGTTAAATAGTGGAGCTAATGTGCTTTTGACTCAAAGGTTGACACTCTCAGGGTAGCTAGGTGGTGCAGTGGATAAAGCACTGGCCCTGGATTCAGGAGGACCTGAATTCAAATCCAGCCTCAGATACTTGACACTTACTAGGTATGTGACCCTGAGCATGTCACTTAACCCCTGTTGCCCCGCAAAAAAAACCCCCAAAATAAAAAACAAAACCTCTCTTCATTACACCACTCTGATTCTTGGTAATTCTCCATCATCTGTCAATTAAAGACCAGATTCCTTCAGCTGGTATTCAAGACTCTTCCTCCTTATCTTACCATACTCTCAGTTGCTAAACTAAGCTGGATTTGGAATTTCTTACCATCATTCCTTTAATAAAGTTGTGTTTTGAAATTTTGCCTGGAATGCTTTTTCTCACCTACTGAAATCCTAACTGTACTTTAAGGCCCATTCCATATGCCATCTCCTTCACAAAGACTTTCCTGATCTCTCCCCATCTTACTACTAGGTAGCACTGATTTTTTTTTCTCCCTTGAACTTCACAGACCACTTTGTACTTTTTGTAGACTCCATTCCTCTGCAAGAATGTAAGATTTATGAGGGAAGGGACTTTTTAATTTAATTTTTGTATATTTGCCACTCAAGTTTTACCCCAGTGTCTTATCATGAGATAGACATGACCCTGACCTTTTCAAAGGCTTTGTGGGCCATTGGAGCACAAGCTTTGGCAGGCCTTACTAAGGTGGAAAGTTATAATACACATACGATATATTTGTTGTCCAAAGATTATTCTGGCTCAATTTGAAGAGGCGTAACATCATGTGGGCTACAGAATGATTTTTTTTTCTGCCTAAGCAGCTTTTAAACATTGCTAAGTGCTAGAGTGACTGCGGTCTTCATCCTTAGATAAATGCCCTGATAAAATCACAGATCTTTAAAGTATTAGGATACTATTTCGTGTCTTCCTAGCAAATATTTCATAAATATTTGTCGAATTGAATTGTTGAATTTGTTGAATTCTCTGTGACAGTTGCACTAACTGTGTTAAGCTGATAACTGAACCCCAGTTCTGTCAAGTCGTTAGCTTTTGTAAATGCCAATTGAACTAATTCAGAATTGTTTGTAAATATCTGTCTGCTTTTGTTTTAAGGTATATCAGCTATCCCCGAACTGAGACAAATATTTTCCCCCAAGACTTAAACCTGACAGCTTTGGTGCAGCAGCAGATACATGACCAACAATGGGGAGCCTTTGCCCAGAGAATTCTAGATAGGGGTGGCCCTAACCCTCGTAACGGGAAAAAATCTGATCAAGCTCATCCTCCCATTCACCCCACAAAATACACTTGTAACTTGCAGGTAAGTCTGTACAAGTTCTGTTGATCCTATGCTAAAAACCCTCCCATTCATTTTGCATGCTGTACCATCTAGAGTATCCTGATGTGGCAAGCAGGAATTTCACTTGTGTTAAGTAATTACATTAACATTTTCTCAGGGTCCTTCTTCACCTTTGAGATACATGCTTTGGTATCCCTTTTGACCCCCCTCTATCCCTCTACTTCCTGCTGGAATGCTTTTCTTAACTCTTTGTCTATTCAAGTTCTACCCATCCCTTAAGTGCCTAATCAGGTCTCATCCCCTTCCTATAAAGCCTTTCTTGACTACTTCTAGCACACTCAGAGCTCTCCTTTCTCTGAACTGTTGTACACATATAACAAATACTATAAGGTACTGATTCTATGTACAACATATATAGGTATAGTCAATATCATATCTACCATAGTATATACATTGTGTGTATATGGAGTATATGGAGTTAGTATGATGTAGTATATGTTGTACATATAATCAGTATCATATATGCCATACTCTTTCATATATGTAGTTAGTACCATAGAGTTAAGGTTGTACATATAGTCAGTATCATATACTTAATTAATTTATTGTTTCCTGTACGTTAGTTAATTTGTATTCTCCTAAAGGTTATTGACCTATTTGTGCAGCTCTTGCCATGGCCTAGCATACTGCTGATTTCATAGATAATTGGTAAATAACTGTCAAGTGATTGATTAATAATG
Source organism: Dromiciops gliroides (assembly GCF_019393635.1). Classification (NCBI taxonomy): domain Eukaryota; kingdom Metazoa; phylum Chordata; class Mammalia; order Microbiotheria; family Microbiotheriidae; genus Dromiciops; species Dromiciops gliroides. Next base: position 504,950,395 of record NC_057861.1, on the reverse strand, counting down.
TATAGTAATTAATGTAGGCTCAGTCAATTTTGTGAAATGAAAAACTTTTTCAAGTCCAGTTGTGTTATAACAAGTGGGATGTGTGTGTGTGTGTGTGTGTGTGTGTGTAGACATGCATACATGCATGCATATATACAACTTATTAATATGAACTGAATTATATCATGTTTTCCTTTTAAAATTAATCCCTGAAGACATAGACAAGACTACTTCCCATTATTATTATTTTAGATTGATTTACTCTCTTTTTCTTTTTATGACTCTTTATATCTTGATTAGTGTTATTCTAAAGTAATCTAAAATTTTAGACATCTGGAAGTTCCATTTTGTTTTTTCCACATTTGTACCCAGTGTTAGGGAGAATGTGGTACCAAAGGCTTTCAGAATTTGTAATTGAAAAGTGGATCAAAGATGATTTTTAACTGACCTCCTGGGTTGTTGATTTTTTCCTTATTAGGGGAATGAACAACGACTGTATGAGTTTATTGTTCGCCATTTCCTAGCCTGCTGCTCCGAGGATGCTCAGGGACAGGAAACAACTGTAGAGATTGATATTGCTCAAGAGCGCTTCGTTGCTCATGGTCTCATGATTCTGGCCAGAAACTATCTGGATGTTTATATATATGACAGATGGAGTGACAAGGTGGGTTCAAATAACACAGACATTCATTAACTCTAAGGGAGTAAATTTTTTATATATATCAGGTTGTTTACATTTTCAGTTGTATTTTGGGGGAAGTTAACCCTAGGCAAAAGCCAGGTTGTTTCTTTAAAAAAAGGAAACTAAAGAAATCATAAATTTACTCTCCCCTTTCCTGCAAAGATGAAACTCAATCAATATGCAACTCAACAATAATAACACTTTAAGGTTTTTAGACTGTATTCTTCACAGCCCTGAAAAGTGGATCATGGAAGTATTATACAAATGGGGCTCCAGCCTGCAGAATGAGTTGTTCCAATTCACTTAGATAAGAAATGTCAGAACTGAGACTTGACTACAGAACTTCAGATTCTAAATTTGGTGCTTTTGACTATACCATCTTATCTACAAATCCTTTTTCCAGTCTTTGTTAAAGTACATATGTATGCACACAAAAAAAATTAAAAAAAAAAAAGTAAGGGGCAGCTAGGTGGCACAGTGGATAGAGCACCAGCCTTGGAGTCAGGAGTTCCTGAGCTCAAATATGACCTCAGAGACTTGACACTTACTAGCTGTGTGACCCTGGGCAAAGTCACTTAACCCTAATTGCCCCGTCCCCAAAACACACACACACACACACACACACACAATAAAGTATATACATATATACATACCATTTTATGTTCTAATTTTTTCCTTTTCCACTTATTATTTTAAATACTTGTATACCCCCTTCTATTGATATTGGTTCTTAGAAAGCAATATTGGGGCAGCTAGGTGGCACAGTGGATAAAGCACCGTCCCTGGATTCAGGAGGACCTAAGTTCAAATGCGGCCTCAGACACTTGACACTTACTAGCTATGTGACCCTGGGCAAGTCACTTAACTCTCATTGCCCCACCAAAAAACAAAATAAAACAAAACAAAAATAATATTAAGCAAAAAAGTCTTGGAATAGTTTCATAGGAACAGTAAATATTATAAATGGGGGATTAGCCAAATAACATAGCAGGGTTTACTTCAGAATCAGGTTGGTTGGTACAGCCTTCATATAGAGTATGCCTCTGATCATTTCTACATGTTAGCATTTTTTACCTACTGGTTTTCAGTAACTCAGTATTACTCCAACATTTTAACATAGCAGTTTGCTGATTTTCCTATTGTTTGTCACTCAGGTTGGATCTAGATTTTACATTTCCATAAATGGCAACTATTTTGAGCATCTTTGTACAAATTACTATTTTTTAATCTTGTGTTATTTTCTTGGGGTGGGGGTTGGGGGAATGTTCACCAAAGTGGAATAAGCTGGACAGAAACACTGAACAGTTATATAGGTCTTAATACATGTTACCAGAGTTCTCTCTGGTAATACTAAGCATTGTACTGATGAGCCTGTGTTGCTGCTGCTCTCCCCACCTCAGGCTCTCTTCAACTCTGAAGACCTCCTCCCTGCCTTCACCTCAGCCATACAGGGATAGTCACACCCCTTCACCCCACTATCCCCCATGAGTATTCCACTTCTAATTAATCAGCAAGCATTTATTACATGCCTACTGTGTGCCACCCATTATATAAAGATGAGCTACAAAGACAAAAATGAAAACATTTCTGTCCTCAGAGAGATTCTATGACCAGTAATTCTAAAATTCTTCTGGGTATAACCTCCTATCTTTCCATCTTTCCCTATGTTTCACTCTTTTTTCTTTTCTTTTCTTTTTTTTTTTTTTGGCGGGGCAATGAGGGTTAAGTGACTTGCCCAGGGTCACACAGTTGGTGTCAAGTGTAACGATTGGAATGACGCCACCTGCTGGAGACTTACTGTAGAAGAGTTCTGCCCATGAAGCGAAGGTCTTTGAGGGCAAGACCAGGAGTCTTTTCTTTGGCATCAGGAAGTGATGCGGGCTAGTGGGAGGAGGAAAGAAGAGACTGGCGCTCAGTCTCGCGCTTTTTCCTCTGGACTCTGGTGGAGAGCGGAGCTAGAAATGTGCTCTCCCTTTAATAGATAGGAATCTATGCCTTTTTCTCTCTCTTTACCAAATTCTTATTCTCCTTAATAAATGCCTAAAAGCCTAACTCTTGCTAAAGCTTATAATTTATTGGTGACCACTCATTAAATAGTTTAGACAGTTTAGCTAGAATTTTAGCCCTTAACACAAGTGTCTGAGGCTGGATTTGAACTCAGGTTGGTACTTTATCCACTGCACCACCTAGCTGCCCCCTTACTCTTGAAATACTTTCACTTGGTAATCTCATCAACTCTCAGTTATCATCTCGGTGCAGATGACTCCCTGATCTGTTCAGCCCTGGTCTCTCACTGAGCTAGTGTTATATCACCAGCTACCTCTGGAACATTTCCTACTGAAGTTCCTGCAGGTATCTCAGACTCAACACGTTCAAAACAGAACCATTGTCACCCTCAACTTCCACTTCCCCTTATACCATACATATCCCATCATTTGGGTTTTTGTTGATTCTGTCTCCATGGCAACTGTTTCCTTTTTCTTTTTCTTTTTTTTTCTGTTTTGTTTTGTTTTTTTGCAGGGCAGTCAGGGTTAAGTGACTTGCCCAGGGTCACACAGCTAGTAAATGTCAAGTATCTGAGGCCAGATTTGAACTCAGGTCCTCCTGAATCCAGGGCCGGTTCTCTATCCACTGCGCCACCTAGCTGCCCCAACTCTCTGTTTCTTTCTCCTCATGTGGTCACCACAAGAATTCAGGTCCTCATGGACTGTACTACTATTGCAAGTAGACTTCTGCTTCCAATCCTTCCCCTCTCTACTCTAGCTTTTTAGTTGTCAAAGTGATTTTTCTCAAACCTAGGTTTAACATGTATGTCCCCTACTCAAGAGAACCCAATGGCTCCTATTGCCTCTAGGATCAAATGCAAATTTCTCTGGCATTTAAAGCCCTTCATAACCTGACTCCAGTTTACTTTTCAAGCCTTATTACCCATTACTGGCCTTGCTGCTTTTCACATACCACACTCCCATCTCTTATCTCCATACCCAGTCCCTTACTTCTACCTCTTAGGATCCCTAGTTTTACTTTAAGCTCGGCATAAGCCCTGCCTTTGACATGAGGCCTTTCTTGATTTTCTCAGCTATTAGCGGCCCCACCCTTGAGATTACTTTATATTTATTTTGTGTATATTTACCATATATTTGTGAATATGTAAACATACACATATGTATGTGTTGTTTTACTCAAGAGAACGTAATCTTGAGAACAAGAACTTCAATTTTTGTGCTTATTCTCCCAGCCAACACACAGTCTGACATAACAGGGACTTTAAGGCTGTATATTGGTTGACTGAAGTTTGGGTTTTATTGGTTTAAAATATTTTTTTTTCATAGCTTAACAGGTGTATAATGGTAGTTTGGAAATTGTTTTGATTTAGATGCCTTTAATAGCTAGTGGGATTTTACATTTTGCATCTCAAACCCAGTGAAGACTCTTTTGTGCAGAGTGTGCGTGGTGTTGCCTAGCATTGATTGACCTGACTCTTCATGAACCCCATTGATCTCTTGGGGTGTGGTACAAGGCAGGGCCAGACACTTGTAGATTTTCTTTGATTTTGAAATTGCATTTTATATTAACATGACTAACAAAATATTTGACAAGAGTCTGTTGCTTTTTCAGGTCATTCCCATGTATGAAAAAGGCTCCCGCTTCCAGCCGACCACAGTTGAAATGGTGGATGGTGAGACCAGCCCACCCCAACTCCTCACAGAAGCAGATCTTATTGCCCTCATGGAGAAACACGGCATTGGTCAGGAATCCTTCTGGGGTGGTGTCAGGGAACCCTACTATGAGTGGGCATTTCCTTTAGCCAAAGGGTGATCACATGTTTGACTGCAGTAGAGAATTTCCTTTGTTGGCATTTTATAAAAAACTGAGAATCATAAACTTTTCAAAATGAAAGGATTGTAAAGCTCATCTAGCTTAATGTCCTTCCTTTACAGATAAGAAAACTGAGGCCCAGAGTAGTCAAATGACTTTTCCCATCATGTGTGTAGTAACTGGAAGTAATTCTGACAGAGCTTTACAAATTAGGAATTTTAATAAGTGCTTCACTGTTGTGATCATTGTAATTTTTATATTGGTAGATGTTATAATGATAGGACTCCAATATGGAGTCACTTAAGTTAAACAGTCTCAATGCCCATAAAGCATATAAGGCTTTGCCAGACAGGTTTGTACTTTTCCACTGTTTTGATTTACATTAATCATGTCAGTAAGTTCGTGCTTGAAGCTTCTGATTGGATAAAAACTCTTGGCCATCTGCAGTGGCCTGAGTCACTCCTTTCCTGCTGCCTCATATAACTGACTCAAACTCTCTCCAAATTTTTAGTCCCAACAAAGAAACTCCCCCTACCCAAGCCTCACCCAAGCCTAGGATCAATTAGTTACCCCAAGAACTTCCCACCACATATGGGTCTCCCCCCTCCCACGTCTGGCACCTATTATCTCTTCTCCATGAAGCCTGGTTTTAGGTTATATAACTTCCTGCTTGAACCCTAACTTTGAGTGTGTTCTGTCCATGACCCAAGTCCCTCTCCCTCGAGTGGGGTGAGTTTCTTGTATCCATGGGGATGAACCTGTCTGTTTATATTGCTTGTAATGTGTGTGTGTGTGTGGGGGGGGGGGGGTTGGGGTTTTTTTTTGCCTGCTTGCTACACCACATAAAAATAAAGCTGTTGTTTGTAGTGGCTTCCCAAGTACCGATTTCCTATTAATTTCCAAACCCATGTCTTTGCATTAACCTGAGCCATGAGGCCAAATAAAGCAACTATATTTGTCTAATTCTTCACTGTCATCATGGCAGTAAAGATTACTATTTATTTTGGTCAGTTTATGTTGTTCTCTACACCACTGGCTTATCATCGCTACCAATTAGTCACTAAGAAGCAGCTAGGTAATGCAGTATATAGAACATTGTACCTGAACTTAGGAAGCTGTGGATCCAAATCCGATCTCTGACTAGCTGTATGACCCTGGGTCACACTTAATGGCTCTCTACCTCAGTTTCCTCATCTGTAAAATCAGAGACAGAGTAGTACCTGCCTCACTGAGGTAGTCGATCACTGAGGATCGACTCAGATAATATTTGTAAAATGCTCAGCACAGTCCCTGGCTCATAGCAGATGCCTACCAAAAATGATTGTTTGCTTCTTGCCCCAAGGGCCCTACAAAAGTTGGGCATTCCCAAAAGTCAACATGTTTTCAAAAAGCCGTTATTGTGGAACCTCTTGGGTCGGACAGAAACTAAACATAGTTCACTTCCAATAGATTGTTAACCTGGAGTTTTGTCTGCACTCCCAAAGT